>NC_092124.1:7972984-8287911 GCF_045679555.1 Salvelinus alpinus | reverse complement strand
TTAGAGACAAATCTAAATGTCACAACCCAGTCTCCTTTACACGCGTTCAGGGATCGCGACCTAGTGTCAACATCGATGGGGCCTTCCGATTCACATGGCCGCGTCCTTTTCGATCAGGTATTGAACTCAAATGACAGGGCTAGAGCCCAGGCTCCGGGAGGAGGAACCACATCAGGCAATAGTAAAGAGAAGCGGTTCCTCTGCATGTTCTGTAACAAAAGCTTCAGCTGCTCCCAGAATGTGGAGATCCACCAAAGGGTCCACACAGGGGAGAAACCCTTCAGCTGTACCCAGTGTCATATGCGCTTTGCCCAGGCTGGCCACCTGAAGAGGCACCAGATGGTCCACACAGGGGAGAAACCCTACAGCTGCCCCCAGTGTGAGAAGAGGTTCTCCCGCCAGGACCAGCTGAAGATCCACCTGAATGTCCACACGGGAGAAAGGCTGTTTGCATACAAACGCACTGCGGGAAGAGGTTCTCAGAGAGGCTCTACCTCAGGTTGCACCAGCAGAAAAACCATTCCCCTCTATAACATAGAAAGTAACCATTCCACTCAATAGCTTCTGATGTTTAGATCAAACCCTGCATCAACAACAAAGAGGAATTTTCAGCAATAAAGATCTACAGATGCATTTGGAATAACAAGTGTAACAGATTTCAGGGTTGAATATTCCTGGGTAGAATATTGCATCCAGACATTGTGTGATATACAATGGGGTGATAAAGATGAGCAATAATGACTTTATTAAATAAATAATTCAAACACTGAGCTATATTGTATGTAATTTAGAAAATCTAAATAGAATTTATATATTATTTTATACTAATAAAATTGCTCAGAGAAAAATATTTTGTTTAACAAGTAATACTTTTTTCTCAAAAAGGTAGAGGTCCAAATTATTATCACTGCTAAAGATTCTTATAGATAAAGTAGCCAAGTTTGATATTTGGTCCCATATTCCTAGCACACAATGTCTAAATCCAACTTGTGACTTTACAAACTTATTGGATGCATTTGCTGTTTTGGTTGTGTTTCAGATTATTTTGTGCCCACTAGAAATGAATGGAAAATAACCTTTTACTGCAGTGGGCTAAATCAGGGTCACACAGAGTGTTTCTAGGTAGTCTTAAACAAATCTACTTTGAAACAAAAGTATACTCCTCACACACATGGTTATGGGCTTAAAAAAAGACACTTGTACCATGTCTGATATAGAGTTGAAATGTATAAATGTTTGGCTTTGCATAACAATATTATACTTTATATACATCAAAGACTGAAATATAACAAACCATTTGAAATAGAAACACCGGATTAAAAAAAAAAAAAAAAAAAAGAGTGTCTATTAATAACATTCCACCAGTGAGGTCACTAGAGGGCAATTTGGTCAGTTGACTGCAGGAATTAAGTATTTCTACATCAAGCTTGTGACTCTACAAATTTGTTGGATGCATTCGCTGTTGGTTTTGGTTGTGTTTCAGATTATTTTGTGCCAAATAGAAATTAATGGTAAATAATGTATTGTGTCATTTTGGTGTCACTTTTGTTGTAAATAAGAATAGAATATGTTTCTAAACACTTCTACATCAATGTGATTACTACCATGATTACTGATAATCCTAAATAAATTGTGAATAATGATGAATGAGAAAGTTACAGGCACACATATCATACACCCATGTTGGGCTGTGGTGGTCATGAAATTTTGTCAGCTGGTTATTGCCTTGCAAAAGACTGCCGGTCTTACTGTAATTGACCGTTAATTAACATAAACACGTTTAGCATCTCCATGCCTTCACACATATAAGCTGCATACAAGCCACTGATGAAGAAAAAAATGCTTTACTCTCCCAATAATTACAGAGGGCACTGTAGCTAGCTAGCTAAGGTTAGCATGCTAGCTACACTGACAGCGTCCTCAACCGCATGGAAGTTACCGCACCCAATTCGTGAATATGTATAAGTAGCCTTTGTCATTCTTTGGAGGTGGATCCTAAACGTGCATTTCCTCCACTTCTTCTATGGTGGGGGAGTCCTTTGATGTACAGTCACATTCACCGTAACCTCTTCCCCAGGCTATTGTGCACAGCACATATGAGGAAGTGTCTGGTGGACGAGATTACATCACAGTAGTTGTCTGAGGAAGAGGTGACATGAGAGGATTTACTCTGCCCACAATCTGTACACGTTTGGGGTTTGAAATGGTTCAGGGAAAATAACCGAAAACCGGAAAATAATTACGTTTTTAGAAGAACAGAATAAGAACCGGGAACGAAAGTGATCTATACTGTTCTGCAACAAAAGCGTTATTTTAAAAGCATGGGAACCGGTTAATAAATGTATTTTATGTTCTAGGCATTTGTTTCCAGTCCCCCAAAAAACGCAACAAAGCGAAGCGCCTATGCAAAGCCCGCACTCTGTCACTCAGAAACGTATTCCAGTGTCTGCCTGCCTGCCAGCTGAAAATCTTTGCCAGTGTGTGTGTGTATGCTACCTGCCCCTCCCCACCGAAGCGTAGTCTACTAGTGACGTTGCAAGCGTGATTCAGAAATCAGGGAGAAAGATTTTTAATTAAATAATGGATTAACTTTTTCTGTGCTGGTTAAGGATACTATAGTTATCACGTTTCACAATGGATTGATTAACTACAAGAAGGTAAGATGTGTTTTTGTTTTAATTCTGGTGCCGCTCTGCACATAATGTTATTAGATAGCTAACTAGCTAGCACTGGTCCAACGTTAAGCCAACTCTCTGAAGCTCAAAGACATCCAAAGTTCCTTCATAGAAGGCCGCTCCTCTGTAGGTTTAATTCTGTGGGCCTAATTCAGCTAATGCATGTCATAACAACAAAATGCCCAGCGCGTCAACCTAAACTCCTCTTCCACCCTCTCTTGCTCTATCCCCACCCTCTCTTGCTCTATCCCCACCTGCAGTCGCATTTCGCTCCCAAGACTTGTCTGTCCAATGCATGTAAATAGCTTGCCCGCTACATAACAAGCTGTTCTATCCTCACTGATTTGGTGAAGTAGTTTCATGTCGAGCTAGCTGTAAAAACATTTTAGATTTCAGGCGTTTAAAAAGGAACCGAAAGGAACGATATAAATCATAGTTTTTTTTGGTTTGGTTCGAACCGGTTCAGAACTTTGTTTTACTGGCCGGATCAGTGGAAAGGAACAAGGGGAAAAAATGGTTGTGTTCAGAACTAAAGGATTGGAAAATAATTTTGGTTACAATCCCTGGTCCGTGTGAGATAAGCCATGTTTTGTATGGAGGCCGATGAGAGTGTCGAACTACGTGAAAATTATTTGATCGAAAATAAGTTTCGTAATGTTTAGGCTGTTACAAATGTACTGATATAGTGGATGCGGTTGGTATTACGGCAACTTTGAGAAAAACAATTTAGTTGTGCCTCTTGTTCATTCATGTATCTGCCCTCTCATTGGCTAGATATCGCCTACCTTCCATCGTTTAGGACATGCATTTCTATTGTTTGAGCGGTCACTCGAATATCTTGTCAACATAATAGATCATCTTTGTCTGAGTTCACAGCTGGCGGTGCCTCATCGCAATTGGTTATTCCCCATCATTTGCAACAATGTCATTGAGCTTCATCACTATCTTTCCTTTGAGGTACCTTTGCTGTTTATAAACTTTTATGAATTGATTTTACTCCTGGCTACTCTGAGCTGGGAGTTTTTGTTGTTGTCTTAAAACAGGTTTTAACATGATGCCAAGGACCTTTTCTGAGAGCTTTGTGGATACGGGCCCTAATCTCACCCCATTCTGCATACACCCAACAGTGCTTTATAACCAATATACACTTACTTACTAAATATACCTACTCATACCGACACCCTAATAAACATCTACTGTATGTAACGGATGTGAAATGGCTAGCTAGTTAGCGGGTACACGCTAATAGCGTTTCAATCAGTTACGTCACTTGCTCTGAAACCTAGAAGTAGTGTTTCCCCTTGCTCTGCAAGGGCCGCGGCTTTTGTGGAGAGATGGGTAACGACGCTTCGTGGGTGACTGTTGTTGATGTGTGCAGAGGGCCCCTGGTTCGCGCCCGTGTCGGGGCGAGGGGACGGTCTAAAGTTATACTGTTACATATACATGTCAAAAAAGTTTGGTCAGGTTTGTCTGATAATGACTTTTGACTTATCATAGCTGATTTATTTGTACCCACAACCACATATTTATGTCCGCCATGATGGGTTTAACAACAATGAAGTAATTCTGTAACTACAGTATAGGACTCAAATGTAGTGGGGATGGGTAAACACTCCATGTTGAAAGTGTGTTTATTATCTGTGTGTGTGTACGTACCTGAGGGAGTGTATGTATAATCTGTATCATCTCTCTCTTCCAGGAGAATGAGGGTCCGGAGGTGCTGCGGGTGAAGGAGGAGGGGTGTGAGGAGGGTCTGGGGAACCCTGAGGGAACCATGGTCATTGAGGACAACCAGACTACACCACCTCCTGAACCCACAGAGGAAACAGCTGAGCAGCACAGGACCACACACAGTCTAACTGAGGTGAGCCCACTGTGAACTACTGTCTGTATCCACAAAGTATCTTAGAGTAGGAGTACTGATCTAGGATCAGTTTTGCCTTTTAGATCATAATAAATAACATTATTTGGAAAGTTCCTAGATCAACACTCCTACTCTGAGACTCTGTGGATATGGGCCCAGGTCTTGATTCAATTTGTCTTAAGTGTGGGACCAGGCCTTTGAATTATCAAACCATTCGGGATTTTGGCAATGAAAACTGGAAGTCTTCAGTTACAGCTAGCGTGCTAGGGGTACCCAAACATTTCCATTCATTGTGCTAAGCTAGTTAGCGTTACTGGATGCAGATACATAATAATGGTATCCACACGTTCATCTGACTCTGGGGAAGTATAAGAGTGTCTGCTAGGTGACTAAAATGTAAATGTAGATAAAGGGCTTCATTGCCGAAATCCTGAACTATTCCTTTAAAGAGTGTCAAGTAATCAAATCAACTCTTTTGCATAGTATGAAATCAACATGTTTGCATTGTACTCATAGCAATGCCTCATTGCCCAATCAGAAGATGATCCATAGCAGGGTGCTGATATCAGATTTCTTGATCCAACATCTTCTCACTTTGTATCTTACAGTCAGTAGACATGGAGGATGGGAAGCCTAATCTGCTGCTGGTCAAAGAAGAGACAATAGAAGATGGAGCAGAGAGCTTTGATCTGCTGAGTGGACTAAAGATGGGGGAGCAAGGTAAGAGAGCTATTATTTTCTCTTCATTCATAAAATGAAATCAATACAACTTACACTGAATGACCAGTTTATCTAGTACCGGGTCGAAATGCCCTTTGCCTCCAGAACAGCCTGAAAAGGTCATACTGGTCAAGGTCATACATTATAAAAAACACACATTATAATGTATCAACTTGACCAGGTTATTGACCAAAAGAAACTCCATATGTAGAGCTCTCTGCCATGTTTGTAAAGTCTATTTTCTAACCTCTTCCTGCAGGTGGTTGGCTGGAGGTTAAAAGAGGAGACTGGGAGGCCATCTTGGATTCCAAGACCCAGATGGGTGCAGCCATGGGCCCAGGGTACGACATCACCGAGGAGGCCAGAACCAGAGGCGACATAGTGAAGGTCAATGGATGGGACAGCGTCCTCAACTCTGGGCTGGGGAACAAGACTGTTAATCCCAACCAGAAACAGAGAGTGGAACACAAAACAACATCCGAATTTAGTCTCCATGACAACAAACTTGTTGAAACCAGGGCGAGACGTAGATTTGGTCTGCAGGGACAGGGCAGTGTCCATATGCAGCTAGAGAGAACAGACATAGACTCAGCTAGCGATGCTCCGTCCTGCTCCTATAGTTGTGATTCAGAGAGACTGATGGCGCCTCAGGTTAACCCCCTAACAGGTGCTGCCTTCAGCCTGCCTTCTATAGGATCTATCAACTGGAACATGGATCCTGAAACAACACAGACACACCCTGGCCTTCATCCTCCTCACACTCTCCTAATGTTAAACCAGACCTCAGACAATGCCAGTGCATCAACACTAAATGGCTACACAAGCCCATTGAAAAATTACAGTAGTAGTAGCGCTATCAGTTGTTCCGGTGGAAAAGTGAAGTGCTTCCCGTGTTCGTTCTGTGGGAAGGTCTTCAGTTTCCCCAAACAGGTGGAGATCCACCAGAGGATGCACACGGGGGAGAAACCGTTCGGTTGCCACCTGTGCCGGGCCAAATTCTCCCACTCGTCCAGCCTGAAGAGGCACCAGAGGGTCCACACAGGGGTGAAACCCTTCAGCTGTACCCAGTGTCAGATGTGCTTTGCCCAGGCTGGTCACCTGAAGAGGCACCAGAGGGTCCACACGGGAGAGAGGCCGTTCGCCTGTACGCACTGCGGGAAGAGGTTCTCAGAAAGGAGCTACCTCAGGATACACCAGCATAAAATGCACAGGGCCCATGTATAGACTATAGTGACATTTAATGTAGTTAGTTTGTTTGTAGTTAATTCTGGTGGTTTTGGATGTAGTAGCGAATTGGATGAGGTGAACTGAGGAACGAATGAGTATGATGACTAGATGATATGTCACGCCTGCTCCCGCTCCTCCTCTCTGGCGCTCGAGGGCGCCAGGCTGCCCATCATTACGCACGCCTGTCACCGTTATTACGCACATCAGCGCTCGCTGGACTCATTGCCTTGTTGATTGCCCCGTGTCAGCATTATTGTAGTTTTTGTTTTCCCCTGTCCAGGCGCTGTCCGTATTCTATTCCTGTCTGTGTTTTATTAAATGTTCACTCCTTGTACTTGCTTCTCGTCTCCAGCGTCTGTCCTCACATGATATTGTCTGTAAAAATGCTTCACTGATGAAGAGTGACAACCTTGTCCCTTTAGGTTGATACTGGTGTTTTATAATGAGATACGGATGGTGCCTTAATTCATGTTTACTTGACATGAAGATGTGTGTAATGTTGAACCTTTTCCAAAGTATTTTTAAATACATTTTATCAAAGCAAGGGTACAAGATTTACAGAAAATGTAGTGTTACCATAGTGAGAAAATATATTATACTTGTCACGTATCGTTTTGTGCAATAAATGTACTGTACTTAAAAGTTAAGTACATGACCATTTTGTTGAATTTAAATACAAAATTGACTGACTGTTATTTTTGTATCATTACAGGGACTGAGTTTCCCTTATCTCAGTCAAACCAAAGTATTATACTTAATTCTTGAATCAACACATGGATTTTTAAAAATAAACTCCAATAGCTCCATATTGTTAGGTACAATCACGGTGGTTGTGTCCGAATACCCAAACTGGGGTCCTAGATACTAGGTCCTTTGAGTATGAGAAAAAATAAAGATTAATAGCATAGCTGTGGGAAGTAGGGGTGCTGAGGGTGCTGCAGTACACCCTGATAAATCTAAGAAAAAAATCATATACATTTCCACTAAATTTGTTAACTAGGCATTTGTTACTTCCTCGTTCGACATTACCCCTACCCTAAACATCTTCTCACGGCCATGTTTAATAGTATGCGACATTTAGAAAATAGAGTTTACTTTAAATGCCTGAATGTCATACTCATTTTGGCACTGACAACAGCTGATCAATTAGATATGGGGACATGCTATCGAAATCAACTAATAGCGGGAAACAACGCAATCACGCATGACGCATTCCCAGTATGCAAACTAGAAGGTTCAGTAGTATGCAACATTTTGAAACCAGAGTATGGTTTAAATGCCAGGATGATATACTCATCTCAGCTCTTCAACTAGTAGAACTCGATGCACACTTTTCCACAATGCATTGGAAGCGGTGGGCTGCGAGTGATAGGCCCTAGTTCTCTTCAAGTTAGTGATGGGGGCTTAAATCAAATTGTGCCGAAAAACTATTAATTACTCTGAGCTTTTAAAAACAATGTACATTAGTGACATGCTGGTCAGCAATGAAAAGCAGCGTTTGATGTTCATCTAGAAGTTTTTCCCACAATATTAATAAAATCTCTGTGGAGCAGTGGTTAGTCACAGGTCGCCCTGTTTTTGGTGTCCCAGACGAATGTTGGTGAAATTTTATTTTATTTAACCTTCATTTAACTAGGCAAGTCAGTTAAGAATAAATTCTTATTTACAATGACAGCCTACCAAAAGGCAAAATGCCGCCTGGGATTAAAAATGTAATTAAATAAAAATATAGGACAAAACACACATCACAACAAGAGAGACAACACTGCATAAAGAGAGACCTAGGATGACAAAATAGCATGGCAGCAACACATGACAACACAGCATGGTAGCGACACAACATGACAACAACATGGTAGCAGCACAACATGGTACACACATTGTTGGACACAGACATCAGCAAAAAGAGCAAGAAGGTAGAGACAACAATACATCATGCAAAGCAGCCACAACTGTCAGTAAGAGTGTCCATGATTGAGTCTTTGAATGAAGAGATTGAGATAAAACTGTCCAGTTTGAGTGTTTGTTGCAGCTCGTTCCAGTTGCTTACTGCAGCGAACTGAAAAGACGAGCGACCCAGGGATGTGTGTGCTTTGGGGACCTTTAACAGAATGTGACTGGCAGAACAGGTGTTATATGTGGAGGATGAGGGCTGCAGTAGATATCTCAGATAGGGGAGAGTGAGGCCTAAGAGGGTTTTATAAATAACAACAACCAGTGGGTCTTGTGACGGGTATACAGAGATGACCAGTTTACAGTAAAGTATGGAGTGCAGTGATGTGTCCTGTACGGAACATTGGTGGCAAATCAGATGGCCGAATGGTAAAAAACATCTAGCCGCTCAAGAGCACACTTACCTGCCGATCTGTAAATTATGTGTCCGTAATCTAGCAATGGTAGGATGGTCATCTGAATCAGGATTAGTTTGTTAACTGGGGTGAAAGAGGAATGATTATGATAGAGTAAACCAAGTTGAGATGTAACCTTAGCCTGCAGCTTTGATATGTGCTGAGAGAAGGACAGTGTACCGTCTAGCCATACTGCCAAGTACTTGTATGAGGTGACTACCTCAAGCTCTAAACCCTCAGAGGTAAATCACACCAGTGGGGAGAGGGCATTCTTACAAAACCACATGATCTTTGCTTTGGAGGTGTTCAGAACAAGGTTAAGGGCAGAGAAAACTTGTAGGACATTAGGAAATCTTAGTTGCAGAATGTTTAACACAAAATCCAGGGAGGGCCCAGCTGAGTATAAGACTGTATCATCTGCATATAAATAGATGAGAGCTTCCTACTGCCTGAGGTATATTGTTGATGTAAATTGAGAAGAGCGTGGGGCCTAGGATCAAGCCTTGGGGTACTCCCTTGGTGACAGGCAGTGTCTGAGACAGCAGATGTTCTGACTTTATACACTACACTCTTTGAGAGAGGTAGTTCGCAAACCAGGCCAAAGACCCCTCAGAGATACCAATACTCCTTAGCCGGCCCACAAGAATGGAATGGTCTACCATATCAAAAGATTTGGCAAAGTCAATAAAAATAGCAGCACAATATTGCTTAGAATCAAGGGCAATGGTGACATCATTGAGGACCTTTAAGGTTGCAGTGACACACCCATAACCTGAGCGGAAACCAGATTGCATACCAGAGAGAATACTATTGACATCAAGAAAGTCAGTCAGTTGATTATTGACAAGTTTTCCTACCCTTTTGATAAACAGGGCAAAATAAGGACTAACCGTGGCTGCCTTCCAAGCAATGGGAACCTCCTCAGAGAGGAGAGACAGGTTAAAAAGGTCAGAGATAGGCTTGGCGATTACAGGGCCAGCAACTTTAAAGAAGAAAGGGTCTAAAGTGTAGAGAATCATTATATAATCTAAACCGCTGTGAAATATATTTCCCATAACCACAAATATTTTTTTTTCAGCTGTTTGAAGCTGGTTTACAAAACCGAAAGTAAAATAAGAAAAAAATCAAACTTAAGAATGAGAAGCATAGAAATAGCGCACATAGAACTGATCTACCAAGTCTTAGATGTGTTTTCAATGATAATGGTGGATCTATAACTCATATTTCTATGTGCATTTGGTTGGGTCGCCCAAAAAGTTACATATTGCAGCTTAAATGTAAATGTTCCCTTCACTGTATGGAATTTACTTTTCTTTTGTACCCCCATCCAGTTAATGGTGACAATATACCTTTTGAAGCTAGTTCACCATAATAAACAAAGAGGAAGAAGTCTGCTGGACACAGAGAAGGGAAGTTAAAGGCACGCCCAGACCTGATAATAGAGCTGTTGCCACTTTATAAGGTGGGGCAGAAAGAGTGTAAGGTCGGTTTTCTATGGGTCTCAGCTCATGTTGGGGCAGCAGATAAGGTAGCAGATAAGGTAGCTCTGAAGAGGGAGGAGGTAGATGTTGTGGTCCTGTTAGGGGGGATGGAACGTATGAGCATCAAAGCAGAGGGGTTGACACAGGAGTGGCAACGTGAGTGGGAGAGAGAGGAGCTAAGAAGGCAGTTTTTCTCTATCCAGAAATCTGGGTGGAAGGTCTGTTGGTATCTGGGAGTGAAAGGAGGGATGGGGTTCTGTTGACAAGGCTGAGGTTCGGTCATTGTGGATTGGGAAGTGGGTTATTGTTAGTGGGGAAACACCCAGATAGCAAGTATGAGGAATGTGGGGAGGTAGCAGTATTGTAAACTACTTAAGCAAAAATCATTTAAAGTACTACATAAAACGTTTTTGGGGGGTATCTGTACCATACTATTTATATTTTTGACAACTTTTACTTCACTACATTTTCCCTGACACCCAAAAGTACTCGCTACATCTTTAAGGCTTAGCAGAACAGGAAAATTGTGAAATTCATGCACTTATCAAGAGAACACATGGTCATCCCTACTGCCTATGTTCTGGCGGACTCACCAAACACACATCTTTTGTAAATAATGTCTTAGTGTTTTAAAAACATTTTAAAACAAGAAATTGTGCCGTCTGGTTTGCTTAATATAAGGAATTTATATTATACTTTAGATAAGTATATTTTAGAAATTAAATGTACTTTTGATACTTAAGTATATTTAAAACCAAATACTTTTAGACTTTTACTCAAGTAATATTTTACTGGGTGACTTTCACTTTTACTTGAGTAACTTTCAGTAACTTTCCCAAACTGTTTATAGTCCCGTACCCCTTCAAACATTCAACCTCCACCTGCGTACCCCCTCTAGCACTAGGGTCAGCGCGGTCTCAAATATATTTTTTTGCCATCATTGTAAGCCTGCCACACACACACTATAAGATACATTTATTAAACATAAGAATGAGTGTGAGTTTTTGCCACAACCCGGCTCGTGGGAAGTGTCAAAGAGCTCTTATATGGCTAGGGCACAAATAATAATCAGTAATTTTGCTCTTTATTTAGCCATCTTACATATAAAACCTTTTGTTCATCAAAATTTGTGAATAACTCACGACAGGTTAATGAGAAGGGTCTGCTGGAAAGGATGCACATAACTCTGCAATGTTGGGTTGTATTGGAGAGTCTCAGTCTTAAATCATTTTCCACACACAGTCTGTGCCTGTATTTAGTTTTCAAGCTCGTGATGGCCGAGAATCCACTCTCACATAGGTACGTGGTTGCAAAGGGCATCAGTGTCTTAACAGCGCGATTTGCCAAGGCAGGATACTCTGAGCGCAGCCCAATCCAGAAATCTGGCAGTAGGTTCTGATTAAATTCTAATTTCACAGAACCGCTTGTTGCAATTTTGACGAGGCTCTCTTGTTCATATATCATTAAGTGGACTGGAGCCAGGGCATGAAAGGGACAACGAATCCAGTTGTTTGTGTCATCCGTTTCGGGAAAGTACCTGTCACGATCGTCGAAAGGAGCGGACCAAGGCGCAGTGTGCATATAGTTCCACATATTTTATTTCAAAGTAAACCTTAACAAAAACAACAAAGAATCAACGAATGTCCAGTACAGAGCGCACTAAGGCACTAACTGAAAACAATATCCCACAACACAGGTGGGAACAATGGGCAACTTAAGTATGATCCCCAATTAGAGACAACGATAAACAGCTGCCTCTAATTGGGAACCATACAAATACCAACATAGAAATAGAAACGCTAGAATCCCCCCTAGTCACGCTCTGACCTATACACCGTAGAGAACCCAGAGGGCTCTCTATGGTTAGGGCGTGACAGTACCTCCCCCAAAGGTGCGGACTCCGACCGCAAAAACCTGAACCTAGATGGGGAGGGTTAGGGTGGGCAACTAGCGTCGGTGGCCCACCCACCGACGCTAGTTGGTGGGTGGGCCATATCCACAGTAAAACGAGTCCTATATCGACATAACCTGAAAGGCTGCTCAGCAAGGAAGAAGCCACTGCTCCATACCACCATAAAAAAGACAGCCGATGGTTCACTGCACATGGGGATAAAAATCGTACTTTTGGGGGAATGTCCTCTGGTCTGATGAAACAAAAATAGAACTGTTTGGCCATAATGACCATTGTTATGTTTGGAGGAAAAAGGGGGAGGCTTGCAAGCCAAAGAACACCATCCCAACCGTGAAGCACGGGGGTGGTAGCATCATGTTGTGGGGGATCTTTGCTGCAGGAGGGTCTGGTGCACTTCACAAAATAGATGGCATCATGAGAAAGGAATATTATGAGGATATATTGAAGCAACATCTCAAGATATCAGTCAGGAAGTTAAAGCTTGGTCGCAAATGGGTCTTCCAAATGGACATTGACCCCATGCACACTTCCAAAGTTGTGGCAAAATGGCTTAAGGACAACAAAGTCAAGGTATTGGAGTGGCCATCACAAAGCCCTAACCTCAATCCTATAGAAAATGTGTGGGCAGAACTGAAAAAGCGTGTGCGAGCAAGGATGCCTACAAACCTGACTTTGTAGGCCAAAACTTATTGTGGAAGGCTGCCCGAAACGTTTGACCCAAGTTAAACAATTTAAAGGCAATGCTACCAAATACTAATTGAGTGTATGTAAACTTCTGACCCACTGGGAATGTGATGAAAGAAATAAAAGCTGAAATAAATCCTTCTCTCTACTATTATTCTGACATTTCACATTCTTAAAATAAAGTGGTGATCCTAACTGACCTAAGACAGGGAATTCTTACTCGGATTAAATGTCAGGAATTGTGATAAACTGAGTTCAAATGCATTTGGCTAAGGTGTATATAAACTTCCAACTTAAACTGTACCTACCCCAGTTTGGGAATACCTGTATTAAGCTATGTATACTTTCTCTCAAGTATGACAATTTGGTACTTTTTCCACCACTGGGAGGCAGAGACTGTGGAGCATTTTCTGTTATATTGCAAGCGGTATGCTGAGGAAAGCAGGATATTTTTCTGTTAGCTGGCTGAGTTGGGTGTAACCACATTTTCGTTTGTAACTACACTACATGACCATGGGGTATGTGGACGCCTGCTCGTCGAACATCTCATTCCAAAATCATGGGCATTTACTTGGTTTTGGCCCCAACCTTTGCTGCTATAACAGCCTCCTCTCTTCTTGGAAGGCTATCCACTAGATGTTGTAACATTGCTGTGGGGACTTGCTTCCATTCAGCCACAAGAGCATTAGTGAGGTCGGGCACTGATGTTGGGTGATTAGGCCTGGCTCGCAGTCAGTTTTCCAATTCCTCACAAAGGTTGAGGTCAGGGCTCTGTGCTGGCCAGTCAAGTTCTTCCACACCTATCTCGACAAACCATTTCTGTATGGACCTCGCTGTGTGCACAGGGGCATTGTCATGCTGAAACAGGAAAGGGCCTTCCCCAAACTGTTGCCACAAAGTTGGAAGCACAGAGTCGTCTACAATGTCATTGTATGCTGTAGTGTTAAGATTTCCCTTCACTGGAACTAGCCTGAACAGTGAAAAACAGCCTCAGACAGCCCCTTTAGCGGCCTTGTAGTCAGAAGTAGGATCAAAGATAACATTGAAAGATCCATATAAATGTTTTTTTTTCATCTACAATTATATTAAAAACTACCCTCCCCCCTTCTTTCAATTTCCGCCTGAAGACATACCCAAATCTAACTGCCTCTAGCTCAGGCCCAGGAGCAAGGATATGCATATTCTTGGTACCATTTGAAAGAAAACACTCTGAAGTTTGTGTAAATGTGAATTGAATGTAGGAAAATATAACACAATAGATCTGGTTTAGATAATACAATGAAAAAAACATACGTTTTTTCTTTTTAATTGTTGTATCATCATCTTTAAAATGAACAAGATAAAACAAACATTCAGATATGAATATGGGGACAATTTCAGTGAAAAACATAAGAGGGCAACAGTACTTGTGCAAAGTTTCAGAATGATAACTTCCAAAATGAGTGTGCACACAAGTAGCCCAAATGTACCCAAGTGGCCAAATTGGTGAAGGTATACATTTTGAAACAAATAACTATATACAAAATAGCGAAATGGTATTCTAACACCCCCCCCCCCCCAAAAAAAAAAATGGAGGGAAAAAATGGGGGGGGGGAATGGGAAAGAAAATATTGAAAAAAAAATATGAAGAAAAAAAATATATACATTTACAAAATAACATGGGTAACTATTTACACACTTTCAATATTTGGAAGACCCTCAGTCCTCTATCAAATCAAATCTATTTATATAGCCCTCAAGAGTAAATATGAACAGTTTACCTCTAGATGGCCCGGGAGGTGTGGAGCCAGAGACAGCAGGGGTCCAGCTGGATGAACCAGCTTCAGAGGGGGATGGACACGTTGGCGGCAGACACACACATCTCGACCATGCTCCCTCTAATCCATAATATGTAGACTGAGGAAGCATGCCGCTGGAGGAAGTATAGCCAATGTGTACTTTACACATTTCATTACATTTTTATATATTGCAAATAAAATGTAAAAACAATCACAAATAATATTTTATATTATTAATTTCAAACAACGGCATTAGCATGAGAAGAACTTACCAGTCCAAAACAATGTCCTCTCCGTTCAAAAAATATGCTTCCATTTGAGTCATGGTCGCTAACTGAGTCGTCTTCCAAAAGCATATGTTTCACTTTCACAATCAATTTCCTCTATAATTTCGTCTACATTCGTATATCTAGTCTTAGATTTAGCTTTCCCTGACTTATTCGCCATGATGTTCGATTTATAAACATCTGAAAATGCTTGTTACCGAAACAGTGCTGTGCGTAATGAGTTTGGTTCCTTCCAGTATGATTCTTCAATGGCGAATGACGATCTTTACGCCAGAGTTTACTACATGGGTTGGTCTTCCAAAACACAAACATTACATATTGCCGTTTTCCTCTGCTCATTGGCTATCTACCCAGCTAGATTTCAAGACGATCAGTGGTCATTGGGTTAAAATACAGTCAATCAACGAAACAGCGGTCATATAATTGGTGCACAATGAGGTCGTTACTTGTTGTCTTCCAATCGTTTTTTTCGGGTCAATACGTCCCGCGAAATGACCCATCAAGTTTGGTTGTGTTAAAAACAAACAGTTGATTGCAAGGAAACCAAACATGACTGGATAAAGTCAGGTTTAGTCTATGTATTTACATCGAATGTTTCGTAGAAAATTGAATGACACGAAATTCAACGAGATAAGCATTCACAAAATGTTTCGTGTTAGGCTATAAAAATGGATTTAACCGAACAAAAGACCATTCATTGTGTAACAAAGGGCCTTGGGATTGCAAACAGAGCAAGATCTTCAAAGGTAAACGATTAATTTCAATGCAATCTGTGATTTTGTTACGCCTGTGCTGGTTGAAAAAGTAGTTTGGTATGGGGCTCTGTGCTCAGATAATCGCATCGTATTCTTTCGCAGTAAATCCTTTTTTAAATCTGACAACGCAGTTGGATTAGCAAGATTCTAGGCTTTTGTTGTCTCATCGCGCTCCAGCGACTCCTGTGGCGGGCCGGGCGCAGTGCGCGCTAACCGAGGGGGCGGGTGCACGGTGTTTCCTCCGACACATTGGTGCGGCTGGCTTCCGGGTTGGAGGCGCGCTGTGTTAAGAAGCAGTGCGGCTAGGTTGGGTTGTGCTTCGGAGGACGCATGACTTTCGACCTTCGTCTCTCCCGAGCCCGTACGGGAGTTGTAGCGATGAGACAAGATAGTAATTACTAGCGATTGGATACCACGAAAATTGGGGAGAAAAGGGGATAAAATTTAAAAAAAAAAAAAAAAAGATTCTAGGCTTTTGAAGCATGTGAGACACTTGTATTTTCAGGAATGTTTAATATGACTATTTGTGGCGATCACCGTATGTTGTCGAATTCAAACCCGTATCCGGGATCCGTAGATCAGAGAAGTTAAATTAGAAATTTAACATACCAATGTTTTGGAGGAGAGTGACTGCCATTTCTTCTCTCATGATGTTAACATCGTTGTCCGTATTTCAAAAGACAATCGACTCTTCATTCAGCAAACTGGGGAAAAAATTTGATGGGCATTTCAGTTTTCCCCCCAAAACTGATGTTACACATAAGATTCTAATTTGCAAGTATACCACGACACAGCTATAATATAATTTGACAGTTCTGTTTTGCCTTTTAGTCAGTATACTTTCAGTAGGTTAATCGAAACCCCCCCCCCCCCCCCCCCCTTCTAATTTCCTTTATTTTGTGAAATACTTTCTGTGCACACATCAGAGTCAAATACTTTCTATATAACAAACTTCACGTCAGGATAGGCAACCAAAATGAATAATTAATGTATGTGTGCTATATTAAACAGAGGAGGGAGTAAAATGTAGGCAAGCAATAAACATTTCAGAATAACTACTAGTCGAAGACATGGGAGATGACGAATTTTGGCAAAGAGATGTATTTATAGACTAATACACTTGAAACTAATAGCCAAACCGAAAACTGCAGACATTACTAGTGCCAACAACCGCATCAATTTTAGCATAGCGTTATTCAGCAGCCTTATGCACGTGAGCTAGCTAATTAGCAATAGCACCCTTTTGCACGTGAGCTAGCTAATTGCTTACAATGAGGGAATCTTATTTGGACACATTTGTCTACTTGAGCAGTAAGCCTAGGTTTACATGTACAGTTATGTAATCAATTTGATTGTTGATTTTCTGTGTTTCTTCAATGTATGCCTTGTGTTTGGCTGGCTCTAAATGTGTATCGTTGATGCCGACGGCCATTCCCTAAGTTACACATAGTCTACACAGCCTACACATAGTATATACAATAATGAAATGAAATGCCCATTGCTTATTTCATGCCTTTCTAATTATCGTGCCTTTTATGTCTATGCTTATTTTCTTTGATGTATAGAGACACATCTCTGAATCCAAGGTGGCTTAGCAGTTCAGACGTCTTTTTCTGTTCCGTATTGTTCGTGTCCTGTATATATATATATTTACACCTTTCTTCGCATATCTTTTATCTATTTTATTATCCAAGAACTCAACTACAAAAGCTTTCCTGCAAAAGCTTTCCTGCAACCCGCTTCACCAATTACAAAAAGTATTACTTACCTCAATCTGAAAATCCATCGTGGAAGCTAGCCAGGGGCTAATTCAGAAGCTAGCCTGAAAGCTTAACCAGAAGCTACCCCGATAGCTAGCCAGAAGCTAATCTGTAGCTGCCCCGAAATTAGCCGGTTTGCTGGCTAGCGTTGGTGTTTCAGCTGCCCACGTTTAGTGGCCATCAGCTATTCCTTTAGCTCGATAATCTACCGGCACTTTTGTGCAACGCGACTCGGACCGGAGCATTCCGGGACTCTTTTTTTTTCTCTCAGTTTCCCCGGATTCCAGCCGCAGGCTCTGGACACTTGTACCTTGATTTCGCAGCTAGCTAGCTGCAAACCGTGTGACTATTGGCTTACGTCGACCCCGGAGCAAACTCTAATCATTCTGGAGCTAGCCAGCTGAGGAGTTCCATCACCATCCGGACCCGTTTCTTTTGTTGCTGCTGCAGATACGGAACCCCACCGGGCCTTCACGACTGACTGCCGCGACTGACTGCCGACGTTATCTGCCCGAGGGATTTATCCAACTGGCACCTCCGTCCCGACGTTACCTGAACGCTCATCTGAGGCCCGCTAATCGTTAGCTGTCTTATCGGCTGCTATTTGAACAAGTATATTGGACAACTATTATTATTATTATTATTTATTTATTTTATTTTTTCCTTGGGTCACTATATCTATTTTGCCAATTTGGATTGATCCCCTCTACCACACGGAACCCCACTACACGGAACCCCACTAACCTACCGACGGAAACGCACGAGGTATCTACAAACAGACCTCCATCCTATGCTGCTACCGATAGCCATATACCCGGCCAGCTGTCTGGATCGCCACGACCCCAACCAACCTCTACTCACTGGACCCTTATTGATCACTCGATTAGCATGCCTCTCCTTAATGTAAATATGCCTTGTCCATTGCTGTTCTGGTTAGTGTTTATTGGCTTATTTCACTGTAGAGACTCTAGCCCTGCTCTCTATACCATATCCAACCTCTCAGTTCCACCACCCACATATGCGATGACATCACCTGGTTTCAATGATGTTTCTAGAGACAATATCTCTCTCATCATCACTCAATACCTAGGTTTACCTCCACTGTATTCACATCCTACCATACCTTTGTCTGTACATTATTCCTTTAAACTATTTTATCGCCCCCAGAAACCTCCTTTTACTCTCTGCTCTAGTAGCTCTAGGCGACCAATTCTCATAGCTTTTAGCCGTACCCTTATCCTACTCCTCCTCTGTTCCTCTGGTGATGTAGAGGTGAATCCAGGCCCTGCAGTACCTGGCTCCACTCCTATTCCCCAGGCGCTCTCTTTTGATGACTTCTGTAACCGTAATAGCCTTGGCTTCATGCATGTTAACATTAGAAGCCTCCTCCCTAAGTTTGTTTTGTTCACTGCTTTAGCACACTCTGCCAACCCGGATGTTTTAGCCGTGTCTGAATCCTGGCTTAGAAAGACCACCAAAAATTCAGACATTTTCATCCCCAATTACAAGATTTTCAGACAAGATAGAACGGCCAAAGGGGGCGGTGTTGCAATCTACTGCAAAGACTGCCTGCAGAGTTCTGTTATACTATCCAGGTCTGTTCCCAAACAATTTGAACTTCTACTTTTAAAAATCCACCTCTCTAAAAACAAGTCTCTCACCGTTGCCGCCTGCTATAGACCACCCTCTGCCCCCAGCTGTGCTCTGGACACTATATGTGAACTGATTGCCCCCCATCTATCTTCAGAGCTCGTGCTGCTAGGCGACCTAAATTTGAACATGCTCAACACCCCAGCCACCCTACAATCTAAGCTTGATGCCCTCAATCTCACACAAATTATAAATGAAACTACCAGGTACCACCCCAATTCCGTAAACACGGGTACCCTCATAGATATCATCCTAACAAACTTGCCCTCCAAATACACCTCTGCTGTTTTCAACCAAGATCTCAGCGATCACTGCCTCATTGCCTGCATCCGTAATGGGTCAGCGGTCAAACGACCTCCACTCATCACTGTCAAACGCTCCCTGAAACACTTCAGCGAGCAGGCCTTTCTAATCGACCTGGCCGGGGTATCCTGGAAGGATATTGATCTCATCCCGTCAGTAGAGGATGCCTGGTCATTTTTTAAAAATGCCTTCCTCACCATCTTGAATAAGCATGCCCCATTCAAGAAATTTAGAACCAGGAACAGATATAGCCCTTGGTTCTCTCCTGACCTGACTGCCCTTAACCAACAGAAAAACATCCTATGGCGTTCTGCATTAGCATCGAACAGCCCCCGTGATATGCAACTTTTCAGGGAAGCCAGAAACCAATATACACAGGCAGTTAGAACAGCCAAGGCTAGCTATTTCAAGCAGAAATTTGCTTCCTGCAACACAAATTCAAAAAAGTTCTGGGACACCGTAAAGTCCATGGAGAATAAGAACACCTCCTCCCAGCTTCCAACCGCTCTGAAGATAGGAAACACTGTCACCACCGACAAATCCACTATAATTGAGAATTTCAATAAGCATTTTTCTACGGCTGGCCATGCTTTCCACCTGGCTACCCCCACCCCGGACAACAGCACTGCCCTCCCCTCTGCTACTCGCCCAAGCCTTCCCCATTTCTCTTTCTCCCAAATACAGTCAGCTGATGTTCTAAATGAGCTGCAAAATCTGGACCCTTACAAATCAGCCGGGCTAGATAATCTGGACCCTTTCTTTCTAAAACTATCTGCTGAAATTGTTGCCACCCCTATTACTAGCCTCTTCAACCTCTCTTTCGTGTCGTCTGAGATCCCCAAAGATTGGAAAGCAGCTGCGGTTATCCCCCTCTTCAAAGGGGGGGACACCCTTGACCCTAACTGCTACAGACCTATATCTATCCTACCCTGCCTTTCTAAGGTCTTCGAAAGCCAAGTCAACAAACAGATTACCGACCATTTCGAATCCCACCACACCTTCTCCGCAATGCAATCTGGTTTCAGAGCTGGTCATGGGTGCACCTCAGCCACGCTCAAGGTCATAAACGATATCGTAACCGCCATCGATAGGAAACAATACTGTGCAGCCGTATTCATTGACCTGGCCAAGGCCTTTGACTCTGTCAATCACCACATCCTCATTGGCAGACTCGACAGCCTTGGTTTCTCTAATGATTGCCTCGCCTGGTTCACCAACTACTTCTCTGATCGAGTTCAGTGTGTCAAATCGGAGGGTCTGTTGTCCGGGCCTCTGGCAGTCTCTATGGGGGTGCCACAGGGTTCAATTCTTGGACCGACTCTCTTCTCTGTTTACATCAATGATGTCGCTCTTGCTGCTGGTGATTCTCTGATCCACCTCTACGCAGACGACACTATTCTGTATACTTCTGGCCCTTCTTTTGACACTGTGTTAACAACCCTCCAGGCGAGCTTCAATGCCATACAACTCTCCTTCCGTGGCCTCCAACTGCTCTTAAATACAAGTAAAACCAAATGCATGCTCTTCAACCGATCGCTGCCTGCTCCTGCCCGCCTGTCCAACATCACTACTTTGGACGGCTCTGACTTAGAATATGTGGACAACTACAAATACCTAGGTGTCTGGTTAGACTGTAAACTCTCCTTCCAGACTCACATCAAACATCTCCAATCCAAAGTCAAATCTAGAATTGGCTTCCTATTCCGCAACAAAGCATCCTTTACTCATGCTGCCAAACATACCCTTGTAAAACTGACCATCCTACCAATCCTCGACTTCGGTGATGTCATTTACAAAATAGCCTCCAAAACCCTACTCAATAAATTGGAGGCAGTCTATCACAGTGCCATCCGTTTTGTCACCAAAGCCCCATATACTACCCACCACTGCGACCTGTACACTCTCGTTGGCTGGCCCTCGCTTCATACTCGTCGCCAAACCCACTGGTTCCAGGTCATCTACAAGACCCTGCTAGGTAAAGTCCCCCCTTATCTCAGCTCGCTGGTCACCATAGCAGCACCTACCTGTAGCACGCGCTCCAGCAGGTATATCTCTCTAGTCACCCCCAAAACCAATTCTTCCTTTGGACGCCTCTCCTTCCAGTTCTCTGCTGCCAATGACTGGAACGAACTACAAAAATCTCTGAAACTGGAAACACCTATCTCCCTCACTAGCTTTAAGCACCAGCTGTCAGAGCAGCTCATAGATTACTGCACCTGTATATAACCCATCTACAATTTAGCCCAAACAACTACCTCTTTACCTACTGTATTTATTTATTAATTTATTTTGCTCCTTTGCACCCCATTATTTCTGTCTCTACTTTGCACTTTCTTCCACTGCAAACCAACCATTCCATTGTTTTTTTTAGTTTTTATTTTACTTGCTGTGTTGTACTCACTTCGCCTCCATGGCCTTTTATATTTTTATTTATTTATACATATATTTGTTTGCCTTCACCTCCCTTATCTCACCTCACTTGCTCACATTGTATATAGACTTATTTTTTTTTCACTGTATTATTGACTATATGTTTGTTTTACTCCATGTGTAACTATGTGTTGTTGTATGTGTCGAACTGCTTTGCTTTATCTTGGCCAGGTCGCAATTGTAAATGAGAACGTGTTCTCAATTTGCCTACCTGGTTAAATAAAGGTTAAATAAAATAAAATAAATAAAAACATTAGTGTGTTATTGGAGGGCGAGAGTCCCAAAATGAAAAAAATGCAGCAGCAGTCGACTTCATCACTGCCCTTTCTGCACATAAGGCTGAACAATATTTGGCCAACAACCACATCAAAGGTCATGCTTCAGTGAGGCATAGAGGTACTATTTATTTCTTTGTTTATTGAATATATTTGACATTCACTTTTTATTGCCTTATTTTTTCAGTTACATCAGTGTATTTAATTAAATTGTATAACTTGTTACTTTACTGTTATTCCTCTCTTTCAGAGTTAACAATCATAAAGTGTGGCTTCAGTTGTAGAAATGCGAATGTCAGGGGGGAGCTTTTAGGCACAACACCGGAAACAGACAAGTAAACGGAAGTGAACAAGCCTTACAACAACTTTCACGTTAGCGGTTTTATTTAGACGTTTTAACATCCTGGAACTCAAAATCTGATTAATTTAACTACACGTCATCACCCTATGTAGTGTTTAGTTCGAGTTGGAGACAGGATTTGTTTTCTAGCTAACTAGCTAGCTAGCTAACAATGGCTAACTGTATGATTTTTCACACTCAAATAGCCTCCATCATGGAGGTTCTAGCGAATGCAGCCGTGGCAGAGATCTGTAAACTCGTAGACGACGACTATGCAGTGTTTCGTTTGGAAATAACGCAAAGCCAGAAAGAAAATAGGGCATTGCGGAGGAAACTACTGGAATCGAAGGTGGCACGGGAGCGCGCAGAAAGGACAACGCGAGAGCGCGTCCTCACCAGTCGTCCCAGTAGTGTCAAGATTGTCGAACGATACAGAGGAATGGCAAGAGGTACATTTAGCCGAAGGACGAGGATGCATGGCCTGTCGCTGTTCATAGCGTGTCACCTCGTTCACCAATGCAGATATGTTCAGATGTGTTACCCAGAATTATGTCTGTATATTGTATATAGAACAAGTAGAATCGGACAGTCGCTTTAAAAACAAAAAACAATTTAACAAAATAAATGTAGGGATCTGGCAGTTCTTGGGCAATGGTCTTCCACAGCTTTGATAGGCAGTTCAGAAAGGTATTATCTTGAGGGAGCATACATTGCATTCGGAAAGTATTCAGACCCCTTGACTTTATCCATATTTTGTTAAATTACAGCCTTGTTTTAAAATTGATTATATTAACTTTTCCCTCATTAATCTACACACAATACCCCATAATGACAAAGTGAAAACAGGTTTTTAATATTTTTTGCAAATGTATAAAAAATAACAGAAATACCTTATTTACTTAAGTATTCAGACCCTTTGAGACTCGAAATTAAGCTCAGGTGCTTCCTGTTTCTAGTGATCATGCTTGAGATGTTTCAATTTGATTGGAGTCTATCTGTGGTAAATTCAATTGATTGGACATGATTTGGAAAGGCACACACTTGTCTATATAAGATCCCACATTTGACAGTGCATGTCAGAGCATAAACCAAGCCATGAGGTCGAAGGAATTGTCCGTAGAGCCCTGAGACAGGATTGTGTCAAGGCACAGATCTGAGGAAGGGTGCTCAAACAAATACTGCAGCATTGAAGGTTCCAAGAACACAGGCACCTAAATGCACCTTAAGTCTCTCAGACCATGAGAAACAAGATTCTCTGGTCTGATGAAACCAAGATTGAACTCTTTGTCCTGAATGCCAAGCGTTGCATCTGGAGGAAACATGGCACCCTCCCTACGGTGATGCATGGTGGTGGCAGCATCATGCTGTGGGGATGTTTTTCAGCGGCAGGGACTGGGAGACTAGTCAGGATTGAGGGAAAGATGAACGGAGCAAAGTATAGAGAGATCCTTGATGAAAACCTGCTTCAGAGTGTTCAGGACCTCAGACTGCTGCGAAGGTTCACCTTCCAACAGGACAATGACCCTAAGCACACAGCCAAGACAACGCAGGAGTTGCTTCGGGACAATGTCCTTGAGTGGCCCAGCCAGAGCCCGGACTTAAACCCACTCGAACATCTCTGGAGAGACCTGAAAATAGCTGGGCAGCGACACTCCCGATTCCAACCTGACAGATCTTGAGAGGATCTGCAGAGAAGAATGGGAGAAACTCCCCAAATACAGGTGTGCCAAGCTTGTAGCGTCATACCAAAGAAGACTTGAAGCTGTAATTGCTGCCAAAGGTGTTTAACAAAGTACTGAGTAAAGGGTCTGAATACGTATGTTAATGTGACAGCAGTTATTTTTAAAACATTTGCAAGCGTTTCTAAAAACCTGTTTTCGTCTTTGTCATTATGGGGTATTGTGTGTAGATTGATGAGGGGAAAAACTAATTAATCCATTTTAGAATAAGGCTCTAACATAACAAAATGTGGAAAAAGTCAAGGGGTCTGAATACTTTCCGAATTCACTGTAGGTAGTACAGCCAGGCTGGGCAGTGTGGTAGAGACAATACAATATTTACTGAGATCTCTGCATAGGATGGTCCAAGTCGGTTTTAGATAGAACACCTGCCTGTGGGGAAAACAACCTATGGTTACCTACATTGCCTTCAGAAAAGTATTCATACCCCTTGACTTATTCCACATTTTGTTGTGTTACAGGCTGAATTCATAATGGATTCAAAATAAAAAAAAATCTCAACCATCTACACACAACACCCCGTAATGATAAAGTTGTAACATGTTATTTGAAATTAGTTGCAAATTTTTTGATAATGAAATCCAGAAATGTCACCTTTGGCAGCAATTAGAACTGTGAATCTTTGAGTAAGTCTCTAAGAGCTTTCCACACCTGTATTGTGCAACATTTGCCCATTATTCTTTTCAACATTCTTCAAGCTCTGTCAAATTGGTAGTTGATCATTGCTAGACAACCCTTTTTAGGTTTTGCCATATATTTTGTAGTAGATTTCAATCAAAACTGTAACTCGGCCACTCAAGAACATTCACTGTCTTCTTGGTAAGCAACTCCAGTGTAGATTTGGCCTTGTGTTTTAGGTTATTGTCCTGCTGAATGGTGAATTAGTCTCTCAGTGTCTGGTGGAAAGCAGACTGAACCAGGTTGTTCTCTAGGATTTTGCCTGTGCTTAGCTCCATTCCGTTTCTTTTTTATCCTGAAAAACTCCCCAGGCCTTAATGATTACAAGCATACCCGTAACATGATGCAGCCACCACTATGTTTGAAAATATGGAGAGTGGTACTCAGTAATGTGTTGTTGGATTTGTCCCAAACATAACACTTTGTATTGAGGACAAAAGGTTAATAGCTTTGCCATTTATTTTGCACTATTACTTTCGTACCTTGTTGCAAACAGGATGCATGTTTTTGAATATTTTTATTCTGTACAGGCTTCCATCTTTTCACTCTGTCTATTAGGTTAGTATTGTGGACTAACTACAATGTTTTTCATCCATCCTCAGTTTTCTCTCATCACAACCATTAAACGCTGTAACTGTTTTAAAGTCACCATTGGCCTCATGGTGAAATCCCTGAGCGGTTTCTTTCCTCTGGCAACTGACTTAGGAAGGACACCTGTATCTTTAAAGTGGCTGGGTGTTTTGATGCGCCATCCAAAGTGTAATGAATACCTTTACCATGCTCAAAGAGATATTCAAAGTCTGCTTTTTAAAATATTTTAGGCTTGCCATAACAAAGGGGTTGAATACATTGACTCAAGACATTTCAGCTTTTAAATTGAATTAATCTGTTTAAAAAAAGAATGAAAAACAATTCCAATTAACATTATGGGGCACTGGGCACTGTGTAGGCCAGTGACTAAAAAACATACATGTAATCAATTTTAAATACTGTAGGCTGTAACACAAATGTGAAAAAGGGGTGTGAATGCTTGCTTAAGGTACTTGTAGGTTACCCATTGGCTCACAGAAAAAAACGTGATCCTTTTCAAACTATTTTCTTGTCTGCTGTTTTAGTATATTACAAAACTACGTTTAAGAAAAGTGCATTTTTAAAAATGTAGTTTTAACATTGCCTGCTTCAGAGAGAGAGAGAGATAGAGTCCGAGACAAGGTAGCACGTCCGGTGAACATGTCAGGGTTCCATAGCCGCAGGCAGAACAGTTGAAACTGGAGCAGCAGCACAACCAGGTGGACTGGGAACAGCAAGGAGTTCAGGCAGGGTAGTCCTGAGGCATGGTCCCAGGGCTCAGGTCCTCCGAGAGGGAGAGAGAGAGAATTAGTGGGAGCATACTTAAATTCACACAGGACACCGGATAAGACAGGAGAAATACTCCAGACATAACAGACTGACCCTAGTCCCCAGACACAAACAGTTGCAGCATAAATATGATAACCCCAGACAGGGCCAACCAGGCAGGATATAACCCCACCCACTTTGCCAAAGCACAGCCCCCACACCCTTACAAGGATATCTTCAAACCACCAACTTCTACCCTGAGACAAGGCTGAGTAGTGGTCAAGGCTGAGCAGTGGTCTAGGGCACTGCATCGCAGTGCTAGCTGCGCCACCAGAGTCTCTGGGTTCACGCCCAGGCTCTGTCGCAGCCGGCCGCAACCGGGAGGTCCGTGGGGCGACGCACAATTGGCATAGCGTCGTCCGGGTTAGGGAGGGTTTGGCCGGTAGGGATATCCTTGTCTCAGTATGTAAAATGTAATAAAATGTATGCACTCTACTGTAAGTCGCTCTGGATAAGAGCGTCTGCTAAATGACTAAAATGTAAATGTATAGCCCGTAAAGATCTCCCCCACGGCATGAATCCGAGGGGGGCGCCAAACTCGGACAGGAAGATCACGTCAGTGACTCAACCCACTCAAGTGATGCACCCCTCCTAGGGACGGGATGGAAGACTACCAGTAAGCCAGTGACTCAGACCCCGTAATAGGGTTGAGCCAGAGAATCCCAGTGGAGAGAGGGGAACCGGCCAGGCAGAGACAGCAAGTGCGTTTCGTTGCTCCAGTGCCTTTCCGTTCACCTTCACACCCCTGGGCCAGACTACACTCAATCATAGGACCTACTGAAGAGAGGAGTCTTCAATAAAGACTTAAAGGTCGAGACCGAGTCTGCGTCTCTCACATGGATAGGCAGACCATTCCATAAAAATGGAGATCTATAGGAGAAAGCCCTGCCTCCAGCTGTTTGCTTAGAAATTAAAAGGACAATTAGGAGGCCTGCGTCTTGTGACCGTAGTGTACGTGTAGGTATGTACGGCAGGACCAAATCGGAGAGATAGGTAGGAGCAAGCGCATGTAATGCTTTGTAGGTTAGCAGTAAAACCTTGAAATCATCCCTAGCCTTAACAGGAAGCCAATGTAGAGAGGCTAGCACTGGAGTAATATGATCACATTTTTGGATTCTAGTCAAGATTCTAGCAGCCGTATTTAGCACTAACTGAAGTTTATTTAGTGCTTTATCCGGGTAGCCGGGAAGTAGAGCATTGCAGTAGTCTAATCTAGAAGTGACAGAAGCATGGATTCACTTTTCTGCATCATTTTTGGACTGAAAGTATCTTGTTTTTGCAAAGTTACGTAGATGGAAAAAACTGTCCTTGAAATAGTCTTGATATGTTCGTCAAAAGAGAGATCAGGGTCCAGAGTAACGCCGAGGACCTTCACAGTTTTATTTGAGACGACTGTACAACCATCAAGATTAATTGTCAGATCCAACAGAAGATCTCTTTGTTTCTTGGGACCTAGAACTAGCATCTCCCGAGTTTAAAAGTAAAACATTTTCTGCCATCCACATCCTTATGTCTGAAACACAGGCTTCCAGGGAGGGCAATTTTGTGGCTTCACCATGTTTCATCGAAATGTACAGCTGTGTATCGTTCGCATAGCAGTGAAAGTTAACATCATGTTTACGAATGACATAACCAAGAGATAAAATATATAGTGAAAACAATAGTGGTCCTAAAATGGAACCTTGAGGAACACCGAAACTTACAGTTGATTTGTCAGAGGACAAACCATCCACAGAGACAAACTGATATCTTTACGACAGATAAGATCTAAACCAGGCCAGAACTTGTCCATGTAGACCAATTTGGGGAGTCAATCTTTCCAAAAGAATGTCATGATCGATGGTGTCAAAAGCAGCACTAAGGTCTAGGAGCACGAGGACAGATGCAGAGCCTTGGTCTGACGCCATTAAAAGGTCATTTACCACCTTCATGAGTGCAGTCTCAGTGCTATGATGGGGTCTGAAACCAGACTGAAGCATTTCGTATACATTGTTTGTCTTCCGGAAGGAAGAGAGGAATGAGAGGAATGGGAGAATCAAATGTAGGCCGATTTAGTTAAAAAAATATTTTCTTGGTCAAGTTTTGTCTTTTTAAAGAGAGGCTTTATTACTGCCACTTTTAGTGAGTTTGGTACACAGCCGGTAGATAGGAAGCCCTTTATTATGTTCCACATAGGAGGGCCAAGCACAGGAAGCAGCTCTTTCAGTAGTTTAGTTGGAATAGGGTCCAGTATGCAGCTTGAAGGTTTAGAGGCCATTACTATTTTCATGAATGTGCCAAGAGATATAGAATTAAAGAACTTGAGTGTCTCCCTTGATCCTAGGTCCTGGCAGTGTTGTGCAGACTCAGGACAACTGAACTTTGGAGAAATATTCAGATTTAAAGAGGAGTCTGTAATTTGCTTTCTAATGATCATGATTTTTTCGTCAATGAAGTTCATGTATTTATTTCTGCTGAAGTGAAAGCCATCCTCTCTTGGGGAATGTTTTTTAGTTATCTTTGCGACAGTATAATTTGTTTGGGGGGGGATTGTTCTTATTCTCCTCAATTAAGTTGGAAAAATAGGATGATCGAGCAGCATTGAAGGGTCTTCGATATTGTATGGTACTGTCTTTCCAAGCTAGTCGGAAGACTTCTGGAAGCTTGCTTCAGGGCTCGGTTATTTTCTGTATACCTGAAGCTAGTTTCTTATGACAAATGTTTTGTTTTTAGGGGTGTGACTGCATCTAGGGTATTACGCAAGGTTAAATTCAGTTCCTCAGTTAGGTGGTTAACCGATTTTTGTACTCCGATGTCCTTGGGTAGGTGGAGGGAGTCTGGAAGGGCATCTAGGAATCTTTGGGTTGTCCGAGAATTTATAGTACTGTTTTTGATTATCCTTGGTTAGGGTCTGAGCAGATTATTTGTTGCGATTGCAAACGTAATAAAATGATGGTCCGATAGTCCAGGATTATGAGGAAAAACATTAAGATCCACAATATTTATTCCACGGGACAAAACTAGTTCCAGGGTATGACTGTGGCAGTGAGTAGTTCCGGAGACATGTTGGACAAAACCACACTGAGTCGATGATGGCTCCGAAAGCCTTTTGGAGTGGGTCTGTGGACTTTTCCATGTGAATATTAAAGTTACCAAAAATGTGAATATTATCTGCCATGACTACAAGGTCCGATAGGAATTCAGGGAACGCTGTATACGGCCCAGGAGGCCTGTAAACAGTAGCTATAAAAAGTGATTGAGTAGGCTGCATAGATTTCATGACTAGAAGCTCAAAAGATGTAAACTTAGTCTTTTTTTTAATTGAAATTTGCTATAGTATATGTTAGCAACACCTCCGCCTTTGCGGGATGCGCAGGGGATATGGTCACTAGTGTAACCAGGAGGAGAGGCCTCTTCACACAGTAAATTCATTAGGCTTAAGCCATGTTTCAGTCGGGCCAATCACATCAAGATTACGATCAGTGAATAGTTAATTGACTATAACTGCCTTGGAAGTGAGGAATCTAACATTAAGTAATCCTATTTTGTGATATCACAATCTCTTTCAATAATGACAGGAATGGAGGAGGTCTTTATTCCAGTGAGATTGCTTATGCGAACACCGCCATGTTTAGTTTTGCCCAACCTAGATCGAGGCACAGACACGGTCTCAACGGGGATAGCTGAGCTGACTAAACTGACTGTGCTAGTGGCAGACTCCACTAAGCTGGCAGGCTGGCTATCTCATTGTGGAGCTAGAGGAGTTAGAGCCCTGTCTATGTTCATAGATAAGATGAGAGCACCCCTCCAGCTAGGATTGTGTTTGTAACTGATCAGCAGGCCAGGCGTTGTCCTGTTTGTGGGTGAGTCCCAGAAAGAGGGACAATTATCTACAAATTCTATCTTTTGGGAGGGGCAGAAAACAGTTTTCAACCAGCGATTGAGATGCGATCGTCTGCTGTAGAGCTCATCACTCCCCCAAACCGGGAGGGGGCAGAGACAATTACTCGATGCCGGCACATCTTTCTAGCTGATTTAAACACGGAAGCTATGTTGCACTTGGTGACCTCTGACTGTTTCATCCTAACAACGTTTATGCCGAGGTGGATAACAATATCCCTATACTCGCCAGTTTTAGCCTTAGCCAGCACCATCTTCAGATTAGCATTTACGTCTGTAGCCCTGCCCCCTGGTAAACAGTGTATGATCGCTGGATGATTATTTTTAAGTCTAATACTGCGGGTAATGACTAGGGTTTTCAATTTGTCAGAGCTAATGGTGGGAGGTTTTGGCGGCTCAACCTAGTTACGGGTGGAGGAGAGACTGGAGAAGGCTCTGACTCGTTGCTTAATGGGGAGAACCGGTTGAAAGTTTCCGTCGGCTGAATAAGTGACACCGGTTGAGCATTTAGACAGCATTTCTTTCCAGAAGCCATGAGAAAACTGTCCGGCTGCGGTGACTATGCGAGAGGATTTATACTACTAGCTGTACTTATTGGTGGCTTTTTCACTGTTTAACTTATATGGTGATTGGCATCTAAACTTTCATAGTATAACCACTACAACCGGCAACAGTTCGTCTTTCAATCACCCACATGGGTATAACCAATGAGGAGATGGCACGTGGGTACCTGCTTCTATAAACCAATGAGGAGATGGGAGAGGCAGGACTTGCAGCACAATCTGCGTCAGAAATAGGAATTACTTCTATTTTAACCTTTGGCAACGCTGACACGCGCGAGCAGTGTGGGTGCAAGATTCCTAAATTTATTTTGCAACGCTCGCGCACGCGACGCGAGCGGTGTAGTCAGGGTATTACACGGAACCCAAACCGGCTGTGCGCGTGCGCCATCGTGCATAAATGTATTTGGTCCCCCCTACACCAAACGTGATCACGACACGCAGGTTAAAATATCAAAACAAACTCTGAACCAATTAAATTAATTTGGGGACAGATTCTTGATTTACTGCATTATTTACTGCATTATTTACTAAATGAAAACAATGTGATGCATGGAACATAATACATCAATCAATAAATAGTATATCAAGAAGTTAGGACAAGTGTTGCCTTACATTCTTGCCTATTGTAGACTAGGACAGTAGTGTACAATATACTGTTGACAGTGCTTGACTCAAATAGATACCAGTACTCCTTTTTGTTGCCGGTACTGTTTATATTTAGGTGCAGTATCTCCACAATACTTTTGAACTAATATTCTATAAGAGGAACAGGAGTTGAAGCAGTAGAAAATTTGATGTGCTGGTACTCGGCTCTGGTGAGCTCCTGCACAAGTCAAGCACTGACGTTGAGCATTGACAGTAGCTAACCTAACCACCGCTTTCCCCCAATCACTCTCTCAGGTGAAGGACATCTCACTGGAGGCCACAGGAGCTTTGTGAAGCCAGCAGAACACAATACTTGGAGAGATGACCAACCAATCACTATTGATGAGGGGAGTGGAACCTCAACCCAGCACGTTATCGTGATAGAGGTTAGTGTAATAGTGTTGCATAAAAAATTTGTTACTTTGTAAATCAAATGTGGCCGTTTATTTCAGAACGCTCCCCTCAGCGATTCACTTGCTTACATGTATATCCTCATTTATCTGCCATAGGTGAGCTTTGTGAGACTTCACATTGTTATCCAATTCAACTAATGTAACGGTAATAACCTCCTCTCTTCTTGTCAGTCTGCAGATGCAGAGGCTGAAGATCCTGGTGTCAAGCAGGAGAGGTCTGAAGGAGCGGAGGACCCACGGCACAGCAGACACATCCAAACTGGAACGGCTGAAGCGCCCCATGTAGACAGAGAAGACCCCACCGCCCCAGCACAGCCAAGGACCCGACGCAGCATCACGGAGGTCAGTGGAATGTCGAACGCCGTCCTCAAGTCAGAGACAGACACCAAGACTTTAACTGTAACACACAGTCTCTTACACACAGGATGTGACCACAGATCAGACCCAAAGAGACTGGGCTGTCCTCCTGCTCCCGGCTCAGAGTACTTACCAGTATTTCAACAGAGCCAGAGAACGGTTAATTCCAGTGGGGATGGTAATGGTAACTCGTTAGACACTAGTGGTGATGATTCATCTTGTTCTAATGCTACAGAGATGGACCCTGGCAACATATCCTTGGGTTTAGAGACACAAACTGATCTGTTTAGAGGGGACTGGAACCAGTACAGTAGTAGTGTATACTCTGAAGGGTGCCTAGATAAGAAAGGGGAGGGTCTGGTCGTAGATGAAGTGACCATGAAAGTGGAGGGCGACGTTCCTCCCATATGGAATGCAGATAGTCACCTAGGAGACGGACACTCACAGGGCAGAGATGTCTTAAATTACAGGGGAAGCTTAGAGACAAATCTAAATGTCACGACCCACTCCCCTTTACACACGTTCAGGGATCATGACCAAGTGTCCACGTCGATGGGGCCTTCCGATTCACACGGCCGCGTCCTTTTCAACCAGGTATTGAACTCAAACGACAGGGCTAAAGCCCAGACTCAGGGAGGGGGTACCACATCAGGCAATAGCAAAGAGAAACGGTTCCTCTGCATGTTCTGTAACAAAGGCTTCAGCTGCCTCCAGAAGGTGGAGGTCCACCAGAGGATCCACACAGGGGTGAAACCCTTCAGCTGTACCCAGTGTCATATGCGCTTCGCCCAGGCTGGCACCCTGAAGAGGCACCAGAGGGTCCACACAGGGGTGAAACCCTTCAGCTGTACCCAGTGTCACATGCGCTTCGCCCAGGCTGGTGACCTGAAGAGGCACCATAGGGTCCACACAGGGGAGAAACCCTACAGCTGCCCCCAGTGTGAGAAGAGATTTACCCGCCAGCACCAGCTGAAGATGCACATGAAGGTCCACACGGGAGAGAGGCCGTTCGCCTGTACGCACTGCGGGAAGAGATTCTCAGATAGGAGCTACCTCAGGATACACCAGCAGAAAAAACATTCCACTCAATAGCTGCAGATGTTTAGATGTATTAAATATAAAGATTAATTTTCATTGTTGTCAGCAGAAAAGACCCACAGATGCATTTGGAATAATGTGAGTAGCAGATGTCAGTGTTGAATATTCCTGGGTAGAATATTGCATCCAGACATGTGATATATATTTTAGGCATATTGTGTTTGTACTGCCCAGGGATGGGCAGCTTTGATGGGGGTGGGGGCCACAAAGAAATCGGAACTCAGTCAGATCCCGCCCTAGCCTTTTGGGGGCCCTAAGCTATATTTTGCGAGTTTTAGCAAAGAGGGAAAAAAATGTTTTAGAGTTAATTTCCTGCAATTCTACACATTTTGCCATGGGGCGTAGAGAAAATTTGGCAATTTTTCTGCAATTCTACAATTTTTTTGCCATGAGGTGGATAGAAGATTTAATGTAATTTTATGCAATTCTACACATGATTAATGAGGGCCCCCAGGTCAGTAATTCAATCATGATTACTACAAGTTTGGAAATAATACGTATTTGGCCATAGGGGGAAGACAAATGCTTGCAGTTTTTAATATGATATCTGACGATCAATTGGGTCCCCCCTGTCAGTAATTCGGCCACGATTACTACAAATGTAGATATCTTGGGGGGGGGGGGTTAATCCATAGACAAAAGGGTCGCTGCCAGTTGCCCATCCCTGGTGTAGGCTATATGTGACGCGCTCTATCATAATCAGTCGGAAGTAGCAATGACTAATTTGCATATAAATTGTGTTTTTGTCGAAATGTTAGATTTTTTGCTATTTAGGGGTTTCATCTGGTTTTAACAAAACAATATCTTTGCTTTCATTATCTGTATGTGTTATTGCCAAATCCAGTATAAATATAGTTTTTAATCTTTTAAATGTAGGATGAAACGTAGCAACGGAGCACTTTCCCATCCGTTTGGTGGATGCTAGCTTGTAACACATCAGGCTTTCGAGGCACTAGCTTATCTGCACTATCAAACCCTCCTCTATTCAGAAATCATGAAGGAATTACAAACTAGCTAGCTCGCTATATATTTTGAATCAAGCTACAATAGGCTATTCAATCGGATGATTTTCCTGTAGTGTATCATCCGCGGGAAAAAGCTACACTCTCTCGCTCTTCAAAACCCATCATACGTAGTTACACTGTCGCTACTGCCTACACCTTAGCTAGCTAGCTTTGCTTTCAACTGCATTGATGGATTTCCGGGAGAGAGAAATCGCTAGATTTTTAAATAGTAATGTTGTGCTGGGAGCTGGTTCAGACGATCAGTGGCATCAACTTATTGCCGACTACTTTTTAACCCTGCGCCACAGTGCTGTGAACTCTGCGTGTAACACATCCGGTGTCAGGATAAATAAAAAGCAAGGTCTGCTAACTTTCTTTAATTATGTTTAATTACCGCAAACAATGAATGGCAAATGCAATTTTCGTATATACGGGTTCGCTGTATCACCGCGCAGGATGAACAGGGAACTGGCAAGAAGTACGTAAACAGCTGTTCTTATACCATAGTTTCAACGCGTCTGTTGGCCTATCACAGTAGAGGCTGGGCTTGGTTTAGACTTTGCCCCCCTTTGATGGCCCTTTGTCCAAGCCCCTTGGCGCGTTCCTTTGTCCACGTCTGGTTGCTGGGTAGATTAGATCCGTCTTGTGTCTGTCAATTCTACACTGAAACAGTTCCTAATATGGTATTGTCCAGTATTCTAAACTCCTGGTTGGTCTAGAGAGATGCACCCCTCCCTTCTCCAGACTGTCCACAGCTTTTATGGCCTGTGTTGGTCAGTCCTTACACCTACACACACACCCCCCTCTGTATTGTTTGTGTGTGTGTAACAAAACAATATTCATTTTCACCCTATATGCTACCCGGCTATAGTGCATAAACATAAATCCTAACAGTGCAACGCCATAAACGACTCAGACAAGCTCACTGAAGTCGAGGCCGAGCACCTTGAGGAGGCAACCGAGGAAGACCACCCGTTAATGGTGGATCCATCAATTACGGTGCTTCAGTCGTTCGAGGGGAAATATGTCAGTGGTGGTGGGCAAGAAATTGAAAAGGCTTGCGAGTTCAGGTGCACTTGCAAGTCCAATAAAGGGAAGCCGTGATATTTGTTTTTTACCCCCGAGGAGATGGTCAAGCGACGTGACCAGATGAATTAGCTAACTCACCAATGGTAAGTGCTTGCCATTCAAGTAGTAGTCAAGTTTATATGGGTGTGTAATGTGTGCATGTTTTCTGTGTCTGTCTATCTGTTAGTGTGTTTGGGTGTGATGAGGTGTGGCTTGGGGGCGGTGAGAGTGAAGTGGGGGATGTGTAGCACATGCAACCTAGCTATGTAGATAGTAGCTTATGGGATCTGTGTGTTGTGGGTGCTGGTATTTGTCCTAAAGACAGGTTACATAAATACATGAAATGGCCATCTATAAAGTTATAACATTTCTTTATATCGAACCTGACCCATTTACACTACTAGTAACAGTGTGTGTGTGTGTGTGTGTGTGGGATTCACGCATGCATTTCAATCTGTACAGGTTGCGTAGTTTGTGTTTTATTGAAAGTGTTTATATCACTTTAAAATGTGTTGGCTAGAATAGATGACGACAATGACTGAATGTTAAAAAATTAGATATTGTTAGTTGTCTTATTTTTCAGATGAAAAACATCTAGTGCTCATTGGCAAGATCTCTGGTTCCATGAACCTCTGCAAGGAAATGGTCACCTCGAACAGGAACTAACAAAAAGGAAACATCAGAGGACATATTTCTTTGAGAAAATCTCCAGAGAAACATTCAAGTTCCGACACGCGTAAGTTTTCATTCGAGTAATACAACCTGATGTCCTCTGTTCTTATTGGGGCTGCAGCAGTATTAACAAGTTCATGAGGTATTTAAGAAAATATGAGTAGTAGGCTATATCATGAATATAAATAAAACAGCTGAGAATACATTGTGCCTTTCAGCACATTTAAAAAATGTCAGAATTTCTACAAAAAGCTGACTGCAGTGATAAAGTTCTATAGTTCTAAGGATCGTGGTGAGGCTCCATGGAAAAAGAGGTGTGGTGGTCGTCTCGCCAGAAAACAGGTGCTGTCCTACGAGGACACTCAGTGAATTGTCCACTATGTCAACAACTTCGCCGATGTCCACGCGGTGCTGCTCCCAGGACAGATCCCTGAATTTAAGAGGTCAGACATCCTGGCGCTACCGACATTTGAGACCAAAGTCCTGTGTGTGGCACTAGTACAAAAACGTTCATGCGTGATCATGGTGAGTGTTTTCCTAAATCTCGATACTTATATTTGTACCAAACGTTCGTCAGCTCAAGCCAGGGGCAAAGACTCTAACCAAAGCTCACACGAATCAGATCCAAAGAGACTTACTCTCTGGTGACGCGCGTGTGTAGTCAGATTTTCTTTAACGTTTCTCATTTTAGTTGTTGCTTAGAGACCAGGACTTACTCTGACCATTTTTAGCTCATTCTGTTGCTTGTACACTACATTACCAAAAGTATGTGGACACCTGCTCGTCGAACATCTCATTCCAAAACCATGGGCATTAATATGGAGTTGGTCCCCCCCTGGGGGGTGTTGGAACATTGCTGTGGGGACTTGCTTCCATTCAGCCACAAGAGCATTAGTGAGGTCGGGCACTGATGTTAGACGATTAGGCCTGGCTCGCAGTCTACGTTGTAATTCATCCCAAAGGTGTTTTGATGAGGTTGAGGTCAGGGCTCTGTGCAAGCCAGTCATGTTCTTCCACACCAATCTCGACAAACCATTTCTATATGGACCTCGCTTTGTGCAGGGGGGCATTGTCATGCTGAAACAGGAAAGGGCCTCCCCCAAACTGTTGCCACAAAGTTGTAAGCACAGAATCGTCTAGAATGTAATTGTATGCTGGAGCATTAAGATTTCCCTTCACTGGAACTAAGGGGCCTAGTCCGAACCATGAAACACAGCCCCAGACCATTATTCCTTCTCCACCAAACTTTACAGTTGGCACTATGCATTGGGGCAGGTAGCATTCTCCTGGCATCTGCCAAACCCAGATTCTTCCGTTGGACTGCCAGATGGTGAAGTGTGATTCATCACTCCAGAGAACGTGTTTCCACTGCTCCAGAGTCCAATGGCGCCGTGCTTTACACCACTCCAGCCGACGCTTAGTGTTGAGCATGGTGGTCTTAGGCTTGTGTGCGGCATCTCGGCCATGAAAACCCATTTCATGAAGCTCCCAACAAACAGTTCTTGTGCTGACGTTGCTTCCAGAGGCAGTTTGGAACTCAGTAGTGAGTTCTGCAACTGAGGACAGACGATTTGAGCTTCTCATTCTTTGAGCTTGTGTGGCCTACCACTTCGCGGGTGAGCCGCTGTTTCTCCTAGACGTTTCCACTTCACAATAACAGCACTTACAGTTGACAGGGGCAGCTCTAGCAGGGCAGAAATTTTATGAACTGACTTGTTGGAAATGTGGCATCCTATGACGGGGCCACATTGAAAGTTACTGAGCTCTTCAGTAAGGCCATTCTACTGTCAATGTTTGTCTATGGAGATTGCATGGCTGTGTGCTCTATTTTATACACCTGTCAGAAACGGGTGTGGCTGAAATAGCCAAATTCAGTCATTTGAAGGGGTGTCCACATTAGAGGTCGTCCGATTAATCGGAATGGCTGATTAATTAGGGCCGATTTCAAGTTTCCATAACAATCGGAAATCTGTATTTTTTTACACCTTTATTTAATCTTTATTTAACTAGGCAAGTCAGTTAAGAACACATTCTTATTTTCAATGACGGCCTAGGAACGGTAGGTTAACTGCCTCGTTCAGGGGCAGAACGACAGATTTTTACCTTATCAGCTCGGGGGATTCAATCTTGCAACCTTACCGTTAACTAGTCCAACGCTCTAACCACCTGATTACATTGCACTCCACGAGGAGCCTGCCTGTTACGCGAATGCAGTAGAAGCCAAGGTAAGTTGCTAGCTAGCATTAAACTTATCTTATAAAAAACAATCAATCAATCATAATCACTAGTTAACTACACATGGTTGATGATATTACTAGTTTATCTAGCGTGTCCCGCGTTGCATATAATCGATGCGGTGCGTATCGTTGCTCCAATGTGTACCTAACCATAAACATCAATGCCTTTCTTAAAATCAATACACAGAAGTATATATTTTTAAACATGCATATTTAGCTAAAATAAATCCAGGTTAGCAGGCAATATTAACCAGGTGAAATTGTGTCACTTCTCTTGCGTTCATTGCACGCAGAGTCAGTGTATATGCAAAAGTTTGGGCCGCCTAATTTGCCAGAATTTTACGTAATTATGACATTACATTGAAGGTTGTGCAATGTAACAGGAATATTTAGACTTATGGATGCCACCCGTTAGATAAAATACGGAACGGTTCCGTATTTCACTGAAAGAATAAACGTCTTGTTTTCGAGATGATAGTTTCCGAATTCGACCATATTAATTATGGCTCGTATTTCTGTGTGTTATTATGTTATAACTAAGTCTATGATTTGATAGAGCGGTTTGACTGAGCGGTGGTAGGCAGCAGCAGGCTCGTAAGCATTCATTCAAACAGCACTTTCCTGCGTTTTGCCAGAAGCTCTTCGCTGTGCTTCAAGCCTACAACTCCCGAGATTAGGCTGGTGTAACCGATATGAAATGGCTAGCTAGTTAGTGGGGTGCGCGCTAATAGTGTTTCAAACGTCACTCGCTCTGAGACTTGGAGTAGTTATTCCCCTTGCTCTGCATGGGTAACGCTGCTTCGAGGGTGGCTGTTGTCGTTGTGTTCCTGGTTCGAGCCCAGGTAGGAGCGAGGAGAGGGATGGAAGCTATACTGTTACACTGGCAATACTAAAGTGCCTATAAGAACATCCAATAGTCAAAGGTTAATGAAATACAAATGGTATAGAGAGAAATAGTCCCATAATTCCGATAATAACTACAACCTAAAACTTCTTAACTGGGAATATTGAAGACTCATGTTAAAAGGAACCACCAGCTTTCATATGTTCTCATGTTCTGAGCAAGGAACTTAAACGTTAGCTTTCTTACATGGCACATATTGCACTTTTACTTTCTTCTCCAACGCTTTGTTTTTGCATTATTTAAACCAAATTTAACATGTTTCATTATTTATTTGAGGCTAAATTGATTTTATTGATGTATTATATTAAGTTAAAATAAGTGTTCATTCAGTATTGTTGTAATTGTCATTATTACAAATAAAATAAAAAAATCGGCCTTTTTTGGTCCTCCAATAATCGGTATCGGCGTTGAAAAATCATAATCGGTCGACCTCTAGTCCACATACTTTTGTATATATAGTTTATGTGTACAATTGTGTGCACGTGTATCCATATAGAAAATGATGTAGACAGACACTATCTGTATAGTTGGAGCAAGATGTAATTTGTGTGTGTGAGCGTAAGTGAAAAAGAAGAACATGGGCACTCGTCAATGGATTTCATGTATTGTTTTGTATTAGGTAAATAGTTGTTATTCATTATTTGAATAAATGTCTTAGAAGTAATTGCAAACGTTGACTGCGTTTTTCTCAAAAACATGATTTGGAGATACTCTGCATGTAATGGCATGTAACTTTCTTGTCATTTGGAGTAGAGCGATCATGATGGTCTCAGTCGAAAGCTAACATTCTCCTTTTTCCAGCACTGTGTTTTGGGGTCAATGTGACTGATTATGATAAAGCGAGTCACATATCATGTTCACAAATGCCTACTTCATTATTTCCATTCCACTACTTAATTATTTTCCCAAAACACTTTTAATGAGAAAATGAATGCTGTTCATCAAGTTCATGCCGATTTTTTTTAAATAAATAAATATATATAAAAATAATAAAATGTACAGTGAGGGAAAAAAGTATTTGATCCCCTGCTGATTTTGTACGTTTGCCCACTGACAAAGATATTATCAGTCTATAATTTTAATGGTAGGTTTATTTGAACAGTGAGAGACAGAATAACAACAAAAATATCCAGAAAAATGCATGTCAAAAATGTTATAAATTGATTTGCATTTTAATGAGGGAAATAAGTATTTGACCCCTTCTCAATCAAAAAGATTTCTGGCTCCCAGGTGTCTTTCATACAGGTAACGAACGGAGATTAGGAGCACACTCTTAAAGGGAGTGCTCCTAATCTCAGTTTCTTACCTGTATAAAAGATACCTGTCCACAGAAGCAATCAATCAATCAGATTCCAAACTCTCCACCATGGCCAAGACCAAAGAGCTCTCCAAGGATGTCAGGGACAAGATTGTAGACCTACACAAGGCTGGAATGGGCTACAAGACCATCGCCAAGCAGCTTGGTGAGAAGGTGACAACAGTTTCTGTGATTATTCGCAAATGGAAGAAACACAAAAGACCTGTCAATCTCCCTCAGCCTGGGGCTCCATGCAAGATCTCACCTCGTGAAGTTGCAATGATCATGAGAACGGTGAGGAATCAGCCCAGAACTACACAGGAGGATCTTGTCAATGATCTCAAGGCAGCTGGGACCATAGTCATCAAGAAAACAATTGGTAACACACTATGCCGTGAAGGACTGAAATCCTGCAGCGCCCGCAAGGTCCCCCTGCTCAAGAAAGCACATATACATGCCCGTCTGAAGTTTGCCAATGAACATCTGAATGATTCAGAGGACAACTGGGTGAACGTGTTGTGGTCAGATGAGACCAAAATGGAGTTCTTTGGCATCAACCCAACTTGCCGTGTTTGGAGGAGGAGGAATGCTGCCTATGACCCCAAGAAACCATCCCCACCGTCAAACATGGAGGTGGAAACATTATGCTTTGGGGGTGTTTTTCTGCTAAAGGGACAGGACAACTTCACCGCATCAAAGGGACGATGGACGGGGCCATGTACCGTCAAAACTTGGGTGAAAACCTCCTTCCCTCAGCCAGGGTATTGAAAATGGGTCGTGGATGGGTATTCCAGCATGACAATGACCCAAAACACACGGCCAAGGCAACAAAGGAGTGGCTCAAGAAGAAGCACATTAAGGTCCTGGAGTGGCCTAGCCAGTATCCAGACCTTAATCCCATAGAAAATCTGTGGAGGGAGCTGAAGGTTCGAGTTGCCAAACGTCAGCCTCAAAACCTTAATGACTTGAAGAAGATCTGCAAAGAGGAGTGGGACAAAATCCCTCCTGAGATGTGTGCAAACCTGGTGGCCAACTACAAGAAACGTCTGACCTCTGTGATTGCCAACAAGGGTTTTGCCACCAAGTACTAAGTCATGTTTTGCAGAGGGGTCAAATACTTATTTCCCTCATTAAAATGCAAATCAATTCATAACATTTTTGACATGCGTTTTTCTGGATTTTTTTGTTGATATTCTGTCTCTCACTGTTCAAATAAACCTACCATTAAAATTATAGACTGATCATTTCTTTGTCAGTGGGCAAACGTACAAAATCAGCAGGGGATCAAATACTTTTTTCCCTCACTGTATATGATTTTCATATGGTGTATTCAACACTTGTTTATGTTTAATAAAACAATTGGACTTTTCATTCTAAGACTTTCATTGAGACTCTCTTTAGTATACATCACATCTGATCTCACCCTATTCTACATACACCCAAGAGCACTTTATAACTAATATACACTTACTAAATATACCCACACACTAACAAACACCTACTGTACATGTCAAAATAGTTTAGTCAGGTTTGTCTGATGATGACTTATCATTAAAAACATTTTTTTTACCCACAACATCATATTTATGTCCACCATGATGGGTTTAACAACCATGAAGTCGTTCTGTAACTACAGTATATGACTCAAACGTGGTGGGGATGGGTAAAGACTCCATGTCAAATGTGTGTTTATTATCTTTGTGTACATACTTGAGGAAGTGTATGTCTAATCTGTATCACCTGGCTCTTACAGGAGGAGGGTCCAGAGGTGCTGCTGGTGAAGGAGGAGGGGTGTGAGGAGGGATTGGGGAAGCCTGAGGGGAACATGTTCATGGAGGACAACCAGACTACACCTCCTCCTGAACCCACAGAGGAACCAACTAAGCAGCACAGGACCAAACACAGTCTCACTGAGGTGAGCATGTTTCAATGCAAAAATAAGAAAGTGTCACCTTTTTGGGCCCTCACCAGTTTGCATCCCTGTATAGAGGCAGGTGGGGACCTGATCCTAGATCAGCACTCTTACTCTCAGACTGTGGATACTGGCCCAGGTCTTGATTAATTTTGTTTTAAGTGTGGGACCATGCCTTTGACTTATCAAATCATTAAAGAGTGTCAAGTAATCAAATCGACTAACATGTTTGCATAGTACTCATAGCAATCCCTCATTGCCCATTCAGATGCTCTATAGCAGGGTGCTCATATCATATTTCTTGATCCAACATCCTCTCACTCTGTATCTCTTACAGTCAGTAGACATGGAGGATGGGAAGCCTGATCTGCTGATAGTCAAAGAGGAGACAATAGAAGACATATCAGAGAGCACTGACCTGCTGAGTGGACTAAAGATGGGGGAGCAAGGTAAGAGATTAATACATATTGCCTACATACAGTAATATATCTTCAATGGGAATAGTGATGCACCTGGCTATGATTTTTTTCTCCATAAAACTCCATATGTAGAGTTCACTGCCATGTTTATGAAGTCTATTTTGTAACCTCTTCCCGCAGGTGGTTGGCTAGAGGCTAACAGAGGAGTCTGGGTGTCCATCTTGGATTCCCAGACCGGTGCAGCCAAGATCCCAGGGGATGACATCACTGAGCAGGCCAGGACCAGATGCAACATAGTGGAGGTCAGCGGATGGGACAGCGTCCTCAACTCTGGGCTGGGGAACAACACTGTTAACCACAATCAGAAACAGACAGTGGAACACAAAACAACATCTGAACTTAGTCTCCATGACAACAGACTGGCTGAGACCAGGGCGAGGTGTAGATTTGGTCTGCGAGCACGGGGAGGTGTCTGTATTCAGCTGGAGAGAACAGACACAGAGTTGGTTAGCGATGCTCCCTCCTGCTCCTATAGTTGTGATTCAGAGAGACTGATGGCACCTCCGGTTAACCCCATAACAGGTGCTGCCTTCAACCTGCCTTCTATAGGATCTATCAACTGGAACATGGACCCTGTGACAACACAGACACTCCCTGGCCTTCGTCCTCCTCACACTCTCCTGATGTTGAACCAGACCACAGACAATGCCAGTGCCTCAACACTAAATGGCTACACAAGCCCATTGACAAATGACATGGGTAGTAACGCTATCAGCAGATCCAGTGGCAAAGAGAAGCGCTTCCTGTGTTCGTTCTGTGGGAAAGCCTTCAGTTTCCCTAAACAGGTGGAGATCCACCAGAGGATGCACACGGGGGAGAAACCGTTCAGCTGCCATCTGTGCCGGGCTAGTTTCTCCCACTCGTCCAGCCTGAAGAGGCACCAGATGGTCCACACAGGGGTGAAACCCTTCAGCTGTACCCAGTGTAATATGCGCTTCGCCCAGGCTGGTGACCTGAAGAGGCACCAGAGGGTCCACACAGGGGAGAAACCCTTCAGCTGCCCCCAGTGTGAGAAGAGGTTCACCCGTCAGAACCAGCTGAAGATGCACTTGAAGGTCCACACGGGAGAAAGGCCGTTTGCCAATACGCACTGCAGGAAGAGGTTCTCAGAGAGGAGCTACCTCAGGATACACCCGCAGAAAAACCATTCCACTCTATAACATTGAAAGTAACCATTCCGCTGGATAGATTCTGATGTGTTGATCAAACCCTGCAATAAAGACGAAGATGAATTTTCATTGTTGTCAGCAGAAAAGACCCACAGATGCAGATTTCAGTGTTGAATATTCTTTGGGAGAATATTTCATCCAGACATTGTGTGATATATATAAGGCATATATAAGCCTAAAAAGTCTACATATTGTTGTATTGTGTAGGCTATATGATGTTCACAAATACCTATTTCATTACTTCCATTAAACTACCCCCAATACACTTTTAATGAGAACGTGAATGCGGTTTATCAAGTTAATGCAGAGTTTTAGTTGAAATGTGTGGTTTTCATATGGTGTATTTAAAACTGGTTTATGTTAAATAAACACTGACTTTTCAGTGACTTTTATTGAGACTCCCTGAAGAGACTGAGTGTACAAAACATTAGGAACATCTGCTCTTTCCATGACAGACTAACCAGGTGAAAGCTATGATCCCTTGTTGATGTCACCTGTTAAATCCACTTCAATCAGTATAGATGAAGGGGAGGAGACTGGGTAAAGATTGATTTTTAAGGCTGGAAACAATTAAGACATGGATTGTGTATGTGCGCCATTCAGAGGGTGAATGTGCAAGATAAAATATTTAAGTGTGTTTGTACAGGGTATGGTAGTAGATGGAGATGGAGAAATGAAGGTTTCTGAAGCATTGAGCATTTCCAGCCAATTGTGTCCAAAATAGGTTCATTACTTGAGGCTTTGATCAACACAGTGTACACTAGTGGTACCTGCTGATCAAAAGCATTTAGAACAGCCAAATTATTATAGATGACGTCGCATAGGGTAGCCTTTTTGTCTTCTACAGAAGCCAATACCAAACCAATCAGGTAGCTAATCGACAAAACAAAGTTTCGGCCGTCATTGAACACGTGCTTCTGATAAAATTATACAAGCATCGGCAAACTGCTTCGAAGTAAACTGCTTAGCGATTTCGACGCATGCCTCGGAGCTCTGGTTTCAAACGTAGCATCACGAGTAGTAGGCGCCATCCAGCCAACCTGACAACTGTGGGAAGCATTGGAGTCAACATTGGTCAGCATCCCTGTGGAACACTTCTGATGCCTTGTAGAGTCCATGCCCTGATGAAATGAGGCTGTTCTGAGGGCAAAAGGGGTTGCAACTATTCTGAAGGTGTTCCTAATATTTTCTACACTCAGTGTACATCACATCTTTCACCCTATTCTGCATACACACAACAGTGCATTATAACCAATATACACTTACTAAATATACCCACACTAACAAACACCTACTCTATGTGAAGGGAGTCAGTAGGCTGCTAACAGCTTAGCTTCCACTGTTTGACTGCCCCATACTGGGCTTGAACCAGTGATCCTCTGCAACACACATGACCGCCCTCCTTGACAGCGTGCAAAACTACTTCGCCCTACAACAGGTACCTCTTGAATGGCTCCATCGGCAACATTTCAAGCTAGCTATGGAGTGAGTTTACGGTATGTTCTTAACTCGCTTACATGTACACTTCAAAATAGTTTAGTCAGGCTTGTCTGATGATGACTTTTGACTTATCATAGCTGACTCATATTTACCCACAACATCATATTTATGTCCACCATGATGGGTTTAACATCAATGAAGTCATTCTGTAACTACAGTATAGGACTCAAACATAATGGGGATGGGTAAACACTCCATGTTAGAAGTGTGTTTATTATCTGTGTGTACATACTTGAGGAAGTGTATGTCTAATCTGTATCACCTGGCTCTTACAGGAGGAGGGTCCAGAGGTGCTGCTGGTAAAGGAGGAGGGTCTGGGGAACCCTGAGGGGACCATGGTCATGGAGGACAACCCGACTACACCTCGTCTGAACCCACAGAGTAACCAATTGAGCAGCACACAGACCACACACAGTGTCACTGAGGTTTAGCCCACTGTCAACTACTGTCTGAATGGTATTAGGTCAGAGCCAATACAGTATAGGCAGGTGGGGATCCTAGATCAGCGCTCTTACTCTGAGAATGTGGATACGGGCCAAGATCTTGATTCATTTGGTTTTAAGTGTGGGATAATGCCTTTGAATTATCAAACCATTAAATAGTATAAAGTAATCAAATCATCCCTCATTACCCAATCAGAAGATGCTCCATAGCTGGGTGCTCATATCAGATTTCTTGATCCAACATCCTCTCACTCTGTATCTCTTACAGTCAGTAGACATCGAGTGTGCAAAGCTGTCATCAAGGCAAAGGTTGGATACTTTGAAGAATCTCAAATCTAAAATATATTTTGATTTGTTGAACACTTTTTGGTTACTACATGATTCTTCCAAATGTGTTATATCATAGTTTGTCTTCACTATTATTCTACAATGTAGAAAAATAGTAAAAATAAAGAAAAACCCTTGAATGAGTAGGTGTGTCCAAACTTTTGACTGGTACTGTGTAGTATGATGAAGCAGAGTAGATGATATGGTGATGGTTGGTGTGATGCTGTCTGTAAAAATGCTTCACTGATGAAGTGACAACCCTGTCCTGTTGTTTGATGCTGGTGTTTTATGAGGAAATTATAGTGCCTTCATGTTTACTTGACATGAAGTAGTGAAGATGTGTGTAATTTAATGTTGAACCTTTTCCAAAGTATTCTTACATTCATTTTATCAATTTAAGGGTACCAGATTTACAAAAGATAGTGTTACCATAGTGAGAAAATGTATACTTCTAGTTACATATCGTTTTGTGAAATAAAAGTACTGTACTTCAAGTCCCTTCTGTTAGAGTATGACCATTTTGTTGAAATTAAATACAAAATCAAATCTGTGCTGACTTATTGAAAAAATCTATATAAATCTGAGGGACTGTTTCCCTTATCTCAGGCGAACCAAAACATTATACTTCATTCATGAATCAACACACATATGGATACTTTTTATAATAAACTCCAATGGCTCCATATTGTTAGGTACTTGAGTCAGTGTTAGAGATGGGCTTGACTGTGGTTAACATTTTATAATGTCATGTTTCTGTGTGTACAGCAAAGAGTTTCTTATATAAACCTTCATGCTTTTCTGTTCAATATGTGTTAACAGTCTGCAGTCCATGAGAACCTGCTGATATCCGGTGTTGCTGACGGGAGAGACTGGACCTCTGAAGTGGCTGGTCACAAACCCTGGCCCCAGATCAGAACCCTGGATCAGGAGCCGTCGCTCTTCCTTTCCAAGTCGGAACCAGGACCGAACCAAGAGGGACAGAAACTCCACACAGAACACAACCAGTAGACAGGTGGACTGAACAACCTCAGTCCTGGTGGACATCAGAGAGACAGATGCTCCAGTCAGGGATCCAGTCTGCAGCCCAGACCCTTCTCTTTACAGTCTCAGTGCAGGGATGGAGCAGGGCCTGGGGCTGATAGGAACAGGAGAGTCTATCTCTATGATACAAACACCACAGTATCCATGATGAACAGAACCTGGGCTTCAGCCTTCAGAGTGTGGTGGGAGACCCCCTGGTGGTAGTTTTTCAGGAAGTCTGTCTTCTCCTTCAGGGTCTCGTCTAATGCCTGGTGACTAGGTTCATAGAAGGCCTGGACCTGGGTCTAGCCTTCCTCAGTTACCCCACCAATACCCCAGTTACCCCACCAATACAGATAGGTCAGGATGGGTGTTCACCACGAGAGGTGCCTAGCCTATAACACAGCACACAATCCCAACAACACCTAAACAATGGCTAAAGGTCAAGGAGGCAGGTCAAATACTAACCACCTGAGGGTGGTGGCTCCTGCTTCTACCTCCTCGCGTGTCATTGGATCACAACGTGGGAGACCGAGCATTAGGACGGAGACCAGCACTTCGCTAGGGCAAACTATTTGAAGGAGCACCAGACCAGACCGTTCACCCCAAGGAGAGGCCCTTCTCGTGCAAACTATGTTACAAGAGCTTCTCCTTCCTGACTAACCTTACCAGACATAATAGTGTCCACAATGGGGAGAAATGATAGCAGTGTGGCTTGAGATGTACACAGGGGATGTCTAGGAATGATTCATTAGCTGACATATAGTTATCATGTGAAGTTTCTTAGGGTAATAAGGTAATTAACCACATACCCCTCATTAAAACCCTTTGTTACCTTGGAATTTGAAATAGACTAAACCTAGGCTCAAACAAGGACAGTTTAATATTTACCTTACTGAGGTAATGTAGATTGAATAGTAATTATATTATTTTCTACTCTATTCTTGCTACCACTGTTATTTCTAAACAAGTCTGCTCTCAGCTTGAAAGATAGCAATCATAGGACATTTTGTGTAATGTACAATGAACAAAAATATAAACGCAACATGTAAAGTGTTGGTCTCGTGTTTCACGAGCTGAAAAAGATCCCAGAAATGTTCGATATGCACAAAAAGCTTATTTCTCTAAAATGTTGTGCACAAATTTGTTTATATCCCTGTTAGTGAACATTTCTACTTAGCCAAGATAATCCATCCACCTGTCCAGTGTGGCATATCAAGAAGCTGATTAAACAGCATGATCATCACACAGGTGATGAGTGGCCATACACGCGTTCTGCGGTTGAGGCCGGTTGTGGCATTGTGTTGTGACAAAACTGCACATTTTAGAGTGGCATTTTGTCTCCGCAGACCATGTAAAATGCCACTCTGAAATGTGCAGTTTTGTCACACAACACAATGCCACAGATGTCTCAAGTTGAGGGAGCGTGCAATTGGCATGCTGACTGCAGGAATGTTCGCCAGAGAATTGAATGTTAATTTCTCTACCATAAACGTTGTTTTATAGGGAGTCTTGTGGGCGAGCTGTTTGCTGATGTCAACGTTGAAAACAGAGTGCCCCATGGTGGGGTTATGGTATGGGCAGGCATAAGCTACGGACAATGAACACAATTGCATTTTATCGTGATTTGAATGCACAGAGATACCGCACGAGATCCTGAGGTCCTTTGTCATGCCATTCATCTGCCGCCATCCTCAAGTTTCAGCATGATAATTCACGGCTCCATGCTGCAAGGATCTGTACACAATTCCTGTAAGTTGAAAATGTCCCAGTTCTTCCATGGCCTGCATACTCACCAGACATGGTCACCCATTGAGCATGTTTGGAATGCTCTGGATCGACATGTACGACAGCGTGTTCCAGTTCCCACCAATATCCAGCAACTTCACACAGCCATTGAAGAGTGGGACAACCTACCACTGGCCCCAATACACAGCCTGATCAACTCTATGCAAATGGTAGTTACACCAGATATTGACTGGTTTTCTGATCCACTCCCTTACTTTTTCTTTTGACCTACAGATGCATATCTGTATTCCTAGTCATGTGAAATCCATAGATCAGGGACTAATTAATTAATTTCAATTGACTGATTTCCTTATATGAACTGTAACTTAAAATCTTCGAAATTGTTTATGTTGTGTTTATATTTTTGTTCAGTATAAAAACCAGTACCGCGTTTCAAAGAACGGTGCGCGTACCTTTTCATTTAACCACAACCTTTGAGCTATGACGCCAACCAATAAGATAATTTCCTTTCAGTGTAAACGGAAGTGAACTGTGACCAAGAACAATTTCCATGTAAACGTTTTTATTGTTGTTATTTAGACGTTTATTAGCATGCTGGAACATAAAATATCACAAACCTGCCACAGGCAGTGTGTAATTCGCTTTGGAGACAGGACTTAGTTGAAATGTTATCTAGGTAACGCTAGCTTGCTAGTTGCTGACGTTAACGAACAATGGCTAACGTTAACTGTTTGGTTTTTCACACTCAAATAGCCTCCATCATGGAGGTGCTAGCGAATGCAGCCGTGGCAGAGATCTGTAAACTCGTAGACGACGAATATGCAGTGTTTAGTTTGGAAATAACTCAAAGCCAGAAAGAAAACAGGGCATTGCAGAGGAAACTACAGCTACTCGAACTGAAGGTATCACGGGAGCGCGTCCATGCCAGTCGTGTCAAGATCGTTGACCGATACAGAGGAATGGCAAGAGGTACATTTTGCAGAAGGCCGAGGCTGTGCTGCCTGTCGCCCCGTTCCCCCCTGCACACATGTTCAGATGTGTTACCCAGAATTGGGTCTTAGTTAACCCATTCAAATAGACGGTAAATGTTATTTAAGCAATACGGCCCGAGGAGGTGTGGTATATCACGTCCAAGGGCTGTTCTTATGCACGACGGGACCTGGACACAGCCCGTAGCCGTGGTAAATTGGCCATATATATCAAACCCCCGAGGAGCCTTATTGCTGTTATAAACTGGTTACCAACGTAATTAGAGCAGTGAAATTAAATGTTTTATATAAGAAAGAAAAAAAAATTCAAATAGAAAAGATACACTTGCAAAGTTGCACCCGGATGTATTTTGAGAAACACAGGAAATGTGGAATGTAATGGTCCAATGGAAATGTGAGCGCAAGGTAAGAGGAAGTGTCGTAGCCGAGGCAGCGGATTGGATTAAACAGTGCGTCGTCGAGATTGTAGTTCGAGGGAGCAAGCTGGGATCAGTACCATCAACTGAGAACCTGGGGATCCGGCTGTAAACTGGGTATACGGTTCTTGAGAGCTTGGTCAGTTCTTGGATAGTAAGCAAGATTACTTAGCTATCTTGCGTAAAGACACAATATAATATTCTAACCAGATGTTTGTTTATTGTATTTCCGATTATTTACTCAATGAAAAAAATTGATACATAATACATCAATCAATAAATAGTATATCAAGAAGTTATGAGAAATGTTACCTTACATCCTTGCCAATTCTAGACAGTGTCAATAGTGTACAATATACTGTTGAACATTCACGGTAGCTAATCTAACCACTAGAGCCCGACCGATATTGGTATCAGCGGATAATTGAAACTATAACCGATATGGAAAAAGGTAATCTGATGCTTATCTGAACAATTTGTCACAATGTAAGAAATCAACATTTGAAGTAGTTATTGGACAGCAATTTATGAAAATTCAGTGTGGGAAAATGACACCTTAATTTTCCACTGTAACAGTATATCGGTAGATATATCTGCATCGTTAAGTTTTGTCCCCCCAATACCGGAATCGTATTGGACCAAAAAAAAACATATAAAAACATATAAGCACCTCTTTTCCCGATAACTCTCTCAGGTGAAGGACATCTCACTGGAGGCCACAGGAGCTTTGTGAAGCCAGCGGGACACAATACATGGAGAGATGACCAACCAATCACTGTTGATGAGGGGAGTGGAACCTCAACCCAGCATGTTATCTTGATAGAGGTTAGTGTAATAGAGTTGCATAAAACGTGTTACTTTGTAAATCAAATGTGGCCAGTTTATTTCAGAAAGGCTACCCTCAGCTAGGGATGGGCATGGTTATTTGAATATCCAAACTGTTGTTAGTATTCCATTACTAGAGAGAGTATTCATTTTTCTAAAATTAAATAATGATCTATGTGACACTGCTACATAGCCTACAAGGGTAGACTATTACATTACATTTTTTAAATAAAACAGTTTGACAGTTTTCATTAAAAAAAAGAAGGCACCGGTAGCCTACATACGTTTCACACTGGTGTAGCTTATTGTCGGTCAATCAAGAGGAACCATGTGTAGCAAGTGAAGTGGGAGCTTTCTAATCAATGCAAAATGGAATTAAAGTTACAGAATGAAGTTGGCTACAATGATCAACCAACAGGTAGGCTGTTTCATATGAACGGAGATGTAGACAAGGGAGGGAAGCCCAGCAAAATAGCCTCAGTTAGCCTTGCTACTTTAGCTAGCTAGCTGGCTAACTTAGGTGTCTACTGTACAGTCAAGACATGCACTACAGGATGGCATGACAGATCAACTATGGCAGCAACAAGTTCGTCTAACTAGAGCGAGTTGGTTTGGCTACTTTCTCTTTCTCCCTCCGTGCTACACACACTTGCTCCTCTCTAAACCCTCCCCCACCCTTAGTGTAGAGCACCTTCTCTTAAATACATAAAAATATCATGATATTATTCAAATAGTGAAATCATTTCAAATGCCCATCGCTACCCTCAGCTATTCACTTGCTTACATGTTGTTGTAAATAAATATCACCTGGGAGCATGAGCAGCAGTGTGCTGCGTTTTCCTTTCTGTTTTCCATGAGTTTGCCTTCAACTCCAGGACCTGCGTATGTTCTTTTTTATTTATTTTATTTAACCTTTATTTAACTAGACAAGTCAGTTAAGAACAAATTCTTATTTACAATGACGGCCTAGGAACAGTGGGTTAATTGCCTTGTTCAGGGGAAGAACGACAGATTTTTACCTTGTCAGCTCGGGGATTCGATCTAGCAACCTTTCGGTTACTGGCTCAACGCTCTCACCACTAGGCTACCAGCCGTTCTTCAGCTTTTGTACATCCACATTTACCTGCCATAGCCTCCAGAGACCTAGAAAAAAAAGTTTGGACATAAAAATTGATAGTAAATATGAACAGAGAACATTTATTAACAAGCTCTTGTTTAGATCTTATTTCATGTGAAAATTATTCCACTGCTCTGAAAACTTAAACTACTCCTGAGATATTTACCTATTAGAAGAAATGTGAATCTCAAACTCACAAAAATATAATTACACACAAGAGAAAATGATGTAGGTGACACCGCTACACGTGATAATTGAAAAGACCAAAATGTCCTCTAATAGGTACAACAGGACCTAACACAGTGGCATGTATGGCCTTAGCGATACGGATCAAAAACGAATGTCCATTAAAGAACATAAAAATGAATTGCTGGGTCTCAGGAGGATATAGGAGCTTGTGCGACTTCCCTATGATATTGTTATCCAATACAACTCATGTACCACCTCTCTTCTCATCAGTCTGCAGATGCAGAGGCTGCAGGTCCTGGAGGATCGTCTCTGGTCAAGCAGGAGAAGACTGAAAGAACAGCCCCTTTAGTCACAGAGAACCCCACCACCGCCCCAGCGCTGCCCAGGACCCAATGCAGCATCGGGTCAGTGGAATACCGAACGTCGTCAGAGATGGACCCTGAGACTTCAACTGAAACCCACAGGCTCTTGCACACAGGATATGACCACAGATCATATCCAGAGAGACTGGGCTGTCCTCCAGCTCCCGGCTCAGAATACTTACCTGTATTTCACCAGAGCCAGAGAATGGTTTATTGCCGTGGAGACGGTGATGATAATACGCTAGACACTGGCGGTGATGACCTGTCTTGTTCTTACGCGACAGAGATGGACGCGGGCAACATATCCTTGGGCTTAGAGACACAGACTGATCTGTCTAGAGGGGACTGGAACCAGTACAGTAGTAGTGTATACTCTGAAGGGTGCCAAGACAAGAAAGTGGAGGTTATAGTGGTAGATGAGGTGACTGTGAAAGTGGAGGGCGACTCTCTTCCCACATGGAATGCAGATAATCACCTAGGAGACAGACACTCACAGGGCAGAGATTTCTTAGATAACAGGGAAAGCTTAGAGACCAATCCAAATGTTGCGACCCACTCTCCTTTACATTCGCTCAGGGATCGCGACCCAGTGTCCACATCGGTGGGGCCTTCCGATTCAGAAGTCCTTTTCGATCAGGTATTGAGCTCAAACGAGAAGGCTAGAGCCCAGGCTCAGGAAGGGGGAGCCACATCAGGCAATAGTAAAGAGAAACGGTTCCTCTGCATGTTCTGTAACAAAGGCTTCAGCTGCCTCCAGAAGGTGGAGATCCACCAGAGGGTCCACACAGGGGTGAAACCCTACAGCTGTACCCAGTGTCACATGCGCTTCGCCCAGACTCGTGACCTGAAGAGGCACCAGAGGGTCCACACAGGGGAGAAACCTTACAGCTGCCCCCAGTGTGAGAAGAGGTTCTCCCGCCAGGACAATCTAAAGATACACCTGAAGGTCCACACGGGAGAGAGGCAGTTCGCCTGTACGCAATGCGGGAAGAAGTTCACAGAAAGGAGCTATCTCAGGATACACCAGCAGAAAAACCATCCCACTCTATTAACATAGAATGTAACCATTCCACTTAATAACTTCTGAAGTTTAGATCAAAACCTGCATTAAAGGGTAGGTAGCATAAAAGTTAAACCGAATGTAACATATGGAATTGCATTAGTATACGCATCAAAAGTCTAAATGCAAAGTTACCTCACTTTTCTATTTTTCAAGTTATTACATAAAACCCATCAGAATGCCGAAGTCATGCCGGAAGATGTTTTTGCGCGGTGTGACGTAACATGGAGGCCCCAGGCAAGCCAGCCAGCCTATTCCCCATAATGTAAACTCAAACAGAAATAACTAAACCATGACTACTGGTTTCAATTACATTTGAAACCAGTAGTCATCAGCCAACTTACAAGCAAATACTTTGAATTTGTTACAAATCAGCTTGCAAGGTTGCTAGCCAACTAGCCTGCTAACGTCGGTAGGGTAAAGTACTTAGGTAAAAATACTTTAAAGTACTACTTAGGTAGTTTTTGGGGTATCTTTACTTTACATTTTTTACAACTTTTACTTCACTATATTCCTAAAGAAAATAATGTACTTTTTACTTCAAACGTCTTCACTGACACCCAAAAGTACTCGTTACATTTTGAAGGCTTAGCAGGACAGGAAAATCGTTAAATTCACACACTTATCAAGAGAACATCCTTGGTCATTCCTACTGCCTCTGATCTGGTGTACTCACTAAACACGAATGCTTTGTTTGTGAATTATGTCTTATAGAGAGTGCCCCTGGCTATCTGCACATTTTTCTTGTTTTTAAAATTTACGGTCTGGTTTGCTTAATATAAGGAATTTGAAATTATTTATACTTTTACTTTGATACTTAAGTATATTTTAGCAATTACATTTACTTTTGATACTTAAGTATATTTAAAACCAAATACTTTGACTTTTACTCAGTATTATTTTACTGACTTTCACTTTAATGTAGACCAAAGTTTTGGAAAAACTTAACGCCATCTAACCAGTTATCAAATAATGTTACCAGTATATGCAGCAGTGGAGGCTCCTCTGAGGAGGAAGGGGAGGACCATCCTCCTCAGTGAAATTTCATAAAAATAAAAAGTGAAATATTAAGTAATTTTTTTCAGATAAAACTATACTAAATATATTCTAATGTCATCAAATAATTGATTCAAACACACTGTTTTGCAATGAAGGTCTATAGTAACTTCAACAGCACTTTCTGGGGAAGAACCATGGTGTAGCCGGAGGACAGCTAGCTAGCTTCCGTTTTCCTCTGGCTAGATTGACTTCAATACCCCCCTTCCATAGACCTACATGATAATTATGACCACTTCCGGAGGATGACCTCCAACCATTCAAAGATTTTGCAGTATGAACTGACATCTTATCCATCCAATCATAGGATTATGATCAGAGAATGAACCTAGTGTGTTGTATTGGTGTTGTGCTGCAGAGCATTCTGGGGGGGTTCTGTGTGTCCAGAAGCTTGGTGACATTATTGGATAGAGATTGAGAGTAAAAAGTGATAGCAAGGCCAATTGAAATAACTTCCATTAACTGGACAAAAATACAGTTCTAAAACCAAGAAAGACTTTAAATAGTTATCTCCTTCTCCTGTAATTTGATGAATTTGAATTGAATAATATCAAACTAACTTCAGAAGCAAGTAGCAGTAGCTAGCTACCAGCGCAAGCATGCAGTTTTCGCCAGCAGAATGGCTGACGCTACCGAAAATGTTGTGGACTTTTTGTTGAAGAACCACTTTCATTCTCTGGGGTACACAGAAAAGGTGCAAATTAAAACAAAGGGTCGACCTCTTCCTGAGAACAGTTTCATGAAGAAGGATGAAAAGGTGAGGGCGTTCACTACCAACTGGTATCAAAAGTGTAGCTGGTTAACAGGGAGCCTTCCATCAAGCCACCTGTATTGCTGGCCTTGCCTGCTTTTTGGAAAGTCAGAGCCTTGTGAGAAAGGGGGTACAGTGACCTGAAGAACATCAATCAAATGCATTTATAAAGCCTTTTTACATCAGCTGATGTCACAAAGAGCTATACAGAAACCCAGCCTAAAACTCCAAACAGCAAGCAATGCAGATGTAGAAGCAAGGGGGCTAGGAAAAACTCCCTAGAAAGGCAGGAACCTAGGAAGAAACCTAGAGAGGAACCAGGCTCTGAGGGATGGCCAGTCCTCTTCTGGCTGTGCCGGGTGGAGATTATAACAGAACATGGCCAAGATGTTGAAACGTTCATAGATGACCAGCAGGGTCAAATAATAATCACAGTGGTTGTAGAGGGTGCAACAGGTCAGCGCTAGAGGTCGACCGATTAATCGGAATGGCCGATTAATTAGGGCCGATTTCAAGTTTTCATAACAATCGGAAATCGGTAATTTTGGACGCAGATTTTTTTAAATATATATATATATTTTTTTTACACCTTTATTTAACTAGGCATGTCAGTTGAGAACACATTCTTATTTTCAATGATGGCCTAGGAACGGTGGGTTAACTGCCTTGTTCAGGGGCAGAATGACAGGTTTTTACCTCGTCAGCTCAGGGATTCAATCTTGCAACCTTACGGTTAACTAGTAACGCTCTAACCACCTGCCTCACGAGGAGCCCGCCTGTTACGCGAATGCAGTAAGAAGCCAAGGTAAGTTGCTAGCTAGCATTAAACTTATCTTATAAAAAACAATAAATCAATCATAATCACTAGTTATAACTACACATGGTTGATGATATTACTAGTTTATCTAGCGTGTCCTGCGTTGCATATAATCGATGCAGTGCGCATTCGCGAAAAAGGACTGTCGTTGCTCCAACGTGTACCTAACCATAAACATCAATGCCTTTCTTAAAATCAATACATAGAAGTATATATTTTTAAACCTGCATATTTAGCTGCCAGTCGAGGACTTGTGAGGCGTCTGTTTCTCAAACTAGACACTCTAATGTACTTGTCCTCTTAATCAGTTGTGCACCGGGGCCTCCCACTCTTTCTATTCTGGTTAGAGCCAGTTTGCGCTGTTCTCTGAAGGGAGTAGTACCCATCGCTGTATGAGATCTTCAGTTTGTTGGCAATTTCTCACATGGAATAGCCTTCATTTCTCAGAACAAGAATAGACTGACGAGTTTCAGGAGAAAGTAATTTGTTTCTAGCCATTTTGAGCCTGTAATCGAACCCACAAATTCTGATGCTCCAGATACTCAACTAGTCTAAAGAAGGCCAGTTGTATTGCTTTTTTTAATCATTACAACAGTTTTCAGCTGTGCTAACATAATAGCCTTTTAAAATGATAAACTTGGATTAGCTAACACAACATGCCATTGAAACACAGGAGTGATGGTTGCTGATAATGGGCCTCTGTACGCCTATGTAGATATTCCATAAAAAAAAAATCTGGCAGTTCCAGCTAGAATAGTCATCTACAACATTAACAAGGTCTACACTGTATTTCTGATCAATTTGATGTTATTTTGATGGACAAAACATGTACTTTTCTTTCAAAAACAAAGACATTTCTAAGTGACCCTAAACTTTTGAACGGTAGTGTAATTCATATGAACAAGTATAAGGTTGCTGCAGTTGGTCAGGGTTTTCACCCCCCCCCCCCCCCCCCCCAGGGCTAGGAGTTTTTAAAAACATGTGACCTGATTAGGAAAAACTGGTCCCATCATAGCCCATATAACCTTTTTACCACTTATTAATCACCGTCATACCTTATAGGGTCTAGAGTTTTCCTGGTTAGGTTACCAGATAAGGAAAAACTCTAGGCCCCAGGGGGGAAAAATCCCCTCTGGGACCTATGGTGCCACCAGTCTGCTTGCAGTTGTAAGATATGTGGATGATTAGTGCTTTATTCAGGAACGTTTCTTGGGCTACTTTGATGTGTCAAGTGGGCGAGATGCGCAGTCTGTGTTTGACTTTGTGAATTCTGACATGTCTGAGTTTAACTTCATGGAGAAACTCGTTGCCCAAACCTAAGATGGCGCAGCTGTAATGGAATGTATCTGCTATTTGTGTTTACATCTAAGTCCCCTCCTGTTACCTGATTTAAGAAGTGACTACCATTGTCAACTCTCCTGACATGAACTGAAGCCACATTTCATTCTCATCCACTGGCACATTGAATGTTTCCTCTCCAAGCACTGTGAGTACCCCTATCAATTTTCTCATTACTGTATGTAGAGTCAATCACACTCAAGCACAATCCCATTATTACACATCAATGATTTTACTCCTTGCTTGGACTAACTCATTAGCTCTTTTGTTTAACTGTGTAGTGTGTTGTGTTATTGTTTTTTGTCTTCCTAGTCAAATCCTGTCTTGCCCTCAGTGGAAGAGTTGAGCTATTCTCCAACACCATCCATCCATGATGAGCCTGTCCTGGACTGAAGCCTGTGAACACCTCAACTCATGCCTTATACCCTCCTTCAATCACTGCTGGGATCCCTTCCCAACAATGTAAGTAGCCCTCTCATTCCCATTCCCCATAATATTGTACTATACATTTATTAATTACATGCTTTAGGTTTGTTAGATTCTGGGTTAAACTTGGAACATTGTTATATTCAGAAGTATAGTATCTAAGGAGTGAAAGAGACTGTTTTTTTAATCCAAAGTTCTCTAGGAGCCAGATGGCTTTGGAATGTGTTGGGTAGACGAGAGGAAGTCACAGCATTGCTATAGGGGATACGGGTGGAGGTCTTTGGATTAGGCCTCAAGGGGGTTGAGGTCAGGTCAAATCCCCTTTGGTTTATTACCCTTTGTTTCTCCCTGATCACTTCGTCTTTCTGTCGAACCATAAAAGATGTAAGGATTGGTGAGAAGGGGGAGTGCCTAAATTGGAGTATATATACTTGTGGTGGTGGAAAATGTTTTTGTCTGAATGCAGCTGTATTGACCCTTTGAGCAGAATAAACTTGGTTAAGCTTTCATAAATGTCCATTGAGTTTTTTACTCTGAGAATTAGAACATAACAGGTTAAAATAGTCTGACGTTAAAAAAAAAAATACAAATAAAATACGTTTTGACGTCTCCATGCGTTCCACGTCTATACTGTGGTTCTCCCATCCTCCTCAATTTTTCAAGTCACAAGCATCCACTGATATGCAGGTATCTTAGCCAGCAAGCCATCCAGCTAAAGTTGGTTATTTTAGCCTGCTAGCTAGCCTAGCCAGATAACTAGCCATAGCTTGCAAACCACCACGGTCAACATAGCTAAGTAGTAAGCTAGAGAACAACTAGTCTAGCACAGGCAGGAACCCACATAAAAAGCAAGCAGATATAAATTAGAGAGAGAGGAAACTTACAGATTGACGGCTGAGTTAGCTACCAAAGAAGAGCCAAGGAAAGGCCTTTAGAGGGAGTTGCCGTTTCACCGGCCAAGGGAGAGTCAGATAACCCAATAGCGATATAGTGTTGTAAACCCACATTGAATTTACCCGGTTTATCTCCATTACTGCTGACACTAGCGATGTACTGGTAGGTCGGTAGGAAACAGATTGCAGGCTTCACATTCACGCTCGGCACAGCACCTGGTTTCCGTCTCATTCCGAATCTTGCATTCCACTGGTTATACTAAGGCTTTGAAGTCCTCCTGGGTGAAATGAGCACCGCATACAGTAGAAGTGCTCGCTTCAACTGGACAAACCGGTCCCATTTCAAAGCTAGCTTCTCGTTTTTGGGCCACAAATGACTCGTAACCCAGTCCTTGTAGGTATTACTGCACTAGCTATGGACGATGGAAAACTACTACTAACGCTCGACTACCACGCACAGGAGAAGAGGATATGCAGTTTTTCGCATTTATTTATATAGTTACTTCTTCGTGGATGTACATAGTAGCTCACCAAAGCCAACACTTGGTCTTTAATTTATTTACATGCTAGAATGGCTAATAGCTAATGTTAGCCAGATTGAGCTGGCTAGGTTGCGCCGGTTCTCCATATGACGCTGACAATAGTGCATTGTGGGTAGCTCCGGAGATATCTGAAAATAATCATAAATATTTCAAAAGATAACTATTTTTGGAGTTATAGGTAACCACACCGTGACTATTAAGTCTGACCACACTACGTTCTTACTTTGAGTAAACTCATGCTTCCTACCCTTTAAAGACAAAGATGAATTTTCATTGTTGTCAGCAGAAAAGATCCACAGATGCATTTGGAATAACGAGAGTAACAGATTTCAGTGTTGAATATTCCTGGGTAGAATATTGCATCCAGACATTTTGCCATAAGCCTAAAAAGTCTGTTTCATATTGTGTTTGTACTGTGAAGGATAGAACATTTCATAAATGGGAGATATAAGAGACAGAAGACATGGTTGTATTTTGCTCTACCTCGGGTAGGGGCATCTCAAAAACTTAAGCCCTTTTTGAGAATAGCTGGTAGACAGGGTATAGGCCAGTATGGTCCGCCATACAAACAGGCTGTTCAGAGCCCTATACTACAAATGTAGTTTGACGAGTTAGCGAGGTAACTTTGGTCAACTCGGAATAATAGGTACAGCGAAAATGGTACATTTCTATGGTAACGAATCCTTCAGAACGAACCCTGGTCTGGTTTCCCAAAAGCATCTTAAAGCTATAATAACACCTTGCCCAAACCGACTGCGCGCGTGCTCCATCGTGCGCTCACGTGCATAAATTTATTTTGCCCCCCCCCCACACCAAACGCGATCACGACATGCAGGTTAAAATATCAAAACAAACTCTGAACCAATGACATTCATTTGGGGACAGGTCGAAAAGCATTAAACATGTATGGTAATTTAGCTAGTTAGCTCGCACTTGCTAGCTAACGTTAATTTGTCCTATTTAGCTAGCTTGCTGTTGCTAGCTAATTTGTCCTGGGATATAAACATTGAGTTATTATTTTACCTGAAATGCACAAGGATCTCTACTCCGACAATTAATCCACACATAAAACGGCCAACCTAATCGTTTCTAGTCATCTCTCCTCCTTCCAGGCTTTTTCATCGTTTAAATTATATGGTGATCGCATCTAAACTTTCATTGTATTACCACGACTACCGGCAAAACAGTTCGTCTTTCTATCACCCACATGGGTATAACCAATGAGGAGATGGCACGTGGGTACCTGCTTCTATAAACCAATGAGGAGATGGGAGAGGCAGGACTTGCAGCGCGATCTGCGTCAGAAATAGTAATGACATCTATTTTAGCCCTTGGTGTCGCAGACGCTCGTTGGCGCGCGCAAGCAGTGTGGGTGCAATAATTGAATAACATGGATTTCAAAATTTATTTTGCGACGCACGCGACGTGTCCGGTCTGGTCAGCATGTTAGAACCTTCGAAGGCGACCCGGGAAATTAAATCTCCGATCTGTTTCCCAAAATCATCGTTATTAACCATCGTTATGCTTGTAATCTAACGCCTGCCTCAGACCATGTTGTAACATTAATGGGTTACAGAGTTAATGTTTACAGTTAATTCATTGCGCTGTATCTACAGATATTTGTTAGTTATTTAGATATGTAATTGTATTAGAATTCGTGTGTTGGAGGTTGAGAGAACTACATACATATTTCTGTTGTATTGGTTAGTATTGGATTACGCTATTGACTGCAAGTTCCAGAATGCCTTGCGACAGGAGGTAGAGAGAGAACGAGCCAGTTATGTACAAGTGATTATCCTGACTTTCGATAGCAACTTAATTTTATTGTTTTGTAGAATCTAAAGTTGTTAAATGTAACGTGAACAAGTAGTATTATTAAAATAAGCTTGCATTACTTTGAAGATAGTTATTCTATAGACCCCTCGTAGAACAGCCAAGAGCGTCCTTCGATGCTTTTTTGCCCTCCCGCTTCACTTTATACACAGAAGAAATGAGCTAAACATAGAATCACGTGGTGTAGCTCTGTGACAAAAGTTGACAACTATTACAAAGTTGCCAATGTCTTTGCAATTCATACAAACAAGCGACGTATAAAAATTATTAAAATCAAATCCGAGATGATTGCATAAAAAAGGAGGCTATATGACTATACATGTCATGTTAAATCAATTGTTGTATTTTGCTAGTTGTCGCAATATATTTCTTGATGTGTAGCCTAACGTTTTACTTGCTATATTGTATTTACTTCGCCACCATGGCCTTTTTTGTATATAGACTTATTTTTCTACTGTATTATTGACTGTATGTTTGTTTTACTCCATGTGTAACTCTGTGTTGTTGTATGTGTCCAACTGCTTTGCTTTATCTTGGCCAGGTCGCAATTGTAAATGAGAACGTGTTCTCAACTTGCCTACCTGGTTAAATAAAGGTGAAATAAATAAATAAAAACGTGCGCAATCATGGGCCAAATCGGCGATTTAATGCATTTTTATTGGGTAAGCATTAGAAAAGCCGCGACAATATTTGCAGCCGTAGGTGGTCAAATTTCTCTAGGAGCTGATCCGTCATCAGTATTGCGAAATAATCCTAATGTTAATGTAAGATTTGAATTGAGAAAGCTGATCCGAGCGCAGCGCTTCCTTTCTTTCCGCCCTATCAGTATCGACACATGCTCCAACGATGCACTCAGTGACCATTCTCTAGGTGGGGTGTTTTGGGAAACGGATGTTACATTATTCGGAAAGATGCATCGTTAAAACACTCGTAAACCTAAATTCCATCACTATCGGCAAACTAACTACATTTATCTTGAATGAAGTGTCTGAGCCGCGAGTTGAGGACCAATGAAATCAGATTCCCTCCCTTTCAAAAAGATTTCGTCATCATCCACTTCACAGGAAGACATCTAATTTAAATATTTTATTAATCAAATGTGTTAAAAAATATAGTAATGTAAAAATACCTATCACATCAAATGTATTTGAAACTACACGCACAGTAACTTTTGTATGACTTAATACAACTATTTTATTGATAGGAGTGGGGGAAAATATGCTTGTGCATTGATAAGCACATCAAAGCACACCAAAATAATAAAATAAAGACAGCACTTCTAAAAGCCTATTTCACACCCTAGCCTATTGAATTGGCAAGATAACTTTGCTTTAATTTTGATTTCGGGCACTAAATGAAAATTAGGCAGAGACTTCCCCATGGATTGATGTTTCAGCATTGTCTAAATAAAGAGTTTGGCGTTCAAGTAGCCATGAGCAACATGCACGTGCAGTTACAAACCTGCTAGAGTTAGCGGCAGGCAGATGAGTAATATCCAATGTCATAGTACGAATGAATGAGCTTGAATTGGATGCTAAGTGAAGCTAGCTAGCTTTAGAAAACCGTGAGTAGATCTAGCTTGCTTCGTAGTATACCCCTCTCGTCCTGCATCTTCTGGTGACCTATTGAAAACAGTACAAGAATGATATAGCAAATGATGATGTGTGATGTATGCCTTTTTGTTTTGATGACAAAACAAAGTAGCCTACACACTTGTGGAAGTTTTGTCGCTTTCAGGGTCCAGCTTCAGATCCAACTGACAGGCTTTCAGGGTCCAGCTTCAGATCCAACTGACAGGCTTTCAGGGTCCAGCTTCAGATCCAACTGACAGGCTTTCAGGGTCCAGCTTCAGATCCAACTAACAGGCTTTCAGGGTCCAGCTTCAGATCCAACTGACAGGCTTTCGGGGTCCAGCTTCAGATCCAACTGACAGGCTTTCGGGGTCCAGCTTCAGGTCCAACTGACCGGTTGAATACCTTGTGCCTTTTTTTGTTGTTGACGATTCTATCAGCCAATCAGGGCCTGTATCCACAAATCATCTCAGAAAAGGTCCTAGGAACCCTGTTAAACCTTGTTTTAAGAAGAAGAAAAAAATCCACCTCAGAGTAGGTTTTAGGATGATGTTAAGACACTGCTCAGACAAACTCTGTGCCAGGAGTAAAATCGGCTCATAAAAGTTTCTCAGCTGGTAATCACGACAGTTTGTGGTAGCGCAAAGGAAAGCTGGTGACGCTCATAGACATTGTTGCAAATGATGAGATGAGACATTGCCAGCTGTGAACTCTATAGCATGCTTCAGACAACTACGGTGAACGTGACTACATCAAATGTTGCAATGGTAAAACTTTTTATATAATTTTCACCTGACACGATCACTTTGCCTACTCTTAATTCTTGCATAATATGATGCCATATCTGTGATAATGCCTTAAATCATCTTTACTTGACAGGAAGTAGTGAAGCTGTGTGTAATGTAATGTTGACCCTTTTACCAAGTATTCTAAAATCCATTTCATCAAAGTGAGGGTATCAGATTTACGAAAATGTAAATTACCATAGTGAGACGTTTTTCTACGAGATCATGTATTGTTTTGTGCAATAAAAGTACTGTACTTTATGTTATGTGAGTGTATGACCATTTTGTTGAAATTGGCATGTTTATCATCAGACCCAGCTCTGCCAGCTGAATTTTAGAACCCACCACTTATTGTATATAGGAGAGGTCGCAATTTACATGACAGATTGGTCCATGCCAACTGCCAGCCACAAAAGAAAATGAGCCAGGTTCTTTTACGCCCTCTTCTGAATGGTAGTTATAAATGCAGAGGTTGCATACAGTGCAATATGATGAAGTTTGAATATTTCTGCCATCCACATACAAGAAAACGGGTCCAAATAAATTACATTATTACGCGCTCCACCAGCCATGTTATCTATATTTAAATGTCCATGTGGGCTGTGTTATGTAGGTAAAACCTCTCGTTCTCTCAAAGAGAATTAGTGAACGTAAAAGTTACATCAGGAGTAACAACCAGGATTATCCAGTCGCAGTACATTTTAATGACATTTCTACCTTTTTTAGGATTTGTGACAGAGAAAGTCAAGATATCAGACGGGAGGTGATATAAATAATACTCTGAGCAAAAGAGAATGTTTTGGGATTTTCACCCTCCAGACATTATTCCCTAAAGGTCTTAATAATGAAATGCCCATGTATGTGGTGTTTTAAATGTGAACTTGATAGGTTGATGTCCTCATTGTGGTTTTAGTCTTGTTTAATACGTTTTATGTACACACTATTATAATACACTGCTCAAAAAAATAAAGGGAACACTTAAACAACACAATGTAACTCCAAGTCAATCACACTTCTGTGAAATCAAACTGTCCACTTAGGAAGCAACACTGATTGACAATAAATTTCACATGCTGTTGTGCAAATGGAATAGGCAAAAGGTGGAAATTATAGGCAATTAGCAAGACACCCCCAATAAAGGAGTGGTTCTGCAGGTGGTGACCACAGACCACTTCTCAGTTCCTATGCTTCCTGGCTGATGTTTTGGTTACTTTTGAATGCTGGCGGTGCTTTCACTCTAGTGGTAGCATGAGACAGAGTCTACAACCCACACAAGTGGCTCAGGTAGTGCAGCTCATCCAGGATGGCACATCAATGCGAGCTGTGGCAAGAAGGTTTGCTGTGTCTGTCAGCGTAGTGTCCAGAGCATGGAGGCGCTACCAGGAGACAGGCCAGCACATCAGGAGACGTGGAGGAGGCCGTAGGAGGGCAACAACCCAGCAGCAGGACCACTACCTCCGCCTTTGTGCAAGGAGGAGCACTGCCAGAGCCCTGCAAAATGACCTCCAGCAGGCCACAAATGTGCATGTGTCTGCTCAAACGGTCAGAAACAGACTCCATGAGGGTGGTATGAGGGCCCGACGTCCACAGGTGGGGGTTGTGCTTACAGCCCAACACCGTGCAGGACGTCTGGCAGTATCTCCCGGGTGGCGCAGTGGTCTAGGGCACTGCATCGCAGTGCTAGCTGCGCCACCAGAGTCTCTGGGTTCACGCCCAGGCTGGGCTGGGTTCGCGCCCAGGCTCTGTCGCAGCCGGCCGCAACCGGGAGATCCGTGGGGCGACGCACAATTGGCATAGCGTCGTCCGGGTTAGGGAGGGTTTGGCCGGTAGGGAGGGTTTGGCCGGTAGGGATATCCTTGTCTCAGTATGTAAAAAAATGTAATAAAATGTATGCACTCTACTGTAAGTCGCTCTGGATAAGAGCGTCTGCTCTTGGCCGGTAGGGATATCCTTGTCTCAGTATGTATAAAAAAATAAAAAAATGTAATAAAATGTATGCACTCTACTGTAAGTCGCTCTGGATAAGAGCGTCTGCTAAATGACTAAAATGTAAAATGTAAATTTGCCAGAGAACACCAAGATTGGCAAATTCGCCACTGGCGCCCTGTGCTCTTCACAGATGAAAGCAGGTTCACACTGAGCACATGAGCACATGTGACAGACGTGACAGAGTCTGGAGACGCTGTGGAGAACGTTCTGCTGCCTGCAACATCCTCCAGCATGACCGGTTTGGCGGTGGGTCAGTCATGGTGTGGGGTGGCATTTCTTTGTGGGGCCGCACATCCCTCCATGTGCTCGCCAGAGGTAGCCTGACTGCCATTAGGCACCAAGATGAGATCCTCAGACCCCTTGTGAGACCATATGCTGACACATGCACATTTGTGGCCTGCTGGAGGTCATTTTGCAGTGCTCTGGCAGTGCTCCTCCTTGCACAAAGGCGGAGGTAGCGGTCCTGCTGCTGGGTTGTTGCCCTCCTACGGCCTCCTCCACGTCTCCTGATGTACTGGCCTGTCTCCTGGTAGCGCCTCCATGCTCTGGACACTACGCTGACAGACACAGCAAACCTTCTTGCCACAGCTCGCATTGATGTGCCATCCTGGATGAGCTGCACTACCTGAGCCACTTGTGTGGGTTGTAGACTCCGTCTCATGCTACCACTAGAGTGAAAGCACCGCCAGTATTCAAAAGTGACCAAAACATCAGCCAGGAAGCATAGGAACTGAGAAGTGGTCTGTGGTCACCACCTGCAGAACCACTCCTTTATTGGGGGTGTCTTGCTAATTGCCTATAATTTCCACCTTTTGTCTATTCCATTTGCACAACAGCATGTGAGATTTATTGTCAATCAGTGTTGCTTCCTAAGTGGACAGTTTGATTTCACAGAAGTGTGATTGACTTGGAGTTACATTGTGTTGTTTAAGTGTTCCCTTCATTTTTTTGAGCAGTGTACTTACAAAATGCACATTGTTATATTTGGTAACACTTATTTTCCCTCGACTCCAAACCCATTTGATGCATTGGTGGAGCAGTGTCTACATAAGGGTGCAGGTTGTAAACACTCAAAAAATCTCTGACGAAGGCCTTGAGACCGATACGTAAAGCTTAATAAAAAGCAGTGATTCTAGCAAGAGCAGTGTGCGGGTTTCTTCTTTTTTTCTTTCTCTTGAAATGAAATACAAAATGTAATCTGTGCTGACTGACTTCGTTGTTTTTGTACCATTGAGTCGAGATATTTATAACAAACTCAAATGGCTCCATATTATTAGGTACTTGAATCCGTGTTAGAGACGGGCTTTTCTGTGGTTAACATTTTATTATAGCATGTCCTGTTTGTGTCTACAGCAAATAGGTTATGTAAACCTTTTTGCTTTTCTGTGCAATCTTTGTTATAAGTCTACAGTCCATGGTGGACTGAACAACCTCAGCTTTGGTGGTCATCACTGAGACAGAGGTTCCAGTCAGGGATCCAGTCTGCAGCCCAGACCCTTCTCTTCACATTCTCAGTGCACGGATGAAGCAGGGCCTGGGGCTGATAGGAACAGGAGGATATATCTCTATAATATAAACACCACAATATCCATGATGAACAAAGCAGGTCACCCTGGGCTTCAGCCTTCACAGAGAGTTGTGGGAGACTGGTTGGAGTCTAACAGGAAGTCTGTCTTCTCCAGGGTCTCGTCTAATGCCTGGTGAATGGGTTCATAGAGGACCTGGGTCTAGCCTTCCTCAGTTACCTCACCAATACAGACAGGGTCAGGATGGGCGTTCACCACAAGAGGTACCTAGCCTATAACACAGCACACAATGCCAACAACACCCAAATAATGGCTAGAGGTCAAGGAGGGAGCTCAAGGACTAACCACATTGGTGGCATCTCCTGCTTCTACTTCCTGGGGTGTCATTGGGTCACAATGTGGAAGGCCGAGCATTAGGATGGACGCTGACAAGCCGTACGCGTGGAAAGCGCATCGCTGAGGCAAACTATGTGAAGAAGCACCAGACCGTTCACACCAAGGAGAGGCCCTTCAAGTGTAAACTATATGACAAGCGCTTCTCTTTCCTGAGTAACATTATCAGACATAGGAGTGTCCACAATGAGGAGAACTCTTAAAAGTGTGGTTTTAGATGTACACGGGATATCTGGGAATCATTCTTTAGCTCTGACATATTATAGTTATCATGTGAAGTGTCTTGGGGTAAGAGGGCAATTAACCCCATACCCCTCATTAACCCTTTGTTAACTTATCATTTGAAACAGGCTTGAGTAAATACCTGTTTTTAGAGAGATAGTAAACCTGGGCTAGAACAAGGACAGTTTAATATTTACCTTACTGAGGTGATGTAGATGGAATAAAATCATTCTGTTATTTTCTACTCTAGCTCACACACTGTTCTTTTGTAAAGAAGTCTGTTCTCAGCTTGAAAGATATTGATCATCAGGGTTTGGTAGGTTACTTTCTAAGTGTAATCCGTTAGTTACTTGTCCAAATTTGTATTCAGTAATGTAACTTTTGGATTATGTGGTGGATATTATAAAATAAGGATTTGCTGGATTCCAAGTCAAACTAAGATTCTTTATTTTTCTGAGCTCAGGAGAATAACAGAGTTACACAGCGCAATCAGTCCGAAATCCGAAGCATTGGGTGATAAGCACATATCTTTATAGTTTCCTGTTCTTGGGCGGGACTTTCAGTTCTCCTTTCATCTATACAAGGACACAGAAGCAAGCTGGTTTGTAACACAGAATTATAATCAGAACAGGAGATTATAATACGACAGTTTTACAAGGTTAGTAACATACTCAGTTATGTGGACACATACAATTAATATTTCCCATTACAATTACCCAAACTCAGTAACGTAATATGATTACTTTGGTACTTTTGGATTACTTTCCTCTTAAGTGTCATTAGAAGACAAAATGGATCCATCAAACGCATTTGTCATCATAGTGGTCTCTGACTTGTGGTCAGACTCAGTCAGATGGAACAAACTTAAACTTGCACCTTTTTTCAATGCTGAATTGAATGTCAATGAGAAAACAGAATAAATTCAACCACACATTTGTTTCATTACAAAAACTGTCTGGTGAAGTCTACCAAAAATATTGCATGTAACAGTTACATGAACTACAGCATGGTCAAGCAAGGTAATGTTTCTGACATTTTTGGACTGATAAACAACTATTAATTTAATATAGAACCGCAGAGAGTTACTGCAAGTCGCAAAGAAAACAGGAGCAGCCTCCATTATTCCAGCACCATTTCAACATCATCTAATCACCTATGCTTACTTAGTCTAATACAGTGACAGTGTAATACAGTGACAACTAAACAATACCAACAACAATTTAGTCCACTCAATGTAAGCTAAATATGATGTGGCTGTCCATGGTACTGATGTGTGTGTGGGTGTATGTACAGTACCATTCAAAAGTTTGGACAGACCTACTCATTCAAGGGTTTTTCTTGACCGCAGAGTTAAGGAAAAGCAGCATATGTGGGAACTCCTTCAAGACTGTTGGTAAAGCATTCCATGTGACGCTGGTTGAGAGAATGACGAAAGTGTGCAAAGCTGTCATCAAGGCCAAAGGTGGCTACTTTGAAGAACCTCAAATATAAAATATATTTAGATTTTTTTTCACACTTTTTTTGGTTACTACATGATGTGTTATTTCATAGTTTTGATGTCTTCACTATTATTCTACAATTTTATTCTGCAATGTAGAAAATAGTACAAATAAAGAAAAACCTTGGAATGAGTAGGTGTGTTCAAACTTTTGACTGGTACTGTATATACAATCCCGATGTGTGTGTGTGCAAATAGAAAAAAACATGTTCACTCACTCTACTTGTAGCGAAATGCCAATGCCATCCTCCTCTTTCATGTTGCCTAAACTGTCTATGACTCTGTCATACAGTACACACTTTTAGATTTTGTTGTCCTAGGCTACCTGACAAATACTTGCTCGCTAACTTCCTTTCATGGGCAACAATACGTCAGGCCAGCTAGTTAATATTAGCATACTACATCTAGCTAGCTACATGTTGAACTTCCATCCTCACAGGCCAGGGGCACAATGTATGAATTTATGGTTGGGTTAGAATTGTTGTTATAATCATTGGCCAATACGGAGAATTAAGTAAAATCACAAGTACAAATTCTTATCTCCATTGATGGCTAATTTAGGAAAGGGGCGATTTTAGGTAACACAACGAGATGCAACAGTTCAAGTTTTTTACTGTCAATAATTAAGTTTGGCTTGTGATGTGATTGGTCTGAAGCCAAATCCAAACTGGCTTGACACTTATTTTGTTTGTTAGGGAGCCAGAACCATTCGCAACTGACCTCACTGTTTAGCTCAACACTGATTGGCTGTTTTTTTTTTTTATATCAAGAGAGGCCAAATGCTCGCTGGCTTTCCTGGTATTCAATGCTACTGGCCGCAACAATGTCATACACATTCTGACCAGATAGATACAGCTAAACATACTGAAACCAAGCCGTTTCAATCGCTCGGATGCTTTCTCCGGTGAGATACATTCAGCCTATTATGAATTGAAACGCAGAGACGAAATATTTCTTATTTTCTTGGTCAATTTTTTGGGGAAGCCTGGTTTCCCTTGCCATCCATGAATACAAGCCACTAAGTGAGTGTGTTAGCAGGTACATGTACTTAGTTACTCCCCAACACTGCTGAACATAGGATATTTCATGTGTAATTTAATCAACTGTACCGTATTTCAAAGAACAGCGCGCAATTTATTTAACCACACCCTTTGAGCTATGACGCCAACCAATAAGATATTTTCTTTTCAGTGTAAACGGAAGAACAATTTCCACGTTAGGGTTGTAATTTATCTGGTCGTTTATTAACACTCTATATCTCAAAATGACTAATTTAACTGCACAGCATCACATACTTACATCAGGTTGTATTTAATTCGCGTTGTAGACAGGACTTGGTTGATATATTTTTTTAGCTGACGCTAACAATGGCTAACTGTATGTTTTTTCACACTCAAATAGCCTCCATCATGGAGGTGCTAGCGAATGCAGCCGTGGCAGACATCTGTAAACTCGTAGACGACGACTATGCAGTGTTTCGTTTGGAAATCACTAAAAGCCAAAAAGAAAACAGGGCAATGCGGAGGAAACTACAGCTACTTGAACTGAAGGTGGCACGGGACCGCGCAGAGAGGACAACGCGAAAGCGCGTCCTCGACAGTCGCCCCAGTAGTGTCAAGATCCTCGACCGATACAGAGGAATGGCAAGAGGTACATTTTGCAGAATGCCGAGTTTATTTTTTAGAGACAGTGCACATTAATCAACGTTTCAGTAAAAGTGCCGGTTTTAGTCAGCCGGCTAATACAGATAAGAAATGAGCAGTGAGCACATGCAAAGCAACATAGGAAAAGCAACACGTAGCACAAAAAGCAACAAAACACAATGCTTAAAAGCAACAAACAGTGTTTACACACCTCACAAGCTACAGACAACAGATAATATGGAAACCAGCAACGCCCAGCTAGGGATTATGTTCACACGTCTGATAGTCCTTTAGCCATGTCTCTGTGTTTTTGTGATGGTGCAGTTATGTGTTTCTGATGGCAGTGTGTTCCAGACATGGGAAGGTCTCACAGAGAAAGCTGTTTGACTAAAGGTGCTTTTCCTTAAGGGAACTAACTATACTGTCACTTCTCATGGGAGACCTTGTGGCTGCTGCCATGGGTTTGGGTTTTCTGTTTGACAAAAGTACTAAGTGGAGGTGGAGCCAGGCCGGTTAGGATCTTGAATACAAGACATGCGTAGGTGTGTTGCACAAGCTTTTCTCAGATCTGAGGATGTAACAGGGATGATGTCTATCAAGCACTTTGAGAGCCTGTTTGTAGACAGACTGAATGGGTTTTAATGTTGTACAGCAAGCTTGGGCCCAACTAGTCAAGCAGTATGTTAAGTGGGGGAGTAGCATAACATTGAATTACAGTTTTGCTGCCTCTGTAGTGAAACAATTTCTTATGTATCGGAAATTAGCTAGGTTCCACTGAGCATGTGTTTAGATGTGTTGCCCAGAATCAATGGTGGAAAAATTACTCAATTGTTATACTTGAGTAAAAGTAAAGATACCTTGATACAAAAGTATTCAAATTAAAGTGTAAGTCACTCAGTACAACACTGCTTGAGCAAAAGTCTAAAAGTATCTGTTTTTTAAAATGCATCATACCGGCTGTGTTTCTGTATTTTGAAAGTTAGATATCTTGACATCTTGATTGCTGACAGTCCCAAAATGTTTTGTATATATCAACAATGGACTAATGAAACAAATACCAAAATATAGTTTTGGTTGGAGTTTTCCATGAAGTACAGTAATGGAAAAAGGTACTCAATATTTTTACTTAAATACTATACATGAAATTCCTTATATTAAGCAAACCAGAGAGCATGATTTGTATTTTTTTACGGACAGATAGGGCACACTACAACACTCAGACATAATTTACAAACTCAGTATTTGGGTTTAGTGAGTCTGCCAGATCAGAAGCAGTAGGAATGACATTGCATTATATTGATAGGTGCGTGAATTGTACCATAATTCTGTCTGCCTGAGTATTTTTACTTAAGTACTTTACACCACTGCCCAGAATTGGTTCTTGGTCAGTTTGTGGATAGTATCCCATACTTCCCCTAATTACTTAGCTATCTTGAAGTATTACCTGACATCCAGAGCCGGATTACCGAACGGGCATGAACAAGCTCTATTTTCATGTAATCTGTCCAAAGCACCGGTTCCAATCCAAGTGCCAATGCCATTTAGCAAACTCCAGGTGTTTACATATGTTGGATGACATGATAATAGAGCTCTTTGGCCATGAACACCAGTGGTGGGTTTGGCGTTGAAATGAGGATGCATGAGCAGAAAATAACCCCATACCTACTATAATATATGGTGGTGGATCTTTGATGTTATGGGTCTGTTTTGCTTCCATTGGTCCTGGGGCCCTTGTTAAGGTCAACGGTATCATGAACTTTACCCACGACCAGGACATTTTAGCCAAAAACCTGGTTGCCTCAAACATGGCCGCAAGTGAATCTTCCAGCAAGACTATAACCCAAAGAACACATCAAAATCCACAAAGAAATTATTAACTGGCCATAAAATCAACATTTTGCAATGGCCATCATGGTCTCCGGACTTGAAACCCATTGAAAACCTATGGTTTGAATTGAAGTTGGCAGTCCATAAGCGCAGACAAAGGATATCAAGGATCTGGAAGGATTCTGTATGGAGGAATGGTCTATGATCCCTCCCAATGTGTTCTCCAATTCATAAAACATTTTAGAAAAAGGCTATGTGCCATTATCCTCGCAACGTAGTGTATTGAAAGGAATTGAAAACAGGTGTACGTTTTTTTTATGACTTGTTAAACAAAAAAATAATATAATTTCCCCCTCTTTTTTTTTTAATTGCTCAGTATTTATCAAGGGTGTTAATAATTTCGGACCCCACTGTAGGTGCCCCGGGGCCCCAGGTGTGGTAGTCCAGCCCTGCTTACATCCTTGCCAATTGTAGACAGTGTCAATAGTGTACAATATATCGTTGAGCATTGACAGCACCTAATTTAACCACCCCTTTCCCCCCAATCACTCTCTTAGGAGGAGGACATCTCACTGGAGGCCACAGGAGCTTTGTGAAGCCAGCAGAACACATCTCGTGGAGAGATGACCAACCCATAGCTGTAGATGAGGGGAGTGGAACCTCAACCCAGCATGTTATTGTGATAGAGGTTAGTGTCATAGTGTAACATAAAAAATTACACTACATCAATTGTGGCCAGTTTATTTCAGAAAGGCTCCCCTCAGCTATTCACTTGCTTACATGTACATCCTTATTTATCTGCCAAAGGGGAGCTTGTGACGACAACATTGTTAACCGATTCAACTCATGTACTGATAATAACCTCCTCTCTTCTTGTCAGTCTGTAGATGCAGAGGCTGCAGGTTATGGAGGATCGTCTCTGGTCAAGCAGGAGAGGACTGAAGGAGAGGACCCACGACACAGTAGAGACATCCAGACTGGAGAAGAGGCTGGCGTAGCGCCCCCTGTAGCCACAAAGATAATCGCCGCCTCACCCCAGCACAGGACCCGATGCAGCATCACGGAGTTCAGTGGAACGCCAAACGCCGTCCTCAAGTCAGAGACAGACACAGAGACTTTAACTGTAACACACAGGCTTTTACACACAGGATCTGACCACAGATCAGACACAGAGAGACTGCAGCTGGGACCACTGGGCTGTCATCCTGCTCCCGGCTCAGAGTATTTACTTTACGGTAATCCAAACCCGAGGACTGTTCATTCCCATCGGGACTCAGGTGACGTGTTAGAGGCTAGCAATGATCCGTCTTGTTCTTACACTACAGAGATGGACCCTGGCAACATGCCCTTGGGTTTAGAGACACAGACTGATCTGTCTAGAGGGGACTGGAACCAGTACAGTAGTAGTGTGTACTCTGAAGGGTGCCTAGATAAGAAAGGGGAGGTTATAGTCTTAGATGAGGTGACTGTGAAAGTGGAGGGTGACTCTCCTCTGACATGGAATGTAGACGAGACTCACTTAGGAGAAGGACACTCACAAGGCAGAGATTTATTAGATTACAGGGAAAGCTTAGAGACAAATCCATATGTTTTGACCCACTCCCCTTTACACACGCTCAGGGGTCGCGACCCAGTGTACACGTCGATGGGGCCTTCCGATCAGGTATTGAACTCAAACGACAGGGCTAGAGCCGAGACTCAGGGAGGGGGAGCCACATCAGACAATAGTAAAGATAAACCGTTCCTCTGCATGCTCTGTAACAAAGGCTTCAGCTGCCTCCAGAAGGTGGAGATCCACCAGAGGGTCCACACAGGGGTGAAACCCTTCAGCTGTACCCAGTGTCACATGTGCTTCGCCCAGGCTGGTGACCTGAAGAGGCATCACAGGGTCCACACAGGGGAGAAACCATTCAGCTGCCATCTGTGCCAGGCCAGTTTCTCACACTCATCCAACTTGAAGAGGCACCTGAAGGTCCACACTGGAGAGAGGCCATTTGCCTGTACGCACTGCGGGAAGAGGTTCTCAGAGAGGAGATACCTCAGGATACACCAGCAGAAAAACCATTCCACTGTATAACATAGAAAGTAACCATTCCACTCGATAGCTTCTGATGTTTAGATCAAACCCTGCATTAAAGACAAGATACATTTTCATTGTTGTCAGCGGATATGATCCACAGATGCATGTGGAATAATGAGAGTAACAGATTTCAGATTCTTTAATATTCCTGGGTAGAATATTGTATCCAGACATTGTGTGATATATATTGTGTTTGTACTGTGTAGGCTGTTTGATGTTCACAAATGCCTGTTTCATTACTTCCATTCAACTACTTAATTATATTCTCAAGACTTTTAATGAGAAAATGAATGCAGTTTATCAAGTTCATGCAGATGTTTTGCTGAGACGTGTATGTGTGGTTTTCATATGGTGTATTTGAAATGTGTTTTATTTAGTTAACACAAAATGGGACTTTTCATTCTGACTTTCATTGAATCTCTTTTTAGTATACATCACATTTGATCTCACCCTTTTCTGCATACACCAGACAGCGCTTTATAACCAATACAGGGACAGAAAGTAGCCTATGAATGGGAGGCTAGGATCCATTTGCAGTGCCTTCAGAAAGTATTCACACCCCTTGACTTTTTCACATTTTGTTCTGTTACTGCCTGAATTTAATATTCATTTTTTGTCACTGGCATACACACAATACCCCATAATGTCAAAGAGGATTTATATTTTTGTGGAAATGTAATACATTTATAAAAAATGAAAAGTCTTGAGTCAATAAGTATTCAACCCCCTATAATGGCAAGCCTAAATAAGTTCAGGAGTAAAAATGTGCTTACGAAGTCACATAATGAGTTGCATGGACTCCCTCTGTGTGCAATAGTAGTCTTTAACATTATTTTTCAATGACTACCTCATCTCTGTATCACACACATACAGAAAATGTCACTCAGTTGAGCAGTGAATTTCCAACACAGATTCAACCACAAAAACCAGGGAGGCATATTGGTAGATAAAAACATTGATAAATTAAAAAGTAGACATTGAATATCTCTTTGAGCATGGTGGTGTTATTAATTACACTTTGGATGGTGTATCAATACACCCAGTCACTAAAAAGATACAGGCATCCTTCCTAACTCAGTTCCCGGAGAGGAAAGAAACCACTCAGGGATTTCACCATGAGGCCAATAGTGACTTTAAAACAGTTTAAAACAGAGTTTAATGGTTGTGATAGGAGAAAACTGAGGATGGATGAAAAGCATTGTAGTTACTCCACAATACTAACCTAATTAGAGTGAAAAGAAGGAAGCCTGTACAGAATACAAATATTCCAGAACATGCATCCTGTTTGCAACAAGGCACTAAAGTAATACTGTAAAAAATTTGTTATGTTTGGTGCAAATCCAATATAGCACATTACTGAGTACCACTTTCCATATTTTCAAGCATAGTGGTGGCTGCATCATGTTATGGGTGTGCTAGTAAACGTTAAGGACTGGGGAGTTGTTCAGGATAAAACAATTATGGAATGGAGCTAAGCACAGACAAAATCCTAGAGGAAAACCTGGTTCAATCTGCTTTCCACCAGACACTGGGAGATTTATTCACCTTTCAGCAAGACAATAACCTAAAACACAAGGCCAAATCTACACTGGAGTTGCTTACCAAGAAGACAGTAGCCGAGTTACAGTTTTGACTTCAATTTGCTTGAAAATCTATGGCAAGACCTGCAAATGGTTTTCTAGCAATGATCAACAACCAATTTGACAGAGCTTGAAGATTTTGGAAATTAATATTGGGCAAATATTTCACAATCCAGGTGTGGAAATCTCAAAGATTTCAGCTGTAATTGCTGCCAAAAGGTGCTTCTACAAAGTGTTGACTCAGGGGTGTGAATACTTATGTAAATTTGATATTTCTGTATTTAATTTTCAATAAATTAGAGAGCATTTCTAAGAACATGTTTTTACTTTGTCATTATGGGGTATTTTGTGTAGATTGGTGAGAAACATCATTTTTTAAATCCATTTTGAATTCAGGCTGTAACACAACAAAATGTGAAAAAAGTCATGAGGTGTAAATACTTTCTGAAGACAATGTACATATTTTGTGTCCTCCACCACCACGGCAGTCGTGGACATATTTTAGGACTTCCAGAGGACCCACAACACATCAACCTTCTGAGTTTGCGGAATTTTCATGACACTTACTGTAAGCATAAAAAGATAAGAAAATAAATTAACTATTGGCATAATGTGGGCACCAATTAAACATTTTAAGAAAGAGGATACCAAAATTAGATATTAGTTTGATAATGTCAATTTTGAACTCCTCTCTAAATGGTAAAGTTTTGCTTAATCCTAATACATGTTGTTATATTCAAAAAACGTTTTCTTATAAACACACCGCTCGATAATCCTGAGGACATTGTCATGGACAGAGTTTCCCCAATTGATGACAGATTGGCAGTCTTAAAAAAAGAAAGGTAAATGCAAAAATTCAAGAATGTGTAAAGTGACAATAAAGAGAATTAAATATAATATTTTCAAAAGTTATGTGTCTGTCAAATCATTCCTGCAACAAACATTGTTAGAAATGGTGCACGTGTGTGAATTTGAGTGAGCAACAGGGAGAATAAGCAAGAGAAAAGAGGGAGAAACTTTACATGATTTATCTGTTGAATCAGGACACAAGGTCTTTGCACCAGAAAAAAGGCTAGTTAAAAGGATTTTATTTTCTTTACAAGCATATATTATTAGAAGCAGTACTAAATCAATTGGTTCGATTTACACTAAGATAATGCAATCATGGGCAGATAAATAGCCACCGTGCTTCTACACCTGCATTGCTTGCTGTTTGGGGTTTTAGGCTGCGTTTCTGTACAGCACTTTAAGATATCAGCTGATGTAAGAAGGGCTTTATAAATAAATTGGATTTGATTTGAATAGCATGTCTCTTTGGGAATCCAATCTCAGTGAGACCTGATGCAGAGAGAACACGTTAATGGTCATCAGCATAGCTAGTACAAACCTGGCTCTTACCAAGCTGGTTAGTAGGGATCAATACACATTGAAGATCAGAGTTTCAAAGTGAAAAACATTTTTTTTGCTCACAACTTGCCAATCACTAAGGATTTAAGGAGGCGTGGTTCCTCTCTCTTCTTTCCCTGGGATGTGGCAGAATCGGTCACTGGAAACTGAGTGTGTGGCCAAGCACTGCTTTAGAGGCCATCAGGTCAATGAGTGCGGTTAAATGCACACAATAATACGATTATTGCGGACAATCAGATTAATATAATAGTTCGATTAAAACGAGAATAACTATTTCCCTAATAATGCTGTTTACATGGACGCATCTGAAATTAGGCTACCTGATGGCACTCTGATATACAGAGAATCGGCAATCAAAGTAAACCTTCTACCACAGCGAACTTTATTTTTGGGAGGCATATTTGATTCTGAGTTCGGACATATAACGTTTGTATGTGAAAACTACTTCTAAGACGCATACATTCCGTTGTTTCCAACACATTTAATTCGCGCAAAAGACTGAGGCTCACTCGGCTGGTGCTGGCACATGCGCAGATGAAATACACGGCTGGAACCCCAATTTAAGTAATTTCGACATCCCAGCGCTGGGTCAATATTGGCCAAACACAGCATTGGGTTAATTCAACCCAGCGGGTTTGAGTTGTGCATCTAACCCAGCGCCTTGGGTTGAGTGCTTGACCCAACTGATAGGTAAATGTGACTATTTTGCTGGGTTAAACAACCCAGTGTGTTGGATTGTGACATAAACACAGCACATTAGGTTGGGGGATTGACCCAGCTGCTGGGTAATTTTTTATGTAATTCTTATTTTCAGTGTCATCCTAATTAAAATGTTGATTGCATATTTTTGCCCTCTCTACCATTGCATCCCCTCCCTTTCCTACACACACAATCAAGATACAATGTTGCATTTTAAATAATTAATTCGCATTGCCTGCATTTCAGAACATACATCCCAGAATGCCAGAGAATGATCAATGTACAAGAATATATTCATTTTTAAATAGCACATTGAAACAAAGCCCTATTGCCTAAATATATGTTATTTCACAAGATAAGATTTCATAAGACAGGATTGATTATTAAAATGTATTTATATTATTTCATGAACCAAACAGTCCAAACATCAGACTAAAGACTAAGCTCACCTGGATGTGCCCCCTCCGATTGCAATCTGAGAAAAACAAAGCGTGAGTGTGTGTGACACTGTCTGTCTTAAGTGGTGTTAACGCAGATCCATCTGTAAGACAGTGCCAGAGCTGATCAATAAATATTCACATTCCCTGACACACTTCAGCTATCTTAGGTGACAGCGCGCGCACACACACACACACACACACACACACACACACACACACACACACACACACACACACACACACACACACACACACACACACACACACACACACACACACACACACACACACACACACACACACACACACACACACACACACACACCATGTGGTTTTGTCATACAATAATGGTCTACTTTTGGGTCGAGTTAAAACATTGTTGCACAAGTGTAAAATATTACAAATGAAGATCACTACTAAAGGACATGGACTAATGACTCATTACTTAAGTAATAACTGTATTTCATTCATAAAGCACTTTTCACAATCCCCAAAATGTAACATTTGTATTTAAAATAAATTGTTGTGACAGAATGAAAGCATACCAGAACACACTTCAAACAAACGAGCCACATACCATACTGTAGGCAAAAAGTAGGCACAAATGCATAAAAAAAACGGACTAAAAGTAAATTTAACAGAGCTATTAACAGTGCCTTAAGAGCATATAAGCATTGGAATGAGACACTCATGGCTCCTCCATCCATTGATCTATTAATTCACAGGAATACATGCTGTCACTTCTCACACGACATACTAGAGCAGATACTTATCCACTATTGTTCAGCGGAAAAAAAGACATGCTCTCAACAATCTTACTGCAGGGGACTCTGTTCCTGGCAGCTGATACACCGTGGTCTGTAGGAATTCTCATGCTGGAGCACACAGTCTGGGAAAGATGATATCAAAAACATAATAGGATTTGAAGCACACATCCAGTGCCCCAAGCAGTGTACCCTGCGCCAATGCTGTACGCTAATGACTGTAAACACCTGTAAGCAGTCCCCAAGAGCCGACACAAATGGGTAGGGTCTGGTCACCTCCGCCTGGTGCAGGTACTCCACTATGTTGGTCCCAACCTGTTAGAGAAATAACTTGATTTTAGAATATGAGGACTCGTGTAAAGCATGGAGGCACACTGACAATGCCATCACACACAATTTATTTTGTATACTTTATAGCCATGTATATCAATCAACACCCAATCCCTGTTTGATGCCTACATCTTCCATTCATTTGGGGCTCATAGGTTCATTTACACAACGCTAACCACAGACGCAAGCGGATTAATTACCTGACTGGGCTGATGGAAACATGAAATGCCGGTACAATTTTATAAATGCCTACTGACAATTTGTTCATTCGACATGGTGGGATCTTTCTGTGTCATTCAAATTAATTATGCGAGAAACGGCAGTGGAAACTCTTCGGTGGGGGTTTATCGGTGGTTTGCATCCAACGTTATGGTGCATTACCGCCACCTACTGTACTCGAGTGTGGGCCAAAGGCAGGGAGAAACTAAATCCTACCTGCCAGCCCAGTTGCTCTTAAAAAAGATAACAAAATATTTGAGACTATATCTAATGATGTTCTACTCAATATACTCTTTAAACTAATGTCTTGTATCTCTCTCATACTAGATCTCGGCCTCTCTCTTTCCCTCTGATACTGCCCACACGTAGCAATACATGCTCCACTGTCTCTGTTTCCTGGCAATAACCACACTTTCCTGTTGGATGCTTTCCTATCACATTTAAGGACTTATTCAACTGGCCGTGTCCCACCCTTAATCTTGTAAAAATAGCCTCCTCTCTTCTGTCCCTTCCTGCCGTCCTCCCCTCCCCGACTTTCCTCTGTACTTGAAATAAATGCCTGCCCTTACTCTCTCTATTCCACTGCTCCTGCAATCTCAGCACCATCACTGTCCATATCAAGCTTTTTGCCTCTGCCTTACTCATTGAAACTACAACATCAACATCCCTACTTCTACGAGCTTGTTTAGCCAGTACATCAACTGCCTCGTACCCCTCCACCCCCACATGGGCTGGGACCCAAGTAAATCTTATCTGTATACCCATCAGTCTAATCCTGCTATGGGTTTGTAGCACCTCATAAAGCAGATCTTGTCTGCTACGTGACCTAAAGGACTGGAGACTCATTAACACTGCACATGAATCAGAGCAAATAACTACTCTATCTGGCTTGACTTCCTCCACCCACTGCAAGGCCAACAGTATGGACATCAGCTCCGCCTTATATACAGCCAGATAATCTGTAATACGTTTTCTGACTTCCACACCACATACCTGCACTACAAATGCTGACTCAGTACGTTGTCACGCCCTGACCTTAGTTATCTTTGTTTTCTTTATTATTTTGGTTAGGTCAGGGTGTGACATGGGGGATGTATGTGTTTTGTCTTGTCTAGGGGTTTTGTATGTTTATCGGCTGTTTACTAGTCTAGGTGTTTGTATGTCTATGGTTGCCTAGTTGGTTCTCAATTAGAGGCAGCTGTTTATCGTTGTCTCTGATTGGGAACCATATTTAGGCAGCCATATTCCGTTGGGTATTTCGTGGGTTATTGTCTATATGTAAGTTGCCTGTGTCTGCACTTGTTTAATATATAGCTTAACGTTCGTTTGTTGTTTTGCATAGTTTGTTTAAGTGTTCTTCGTTTCGTTAAATAAATAGAAGAATGTATTCTTATCACGCTGCGCCTTGGTCCTCCTCTCTTCATCCAAACGACGAACGTGACAGAATAACCCACCACAACCGGACCAATCAGCGTGAAAGGAAGGAACAGCGCTTTGTGGAGCAATGGACTTGGGAGGAAATTCTGGACGGCAAGGGACCCTGGGTACAGGCTGGTGAGTATTGCCGCCCCAAAGCTGAGCTGGAGTCAGCGAAGCGGATAGGCGGTGGTATGAGGAGGCTGCACGAAAGCGCGGCTGGAAGCCAGAGAGGCAGCCCCAAAAATGTCTTGGGGGGGAGGCACACGGGGAGTGTGGCTAAGCCAGGTAGGAGACCTGAGCCAACTCCCCGTGCTTACCGTGGAGAGAGAGCGACCGGGCAGGCACCGTGTTATGCAGAGATGCGCACGGTGTCCCCGGTAAGCAGGCATAGCTCGGTGCGGTACATAGCAGCACCTCGTATCGGCCGGGCTAGAGTGGGCATCGAGCCAGGTGCCATGAAGCCGGCTCTACGCATCTGGTCTCCAGTGCGTCTCCTCGGGCCGGTGTACATGGCACCAGCCCTACGCATGGTGTCCCCGGTTCGCCAGCACAGCCCAGTGCGGGCTATTCCACCTCGCCGCACTGGCCTGGCTACGGGGAGCGTTCAGCCAGGTAGGGTTGGGCAGGCTCGGTGCTCGAGACCTGTAATGCGCCTCCACGGTCCGGTCTATCCGTTGCCTTCTCCACGCACCAGTCCGCCTGTGGCAGCCCCTCGCACCAGCCCAGTACCACCAGTGCTAACACCACGCACCAGGCTTCCTGTGCATCTCCAGAGTCCAGTACGCCCTGTTCCTTCTCCCCGCACTCACCTTGAGGTGCGTGTTCCCAGCCCGGTACCACCAGTTCCGGCACCACGCACCAGGCCTACCGTGTGCCTCGGCAAGCCTGAGCTGCCCGTCTGTCCAGCGCCGCCTGAGCTGCCCGTCTGTCCAGCGCCGCCTGAGCCGCCCGTCTGTCCAGCGCCGCCTGAGCCGCCCGTCTGTCCAGCGCCGCCAGAGCCGCCCGCCAGTCAGGAGCTGCCAGAGCCGCCCGCCAGTCAGGAGCTGCCTTTCAGTCCTGAGTTACCCCTCAGTCCGGAGTTGCCCCTCAGTCCGGAGTTGCCCCTCAGTCCGGAGTTGCCCCTCAGTCCGGAGCTGCCCGTCAGTCCGGAGCTGCCCGTCAGTCCGGAGCTACCCCTCAGTCCGGAGCTGCCCCTCAGTCCTGAGCTGCCCCTCAGTCCTGAGCTGCCCCTCAGTCCGGAGCTACCCCTCAGTCCGGAGCTGCCCCTCCGTCCAGTGGCGCCCTCTACAATGGTCTTCAGTCCGGGACTCGCTGCAAGGGTCCCCGCTCCAGAGGCGCTACCAAAGCGGGTAATGACTATGGTGGAGTGGGGTCCACGTCCCGCACCCGAGGCGCCGCCGTAAGAAGGCCCACCCGGACCCTCCCCTTCTGTGTCAGGTTTTGCGTCCGGAGTCCGCACCTTTGGGGGGTCACGCCCTGATCTTAGTTATCTTTGTTTTCTTTATTATTTTGGTTAGATCAGGGTGTGACATGGGGGATGTATGTGTTTTGTCTTGTCAAGGGGTTTTGTATGTTTATGGGGTGTTTACTAGTCTAGGTGTTTGTATGTCTATGGTTGCCTAGATTAGTTCTCAATTAGAGGCAGCTGTTTATCGTTGTCTCTGATTGGGAACCATATTTAGGCAGCCATATTCCGTTGGGTATTTCGTGGGTTATTGTCTATATGTAAGTTGCCTGTGTCTGCACTTGTTTAATATATAGCTTCACGTTCGTTTGTTGTTTTGCATAGTTTGTTTAAGTGTTCTTCGTTTCGTTAAATAGAAGAATGTATTCTTATCACGCTGCGCCTTGGTCCTCCTCTCTTCATCCAAACGACGAACGTGACATACGTCCTGTCCTTGGATCTTTTGAACCATCTCTGTAAATGGCCACAAAGTATCCAGACGTCTCTTAAACAAATCAGATGGATCAACACCCTCCCTATCTTTCTGTAGTCTCTCCAACACTTCTAGACAACAATTAGAGGCGGGAGTAGCCATGGAGAATTTACTGGAATAGCTACCGTTAGACTAAACTCCCTTCCATACAGTCCCATCTCCTTCGCCTGGGTATTACCCACCCACCCAAAGCTCGTGTTCTGTCTTTGCTCATGTTCCCAGCACGCCTGTAAAATCCCTTTTGCAGAATGAGACACCCCATGTCCCTGTAGGTTGACCCAATAATTCATTGCCAGCTGCTGTCTCCTAATCTACAATGGTATATCCCCCATCTCCACCTGTAGTGCAGCCACTGGGGACGTCCGATGTCCCGACGTCCCACTACATATTCTGAGTCCTTGCCCCTGTATGACATTTAGCCTTTCCAACAATGTCCGGGCTGCCGAACCATACGCTATACTGCCATAGTCTATTACAGATCGGATCAATGCATCATACATGGTCCTCAATGAGGAATGCCCAGCCCCCTACTCCTTCCCCGTCAGACAGCGCATCACATTTAGCCCCTTCTTACACGGAACCCAAACCGGCTGCGCACGTGCGCCATTGTGCGCTATCATGCATAAATATATTTTGCACACCAAACGCGATCACGACATGCAGGTTAAAATATCAAAACAAATCTCTGAACCAATTATATTAATTTGGGGACAGGTCGAAAAGCATTAAACATTTATGGCAATTTAGCTAGCTAGCTTGCTAGCAATTTTTTCCTGGGATATAAACATTGAGTTGTTATTTTACCTGAAATGCACAAGATCCTCTACTCCGCCAATTAATCCACACATAAAACGGTCAACCGAATCTTTTCTAGTCATCTCTCCTCCATCCAGGCTTTTTCTTCTCTTGACTTTATATTGCGATTGGCAACTTTCATAAATTAGGTGCATTACCGGCACTGACCTTGTTCGTCTTTCAGTCACCCACGTGGGTGTAACCAATGAGTAGATGGCACTTGGGTAGCTGCTTCTATAAACCAATGAGGAGATGGGAGAGGCAGGACTTGCAGCGCGATCTGCGTCAGAAATAGAACTGACTTCTATTTTAGCCCTCGAGCATTGTGGTGCACGCGACGCGAGCGGTGTAGTCAGCCTGTTACACTTTCCCACCACTTTCTCAATGTGTTCTGCCCAGGTCAGTCTAGTGTCAAAGTACACCCCTAGGAACCTGAAGGCCCCCACCCTCTCCAAGTTTCTCCCATATATAACCTCAAGCATACCTCATCTCCCACCTTCCTCCTGGTAAAGAACACTGTCTGAGTTTTATCTACAGAGAACCTGAATCCCCACATTAATACCCACTGCTCTACCTCATCAATTGCTTCCTGTACCTTCCTGACTATATATGGCACATTTCTTCCCCTCTTCCATAACGCCTCATCATCTGCAAATAACGACCTCCTAAAAATCAGGCTGTACCTGAGAGTAAACATCATTGATCATGATTGAGAACAACAGAGGACTATTCACGCTCCCCTGTGATGTATCTGTAATCCACCAGGTGGCTGCCTGATAGAGACTTTCCCACCCTCACCTGGACAGACCGTCCAAACAGGAAATCCTTTGTCCAGTGGTATGTTCTTCCTATTACCCCCATAATGTCAAGCTTGATTAACAACCCCTCCTTCCACATCATATCATATGTCTTCTCCACCATCAAAAAAGACAGCTTCAACAGTCTCCTTGTTCACCTGAGCCATCCTGAGATCTGCTTTTAAGCAGAGCACTGGGTCCATAGTTCCCCTTTCCTTCTTGAACCCACTCTGATGTGGCGATACAATAGCTTGTTGGCCTCATTGGATCCTTCCCTGGCTTCTGGATTGGTAACACTACTGCCTCCTTCCAACTGCCTGGAAGTTTCCCCTCCTCTCATATCCAGCACTCCAGGATGCTCCTCTCTCTTCTCTGCCAAATTTACCAAGCTAAATGGAAACTCCTCCCACTACAACTCGGGAAAGCATGCAGTTTATTAGGCTACAGATTAAATAAATTATGATGAACTTCACAGGGTGGTGAATGTGCAAAACGCTCCTTTCCAATAAATATCGAGGGTCTTATTCTGGTGACATGATGATTGATTCTTGGCCGCAGTTTGACAAAATAATATCGCTCTTATCCATAATAATCTCATAATGTAGATAGTCTACCTCCACTGTATGTGCGAGCGGTGCTAAAACCAGAGTGGGCACATTTACAATATAACGCAACAGTTGTGACAAAACCATCAGTAGAGTTGAAAATGTGATGGAAACCCATTTAACTTGTATTTATTTTTATTCGGTACATGGGAATTTAACAGAACAAGTTGTTTTTATGTGCACTACGTCATCATGCACAGACTTTAATATGCAAAAAGTCTGTTTGATGGAAACATATCTCCGGCGGGGAAATGCGCTTATTGTTTTATGCAGATGTTGGAATATTCGTAATGATAATCTGTCGCAAATTGAATAAAACCTACCTAATGTCTAGGAGTGTGCAGTGATGCGTAACATATTTTGGAATGCTGTTCCTTTCATTCAAGGTTTACAAATGATATCATCTAATTTCCACATCAATCTTCCTATTCCTATCCACTATTTAAACTTACAGGCTACAAGTAAATGAAGGACTTTCTGCTCTCATATCTTGTAGACTGGTGTTGGGAGGACCACTGGCAGAAGTCTTAACGCGAGGTCACCCTGTGTATCAGGAGAGACGAATGTTTAGTGAATAACTTGATTGTTTCAGGCAAAAAAAATTATGAGCATCTGACGCACCACCAGCAGGGTCTTTTCAAACAAGACTTGCACTTCGAAGAGAAGATATTGGGCCTGCTTCTCTCGGTTGGCGAAGCAACGTTTTTTAGCCTTGAAGATCGCTACTACTTATGAATACCGAGGTAAAATCAAGTTGGATATTCGCGCTTTCAAACCTCAATAGCTTTCAAACTATTTGAGCCACAGACTCCAAATAAGTGTCATGATGTGTGAAAAATTGCGCACAACACTGCACAGGTTATTTTCACGATTTGGACATTGATTCGCTTTCCAAAGCTACTAAACTTGTGGAAATGTGAGCAAAATGTTGTATTCCTAGTTGAATTAGTTAGGGAGCATAAACAAAGTACAAACTTTTTTTACATTCGAATTTCAATAGCTCCTTGGTCATGTGACCTACTTGACTCAAACAAGGTTCAGAATGTCCACTGACTCCCCGTCTATATTGCACACCCTTTGGTTGTTCATTTTCATCTCACACGATTTGACATGAATTTTTCTAACTTTATAATTTCAATAGCCCCTTGGTCATGTGACCTACTGACTTCAAACAAGGATCAGAATGGTTCATTTTCATCTCACACGTTTTTACATGAACCATAAAGGAAAAGGGCAAAGTACAAGAGACATGTTATTAATTGTCCAAAGCAGGGATGGAGAGTGAACTAGTCAGGTAGGCTGCAGTGGGTTTGCTGGTCAATACATATACTGAACATGTAACCACAGCAATAGTGGCCAGCAAATCAATGAATAAAAATTTAATATTGACAAATTAAACAGAAATTGTAGACCTTTAATCTTTTCCAACATGTCAACAGACACTTTACTTCAAATAAGTAGAAAACATTTCACAGTATTAACTTTCTCTTTATCCCTGGTTGATGTACATTTCAGAGCCTCTTCAGTGTGGATGGGGTATAGCATACATTTTCAACAACAAAGATAGCACTTCAGAGTGTTGTTCACTCTGAACTCTTTTGTCTTCATTCCTAGGCACAGCACATGGAACCACTGTTGACATGCAAAACATTAAATCTAAAACAAAACAAAGCCTAACACGTAATAAATAATATCAAATATCAATGCAGTATAACAAATTAGCCATCCATTGTGTTATATCATAAAGTGTCTTATATGCCGTCACTGTTGTCAAAAGATTATAAACATGTTAAATAAAGTTACTAGTCAGTCTTTGGGCCACATCCAGGTTCTTTATCAGTGGCACACATGAAGCAGTTGTTGGCTTTGTTGAACTCTGAAATCATAGGCATGAACTGAACATATGGCTGTACCACACAACCACATAAAAATAAAGAATTTACATTTACTTTGAATTAAATGTCATTACATTTCAGACATTTTTAGTATATCCTCAAGCCATTTCTTTTCGCAGTTGCTCCTTTTGTTTTTGTGAAGGTTCTATATCAATTTGGGAGGGGATGTTGGGGAAGTTCTGTGCATCTTCCTTGGCAATCTACACCAAAAAATTAAATAGAGTTTTTGACCTAATTGTCACATAACAGCTAACCATTCATTATTGAAAATATAACTATCAAACCTGCATTACAAAGACCCCGCAGCTGAATGTGTCCTGCTACATGGTGTGAGTTATTTCCCCTCCTTTCCACTTTATGTCCACCCAGTCATCTTTTCCATGGCAGGATCTTCTCATTTTGAAGTATTCTCTTTTTTATGTAAACATAATGGAATTCTGATTAGTTGTAGGTAAATGAATACACAGGCCAAAACTGTATGCTGATTTCCTTATCACTATGATCTAGTAGAGGTAATTTCCTTTATGCCCCATTCTACACACAGCCTAAAATATAGGGACTGAACCATTTACAGGAGAATAATAAAAGTAGCATATATGATGCAACCCTATCACAGAGTGAATAAATGTAGTGTTTGTAGACTTTAAGAAAAAATATTAAGTGACAGTTTCATCAGTACATGCTTAAAGAAAGTCATATCACAAAGATCACAGAAGCTTCCAACACTCTACTCAACAAATTGGATGCAGTCTATCACAGTGCCATCCGTTTTGTCACCAAAGCCGCATATACTACCCACCACTGTGACCTGTACGCTCTCGTTGGCTGGCCCTCGCTTCATACTCGTCGCCAAACCCACTGGCTCCAGGTCATCTACAAGTCTCTGCAAGGTAAAGCCCCACCTTATCTCAGCTCACTGGACACCATAGCAGCACCCACCCATAGCACGCGCTCCAGAAGGTATATCTCACTGGTCACCCCAAAGCCAATTCTTCCTTTGGCCGCCTCTCCTTCCAGTTCTCTGCTGCCAATGACTGGAACGAACTGCAAAAATCTAAATCACTGAAGCTGGAGACTCATATCTGCCCCACTAGCTTTAAGCACCAGCTGTCAGAGCAGCTCACAGATCACTGCACCTGTACATAGCTCATCTGTAAATAGCCCATCCAATCTACCTCATCCCCATACTGTATTTATTTATCTTGCTCCTTTGCACCCCAGTATCTCTACTTGCACATTCATCTTCTGCACATCTACCATTCCAGTGTTTAATTGCTATATTGTAATTACTTCGCCACCATGGCCTATTTATTGCCTTACCTCCCTTGTCCTACCTCATTTGCACATACTGTATATAGACTTTTTCTACTGTATTATTGACTGTATGTTTGTTTATTCCATGTGTAACTCTGTGTTGTTGTATGTGTCGAACTGCTTTACTTTATCTTGGTCAGGTCGCAGTTGCAAATGAGAACTTGTTCTCAACTAGCCTACCTGGTTAAATAAAGGTGAAATAAAAATAAAATAAAACAGTGCCCATCAAGTCTGACAATAGAGAATGAATTGTAAGCACCAAAGTGTGTTAAAGTGTGTTTATCAAAATAATATCTGAAAATGTCAGTTGTTGAACATAATACTTCTATTTGCAATAGCAATTTATGATATATGCAGTTTATTCCATGTATCAACACTACATGTAAGACGGACATAAGACATTCCCACATACAGTATACACATATAGAGGCATTTTTCAGCTATGATTTTACCACTCAGAATCCAGAATGGATATGACAATGTGGCAAGCACAGGACATGCACCCTTACAACAATCTACTTTTTGATCTTCTTGACTTCTTATCTGGTAAACTGCTACTATGTGTCAAGAAAAGAGCCCCAATTAGGGGTTAGTGTACTCCAGTAAAAAAGGGCTGGTTTAAAATGAAAAACTATTGCCCTGTGTCCCCGTTCATAGGGGCATGAGAGACTAGTCAGTTGTAGAATTGAGTTGGCACTTTATTGGCCCAAACACCCACAGACCTACAAGGTTGAGGTTACTCATGGACAGTAATTAGTAATTTATATATTTTTTATTTGTTCCCATAAATACAAAGGAGGATGTATCTCCTCATACCTCTGGCACTTTAGTCAGACAGCCAGACTGTGTAAAAACTTTATGATGGGGCCTGCAACAGAGTTCCCATTGACTAAGCACCACGGAGACCAATCAGGAGAGAATACATACAGATCAAGGGTGCCAATTGAAAGTCAAGGGGTGTATCTGTGCCTTTTGGATTACTCTCTCTTTACAGAGAACCCCTGTGGTTCAAGTCAAGAGCTACCTTTCCCTTTTCAGTCTGCTCTGTGCATGTCTGAAAGTGACAGAGCCCGCAGCCTAGAGTTTTTCACAGTATGTAAGAAAAAATATGACACTTATGAATGTATGTAAAATGCTAATATGTATTAGATCCAGAACGATGGAATAACTGTAGTCCACTGACTATATAAGGGTAGTCAGTGGACATTCTGAACCTTGTTTGAAGTCAGTAGGTCACATGACCAAGGAGCTATTGAAATTTGAAAGTTTGAAAAATTTATGTAAAAACTTGTGAGATGAAAATGGACAAACTAAAGGGTGTGCAATGTGTAGGCCCACTGAGTGTACATTCTGAACCTTGTTTGAAGTCAGTAGGTCATATGACCAAAGAGTTATTGAAATTCAAAAATGTAAATAAATAATTAAAAATAGTGCGAGATGTAAAAAAATAAAAAATAAAAAAGGGGTATAGTGCTGTATACATTTTGTGGGTTAGATGGTGGTGCAATTTATTTTCTCCATTTCCATTATTTTTGTGACAAAATGTGCAATTCACACTCCGACCTGTGAAAGGCAACAATAACCAACACAGCGTCCAATCTACCGGAAACTCACACGAAGAAGAAGTAAACAGAAAGTGAACAGTGACTAAGAACAATTTCCATTTGAGCGTTTTCATTGTTATTTTGACGTTTATTAACACCCTGGAACTCAATAGATTACTCAGTTAACTGCACAGTACCACATACTTGCAGCGTGTAGTGTTTAATACGCGCTGGAGACTGGACTTGGTTGATAGATGTTATCTAGGTAGCGCTAGCGAACAATGGCTAACTGTATGGTTTTTCACACTCAAATAGCCTCCATCATGGAGGTGCTAGCGAATGCAGCTGTAGCAGAGATCTGTAAACTCGTAGACGACGACTATGCAGTGTTACGTTTGGAAATAACTCAAAGCCAGAAAGAAAACAGGGGATTGCGAAGGAAACTACAGCTACAGGAACTGAAGGTATCACGGGAGCGCGCAGAGAGGACAATGCGAGAGCGCATCCTCACCAGTCGCCCCAGCAGTGTCAAGATCATCGACCGAAACAGAGAAATGTCAAGAGGTACCGTTTGCATAAGTGTGTTGTGAACAACATCAGCGTGCACAACAAAAGTGGAATCCGCATTCAAAATAAAAGTAACCCATTGAAAATGATTCAAACGGATAAAAATAGTGGAATCATGCCACAATAGATAATGCTAAACCAGGTTGTAATGTTGTTTATATAAATTCAACAAAAGACTAATTAGTTAATTTGACAAAAGTACAAGTCTGTTGAAATTGTACTGTGGATGTATAGACTACAGAATTAAATTGGGGCATTATTATATTGCAGTGTACATACAGCCTTACCCATGGATCTTGGGTCTATGAAATGAGGTATCAGCCTACTCAGTGACACCCACAGATTACAATTCTGAAGAGTTTGTAGAAATATTTGCGTCGTAGTTCTTATTGTGGAACTGTGGGAAATCACCTCACCTTTCAGCCTATCCCATAAGGTGGCGCACAATTGGCCCAGCGTCATCCGGGTTAGAGTTTGGCCGGGGTAGGCCGTCATTGTAAATAAGAATTTCTTCTTAACTGACTCGCCTAGTTAAATAAAGGTTAAATAAATATTGTGCGTATTTAACATTCACATTGCAATGTACATCCTTACTTATGGATCTTGGGTCCATAAAATGGGGTATTAGCCTACTCAGTGACACCCACAGAACACAATTGTGAATAGTTTAAACAAATATTAGCATTGTGGAACTTTAACTGTGGGAAATCACCTCATTATACAGCCTATTCCTTACCAAGATCATAGGTATAAGGGTGTACATTGCAAAATGCATGTTCAATACAATAGACTGAATAGTGATGTGATTTCCCACAGTTAAAGTAACACAATAAGAGCTACGCCGCTAATATTTGTGTAAACTTTTCCGAATTGTAATCTGTGGTTGTCACTGAGTAGGCTGATACCTATGGATCTTGGGTCCATGAAATGGGATAAGGCTGTACAGTGCATATAAGTATGCCTTCAATGCAATTACGAAGTCTACATCCACAGTGCGATTAACATATTTTGTTTTTGTTGCGTTAAACTAAATTGTCTTTTGTTGAATTTATATAACATTCCAACCTTGTTTAGAATTATCTAGTCCAATTGTGGCATGATTCCTCAATTTTTATCCTTTTGCATCAATGGGGGACTTTCAGTTTGAAGGCGAACCATTCCACTATTGTTGCTCATGCTAATGTTGTTCATGACACAGACTGTCGCCATTCATATATAGCGCACTGCCTCTTCCCTGTTCCCTTCTGCATGTGTTACCTAGAATTGGGTCTTGGTCACTTTTTGGATTGTATGCAATAATTCCCCTGATTACTTAACTATCTTGTGCAAAGACACTATATCATATTCTAACCAGATTCTTGATGTGCTGCATTTCCTATTATTTCCTCAATTAAAACAATGTGATGCAAGTAACAATATATTGATCAATACAAAGCATATCAAAAAGTTATGAAAAGTGTTAGCCTTACATCCTTGCCAATTCTAGACAGTATCAATAGTGTACAATATATCGTTGAGCATTGACAGTGCCTAACCTAACCACCTCTTTTCCCCCAATCACTCTCTCAGGTGAAGGACATCTCACTGGAGGCCACAGGAGCTTTGTGAAGCCAGCGGGACACAATACATGGAGAGATGACCAACCAATCACTGTTGATGAGGGGAGTGGAACCTCAACCCAGCACGTTATTGTGATAGAGGTTAGTGTAATAGTGTTACATTAAAATTACAGTACGTCAAATGTGGTCAGTTCATTTCAGAAAGGCTCCCCTTAGCTATTCACTTGTTTACATGTACATCCTTATTTATCTGCCATAGGGGAGCTTGTGAGACTTCCCTATGACATTGTTATCCAATTCAACCCATGTACCGGTAATAACCTCCTCTCTTCTTGTCAGTCTGCAGATGCAGGTCCTGGGGTCAAGCAGGAGAGGTCTGAAGGAGAGGAGGACCCACGGCACAGCAGAGACATCCAGGCTGGAGCGCCCCCTGTAAGCACGGAGGACCCCACCACCGTCCCAGCGCAGCCCAGGACCCGACGCAGCATCACGGAGGTCAGTGGAACGCAGAACGCCGTCCTCAAGTCAGAGACCGACACCAAGACTTTAACTGTAACACACAGGCTCTTACACACAGGTTCTGACCACAGATCAGACCCAGAGAGACTTGGGCGGGGGAGGCTGGGCTGTCCTCCTGCTCCCGGTTCTGACTACTTACCGGTATTTCACCAGAGGATGGTTCATTGCCGTGGGGATGGTGATGATGACGCGATAGACACTGGTGGTGATGATCCGTCTTGTTCTTACGCTACGGAGATGGACCCTGGCAACATGCCCTTGGGTTTAGAGACACAGACTGATCTGTCTAGAGGGGGCTGGAACCAGTACAGTAGTAGTGTATACTCTGAAGGGTGCCTAGATGAGAAAGGGGAGGTTATAGTGGTAGATGAGGTGGCTGTGAAAGTAGAGGGCGTCATTCCTCCCACATGGAATGCAGACAGTTCCCTAGGAAACAGACACTCACAAGGCAGAGATTTCTTAGATTACAGGGAAAGCTTAGAGACAAATCCAAATGTTGAGACCCACTCCCCTTCACATGCATTCAGGGATCGCGACCCAGTGTCCACGTCGATGGGGCCTTCCGATTTACACGGCCGTGTCCCTTTTGATCAGGTATTGAACTCAAAGGACCAAAGGGCCAAGGCCCTTGGGGAAGCAACATCAGGCAATAGTAAAGAGAAACGGTTCCTTTGCATGTTCTGTAACAAAGGCTTCAGCTGCTCACAGAATGTGGAGATCCACCAGAGAGTCCACACGGGAGAGAAACCTTACAGCTGCCCCCAGTGTCACATGCGCTTCGCCCAGTCTGGCAGCCTGAAGAGGCACCAAAGGGTCCACACAGGGGAGAAACCCTACAGCTGCCCCCAGTGTGAGAAGAGGTTCTCCCGCCAACACCTGCTGAAGACGCACCTGAAGGTTCACACGGGAGAGAGGCCGTTCGTCTGTACGCACTGCGGGAAGAGGTTCTCAGAGAGGAGCTACCTCCGGATACACCAGCAGAAAAATCATTCCACTCTATAACATAGAAAGTTTGTTTAGATCAAACCCTACAGTAAAGATAGACTCAGCAACATGACTTAGATGCACAAAGTAAACAGCGGTAGTTGGTCAATTTCTGCAACAACTAAGAGCGTTGATGCACAAGGCTAAACTTCTCTGATGTTTTGGTCCTGCAGCTACCACCTTGTAGCAGTGTGAAGCGAACCCGTGTACATGTGCAGATACTCTTTGTGACTGTGTGAGACCATCATGCTCATCACAATATCTGTGGTTCTGCTCGTGGCAACCACATAACGAGTCTTCCTTTTAAAGACAAAGGTTCATTTTCATTGTTGTCAGAATAACAGATTTCAGTGTTGAATATTCCTGGGTAGAATATTGCAGTCAGGCATTGTGTGATACACATATAATTACAGTGCCTTCAGAAAGTATTCACACCACTTTACTTTTTCCACATTTTGTTGTGTTACTGGCCTACACACAATACCCCATAATGTGAAAGTGGAATTATGTTTTAAGACATTTTTACAAATGAATAAAAAATGAAAAGCTGAAATGTCTTGAGTCAATAAGTATTCAACCCCTTTGTTATGGATAGCCTAAATAAGTTCAGGAGTAAAAATGTGTCACATAAGTTGCGTAGTGTTTAACATGATTTTTGAATGACTACCTCGTCTCTGTCACACATACAGATAATTGTCAGGTCCCTCAGTCGAGCAGTGAATTTCAAACACAGATTCAACCACAAAGAAGGTGGAAGGTTTTGCAATGCCTCGCAAAGAAGGGAACATATTGGTAAAATAAAAATAAAAGCAGGCATTGAATATCCCTTTGAGCATGAGGAAGTTATTAATTACACTTTGGATGGTGTATCAATACACACAGTCACTAAAAATATACAGGCATCCTTCCTAACTCAGTTGCTAGAGAGGAAAGAAACCACTCAGCGACTTTACCATGAGGCCAATGGTGACTTTGAAACAGTTACAGAGTTTAATGGCTGTGATAGGAGAAAACTGAGGATGGATGAAAAGCATTGTAGTTACTCCACAATACTAACCTAATTGACAGAGTGAAAAGAAGGAAGCCTGTACATACAAATATTCCTAAACATGCATCCTGTTTGCAAATAGGCACTAAAGTAAAACTGCAAGAAATGTGGCTAAGAAATTAACTTTGTCCTGAATACAAAGCGTTATGTTTGGGGCAAATCCAAAACAACCCATAACTGAGTACCACACTACATATTTTCAAGCATGGTGGTGACTGCATCATGTTATGGGTGTGCTTGTCATCGGCAAGGACTGAGTTTTTTATCATAAAAAGAAACAGAATAGAGCTAAGCACAGGCAAAATCCTAGAGGAAAACCTGGGTCAGTCTGCTTTCCAACAGACACTGGGAAATGAATTCACCTTGCAGCAGGACAATAACCTTAAACACAAGGCCAAATATACGCTGGCGTTGCATACCAAGACGACATTGAATGTTCCTGAGTGGCCTAGTTACAGTTTTGACTTCAATCTGCTTGAAAATCTATGGCAAGATTTGAAAATGTCTGTCTGTCTAATGATCAACAACCAATTTGACAGAACATGAAGAGCATGTTTTAAGAATAATGTGCAAATATTGTACAATACAGGTGTGCAAAGCTCTCAGGAACATACCCAGAAAGACTCACAGCTGTAATCGTTGCCAAAGGTGATTCTAACATGTTTTGACTCGGGTTGAATACTTATCTAATCAAGATATATTCGTGTTTTTTTATTTGAAAAAATTCCTGAGACACTTTTAATGACAAAATGAATACAGTTCATCAAGTACATGCAGATTTGTTGTTGACTTGTGTGTGTGGTTTTCATATGGTGTATTTAAAACTTGTTTCTGTTTAATAAACACAAAATGGGACTTTTTATTCTAAGACTTTCATTGAGACTCTCTTTAGTATACATCACATCTGATCTCACCCTATTCTGCATACACCCACCAGTGCTTTATAACCAATATACACTTACTAAATATACCTACACATACCCACACACTAACAAACACCTACTGTACACGTCATTATAGTTTAGTCAGGTTTGTCTGATGATGACTTTTGACTTATCATAGCTGACTTATTTTTACCCACAACATATTTATGTCCACCATGATGGGTTTAACAACAAGTCATTCTGTAACTACAGTAAAGCACTCAAATGTAGTGGGGATGGGTAAACAACCCATGTTGAAAATGTTTATATGTGTACGTGTGTACCTGAGGTGTGTATGTCTGTGTAATCTGTATCACCTGACTCTTCCAGGAGGAGGAGGGTCCAGAGGTGCTGCTGGTGAAGGAGGAGGGGTGTGAGGAGGATCTGGGGAACCCTGAGGAGACCATGGTCATGGAGGACAACCAGACTACACCTCCTCCTGAACCCACAGAGGAACCAGCTGAGCAGCACAGGACCACACACAGTCTCACTGAGGTGAGCCCACTGTGAACTACTGTCTGAATGGTATTAGGTCAGTGCCTGTATCCACAAAGTCTCTCAGAGTAGGAATACTGATCTAGGATCAGTTTAGCCTTTTAGATCATAATGAATAAGATTATATGGAAAGATCCTAGATCAGCACTCCTACTCTGAGATTCTTTTGTGATACACCTGTATTGTACAATGTATTGTACAGCTATTGATTAATTTTGTCTTAAGTGTGGGACCATGCCTTTAAATTATCTAACCATTTTTATTTATTTTTTATTGAACCTTTATTTAACTAGGGAAGTTAGTTAAGAACAAATTCTTATTTTACAATGACAGCCTACCCCAGCCAAACCCTCCCCTAACCCAGACGATGCTGGGCCAATTGTGCGCCGCCCTATGGGACTCCTGATCACGGCCAGTTGTGATACAGCCTGGGATCGAACCAGGGTCTGTAGTGACGCCTCTAGCACTGCATCTCAGTGCCTTAGACTGCTACGCCCCTCGGGAACCATTAGTAATCAAATCAACTAACACTTTTGCATAGTACTCATAGCAATCCTTCATTGCCCAATCAGAAGATGTTCCATAGCAGGGTGCTCATATCAGATTTCTTGATCCAACATCCTCTCACTCTGTATCTCTTACAGTCAGTAGACATGGGGGATGGGAAGCCTGATCTGCTGCTGGTCAAAGAGGAGACGATAGAGGACGGACCAGAGAGCATTGATCTGCTGAGTGGACTAAAGATGGGGGAGCAAGGTAAGAGAGAAATACATATAGCCTACATACAGTAATATATCTTAAATGGGAATAGTGATGCACCTGGCTATAGTGTTTTCTTCATTCATAAAATGAAATCAATATAACTTATGTTTACATACAAAAACACATAATGTCTTAACTTTACCAGGTGATTGACCAGGTAAAGAAACTCCACACGTAGAGTTCTCTCTGTCATGCTTTGTAAACCCTCTTCCTACAGGTGGTTGGCTGGAGGCTAACAGAGGAGACTGGGCAGCCATCATGGATACCCAGACTCAGACGGGTGCAGCCAAGGGCCCAAGGGACAACATCACTGATCAGGCCAGGACCAGAGATGACATAGTGGAGGTCAGTGGATGGGACAGCATCCTCAATTCTGGGCTGGGGAACAACACTGTTAACCAGAAACAGACAGTCGAACACAAAACAAAATCCAAACTTAGTCGACAAGACAAGACAGGCTGAGACCAGGGCGAGGTGTAGATTTGGTCTGCGGGGACGTGTCCATATACGGCTGGAGAGAACAGACAGACTCGGCTAGCGATGCTGTTTCATGCTCCTATAGTTGTGATTCAGAGAGACTGATTTTGCCTCAGGTTAACCCCCTAACAGGTGCTGCCTTCAGCCTGCCTTCTATAGGATCTAGCAACTGGAACATGGACCCAGCTACAACACAGACACTCCCTGGCCTTCGTCCTCCTCACACTCTGTTTAACCAGACATCAAACAGTGCCAGTGCCTCAATACTAAATGGCTACACAAGACCATTGACAAATGACAGTAGTAAAGACGCTATCAGTAGATCCGGTGGCAAAGAGAAGCGCTTCCCGTGTTCATTCTGTGGGAAAGCATTCTGTGGGAAAGCATTCAGTTTCCCCAAACAGGTGGAGATCCACCAGAGGATGCACACGGGGGAGAAATAATTTGGCTGCCACCTGTGTGAGAAGAGGTTCTCTTACCAGCACCACCTGAAGAGGCATCTGAAGGTCCACACAGGAGAGAGGCCATTCACCTGTACGCACTGCATGATGAGGTTCTCAGAGAGGAGCTACCTCTGGTTTTGTCAGCAGAAAATGCACACGGCCCATGTGTAGAGTATAGTGACATGTAATATTAGTTCGCTTTTAGTTAATTCTGTTGGTTTTAGATATACAGTTGAAGTCGGAAGTTTACATACACCTTAGCCAAATACATTTAAACTCAGTTTATCACAATTCCTGACATTTAATCTTAGTAAAAATTCCCTGTCTTAGGTCAGTTAGGATCACCACTTTATTTTAAGAAAGTAAAATGTCAGAATAATAGTAGAGAGAATGATTTATTTCAGATGTTATTTCTTTCATCACATTCCCAGTGGGTCAGAAGTTTACATACACTCAATTAGTATTTGGTAGCATTGTGTTTAACTTGGGTCAAACGTTTTGGGTAGCCTTCCACAAGCTTCCCACAATAAGTTGGGTGAATTGTGGCCCATTCCTCCTGACAGAGCTGCTGTAACTGAGTCAGGTTTGTAGGCCTCCTTGCTCGCACACGCTTTTTCAGTTCTGCCCACACATTTTCTATGGGATTGTGGTCAGGGCTTTGTGATGGCCACTCCAATACCTTGACTTTGCTGTCCTTAAGCCATTTTGCCACAACTTTGGAAGTATGCATGGGGTCATTGTCCATTTGGAAGACCCATTTGCGACCAAGCTTTAACTTCCTGACTGATGTCTTGAGATGTTGCTTCAATATATCCACATAATTTTCCTTCCACATGATGCCATCTATTTTGTGAAGTGCACCAGTCCCTCCTGCAGCAAAGCACCCCCACAGCATGATTCTGCCACCCCTGTGCTTCACGGTTGGGATGGTGTTCTTCGGCTTGCAAGCCTCCCCCTTTTTCCTCCAAATGTAATGATGGTCATTATGGCCAAACAGTTCTATTTTTGTTTCATCAGACCAGAGGACATTTCTCCAAAAAGTACGATCTTTGTCCGCATGTGCAGTTGCAAACCGTAGTCTGGCTTTTTTATGGTGGTTTTGGAGCAGTGGCTTCTTCCTTGCTCAGCGGCCTTTCAGGTTATGTCGATATAGGACTCGTTTTACTGTGGATATAGATACTTTTGTACCTGTTTCCTCCAGCATCTTCACAAGGTCCTTTGCTGTTGTTCTGCGATTGATTTTCACTTTTCGCACCAAAGTACGTTCATCTCTAGGAGACAGAACACGTCTCCTTCCTGAGCGGTATGACGGCTGCGTGGTCCCATGGTGTTTATACTTGCGTACTATTGTTTGTACAGATGAACGTGGAACCTTCAGGCGTTTGGAAATTGCTCCCAAGGATGAACCAGACTTGTGGTTGTGGAGGTCTTGGCTGATTTATTTTGATTTTCCCATGATGTCAAGCAAAGAGGCACTGAGTTTGAAGGTAGTCCTTGAAATACATCCACAGTTACACCTCCAATTGACTCAAATTATGTCAATTAGCCTGTCAGAAACTTCTAAAGAACAATTACTTGTGTCATGCACAAAGTAGATGTCCTAACCAACTTGCCAAAACTATAGTTAACAAGAAATTTGTGGAGTGGTTGAAAAACAAGTTTTCATGACTCCAACCTAAGTGTATGTAAACTTCCGACTTCAACTGTATATTCTTCACTGATGAAGAGTGACAACTTCGTCCCTTTTTAGGTTGATACTGGTGTTTGAAAGTGAGATAAGGATGGTGCCTTAATTCATGTTTACTTGACAAGAAGTAGTGAAGCTGTATGAAATGTAAATGTTGAACCTTTTCCAAAGTATCTTAACATTAAACCGAGTGCACCAGATTTACAGAAAAGGTCAATTGTTACCATAGTGAGAAAAGTTATTGTACCTGTCACATGTATTGCTTTGTGTAATAAAATTACTCAACTTCATGTTTTGTGATTGTATGATCATTTTGTTTAAATTAAATACAAAATTGACTCTGTGCTGACTGACCTGGTTATTTTTGTATCATTGCAGGGACTGAGTTTCTCTTATTTCAGTCGAACCACAACATTATACTTAATTCTTTAATCAACACACAAGGACATTTTTTATAATAAACTCAATAAACTCCAATGGCTCCATATTGTTAGGTACTTGAATCACAGTGTTAGAGATGGGCTTGACTGTCGTTAACATTTTATTATATCATGTCATGTTTCTATATGTACAGCAAAGAGTTTCTTATATGCTTTTCTGTACAATCTTTGTTTGCAGTCTGCAGTCCATGAAGACCTGCTTATAACCAGTGTTACTGGTGGGAGAGAGTGGACCTCTGAAGCAACTGATCACATACCCTGGCCCAGGACCAGAACCGTGGATCAGGAGCCGTCACTCTTCCTTCCCGAGTCGGAACCAGGACCCAGCCAAGAGGGACAGAGACTCCTCCACCACCACACAGAACACAACCAGTGGACAAGTGGACTGAACAACCTCAGTCCTGGTGGTCATCAGAGAGACAGAGGCTCCACTCAGGGATCCAGTCTGCAGCCCAGATCCTTCTCTTCACAGTCTCAGTGCAGGGATGAAGCCGGGCCTTGGGCTGATAGAGATAGACCCTCCTGTTCCTATGATACAAACACCACAGTATCCATGATGAACAGAGCAGGTTACCCTGAGTTTCAGCCTTCACAGAGAGTGACAGGAGACCCCCCTGGTGGGAGTCTAACAGGAAGTCTGTCTTCTCCTTCAGGGTCACATCTAATGCCTGGTGACTGGGTTCATAGAAGGCCTGGACCTGGGTCTAGTCTTCCCCAGTTACCTCCTGGTTACCCCACCAATACAGACAGGGTCAGGATGGGCATTCACAACAAGAGGTACCTAGCCTATAACACAGAACACAATTCCAACAACACCCAGACAATGGCTAAAGGTCAAGGAAGGAGTTCAAAGATTAACCACCTGAGGGTGGTGGCTCCTGCTTCTACCTCCTCAGGTGTCATTGGGTCACAACGTGGGAGGTCGAGCATTAGGACGGACGCCGACAAGCTGTACATCTGCCCAACGTGTGGGAAGCGCTTTGCTAAAGCAAACTATGTGAAGGAGCACCAGACCATTCACACCAAGGAGAGGCCCTTCAAGTGTAAGCTGTGTTACAAGAGCTTCTCCTTCCTGAGTAACCTTATCAGACATAGGAGTGTCCACAATGGAGAGAAGCCCTTCAGCTGTACCCAGTGTCACATGCGCTTTGCCCATGCTGGCAACCTGAAGAGGCACCAGAAGGTCCACACGGGAGAAAGTCTACAGCTGCCCCCAGTGTGAGAAGAGGTTCTCCCACCAGCACTAGCTGAAGATGCACTTGAAGGTCCACACAGGAGAAAGGCCATTCACCTGTACACAATGCAAGATGTTCTCAGAGAGGAGCTACCTCAGGATACACCAGCAGAAAATGCACACAGCCCATGTATAGAGAATAGTGTATGTAATGTAGTACTAGTTAGTTTGTAGTTCATTCTGTTGGTTTTGGATGCAGTAGGGAACTGGATGAGGTGACATGAGGGAAGAATGATTATGATGAGGTAGAGTAGATGATATGGTGATGTTTGGTGTGAAGGTGTCTGTAAAAATGCTTTCCTGATGAAGAGTGAAACTGGCCCTTTAGGTTGATACTTGTGTTTTATAGTGAGGAAATGATAGTGCCTTAATTCATGTTTACTTACTTTTATTTACATTTTAGTCATTTAGAAGACGCTCTTAACCAGAGCGACTTACAGGAGCAATTAGGGTTAAGTGCCTTGATCAAGGTCTCATCAACAGATTTCTCACCTAGTCGGCATGGAGACTTGAACCAGTGACTTTTGGTTCTTAACTGCTAGGCTACCTGCCAGCTACTTGACATATAGTAGGGAAGATATGGACCAAACCTGTTTTTGCGTGGATTCCGAGGCGCAGTTAGCTTTTAACAGCTAGGAAACACAGCTAACCAAACAACAGTGCTAGGTGGCTGTACTACAAAAACACCGGTCGTTGTCGTGGGAAAGACGCATTGTTAAAAACTTTTTGTAAACAACTGGTTGCAGTAAAGAGCCAACCTGGATACTAAGGAGATCCTGAGGGAAATCGACGAGTATCAACAGCTTTACGCTATGGAGGAACAACATACTCCATCATGGAAAGATCCGGCTATCTCACAAAAGAACCCCCCCCCAAAAAAGACACATTAATCTACAGACAGACGATTTACTTACCGTTTAAGTAGAGGCTAGTGCTCTGGCTGGAATCCATGCACTAGAGGCTAGTGCTCTGGCTGGAATCCATGCACTAGAGGCTAGTGCTCTGGCTGGAATCCATGCAACACTGGAACAGTTGTGTGAGGAAGTAGCAGGGCTGAGGGGGGAGTTTAGCCAGAGTAAAATTCTCATGCTCCAAGGAGAGAACAATACACTCACAGCCAAGGTAAAAATCCACAATTCCAACATGGATTGTCAACTTAGGGAAAACAGAGTGATGAGGGAGTCGCTACTCGATATACAAAGTCGTAGCATGCGTGAACATTTTATATTTTCTCGGAATCCTAAGGATGCATCCAATAATCCAGAGGGCGTGATCAGAGACTTCATGCAATCCACCTTGAAACTTCCTCTAGAGACTGTAAACAAGGTGTCTTTCCACCGAGTACAGAGACTTGGAGCTCAGAGTGACAAGACCAAGGGTCCCCGACCGATCATCGCAAAATGTGAACACTACCAACAAAGGAGCTGATCAAAAGCAGGGGAAGGGAGCTTAAAGGGACCAAATTCAGTCTTATTGACCAATTTCCATGGGAGATAAACGAACGTCGCAAGAGACTGTATCCTGTACAGAGGCAACAGAGGGAGATGGCTAAGTGTGCCTTTCTCATTGTGGACAAACTCTTTATAGATGGACAGCTATTCCGAGACAGCTCCATAACACCATGGCTGTACTAAATTCTACAGGGTTACGAAAAAAAGAAAGTATGGGAACTGTAAAAATATCTGAACACTATGAAGTGGATATGAACACACGTACTCAATTACATGCTCGCTTACACATACGGACTTATACATACATACTTGATCTCGCTCTCTTCTCTCACTCTTCTCTTTTCTCCCACTCTCCCTCTATTGTCGAACTGTTCTATAATTTAATGCTTCTTGTTTGTCTATGTCTTTGTCTACATGTTTACAACAAGCAAGGGGAAGATATCAGAATAGGGACATTGGGGAATAATAACATATTGTACGGGATACATTTGTACTGTAGTGAAGCCGTCTATAGTAATGTAAGGTCTCTTTCAAAATCATGTGAAACGTCAATTGCTATGGAAATGCTGGGATGTGTTTTTCAATGATGTTAAAGGTAATTATGATACAATATGGATTACAATTATCATCATGAATATTGTTAGGTTCTAATTCTCAGAGTAAAAAACTCAATGGACATTTATGAAAGCTTAACCAAGTTTATTCTGCTCAAAGGGTCAATACAGCTGCATTCAGACAAAAACATTTCCCACCACCACAAGTATATATACTCCAATTTAGGCACTCCCCCCTTCTCACCAATCCTTACATATTTTATTGTTAGACAGGAAGACAAAGTGATAGGATAACAAACCATTGTTTCTCCCTTAAGGGAATCTGACCTGACCTCAACCCCCTTGACACCTTATCCAAAGATCTCTACCCGTCTCCCCTAACACATTCCAAAGCCATCTGGCTCCTACAGACGACCATTAACTTCTGATGTAAAAATCAGTCTCCTTCAATCCTTAGATACTATACTTCTGAGTATAACAATGTTCCAAGTTTAACCCAGAATCTAACAATATTAAGGCTATACGCACTACATGTTACACACATAGACAACCATGCAAATTGGCAGGGTTATGTATTTGGACATCACACATTATAGTCTTAATCTTATACAGACATTGTACACACTCACTAAATCACATCAAATATTATACACATCAACCTACGATTTACTACACACATAATATCTTGTCTCAATTTTCTAACATCTGTGGCATTGGCTCACAGGCAAACAGGCAACTGAATAAAACACATTTCTAGAACCTATTTCTTGAATTCTAAATATCAGACCTGAAAGCTCTAATTTTGACCGTCGTAATACCTCTGATGGCAGTAACTTTACAAGCACTAATTATGGTCAATTTAGACTGAGTATAGTATCTAGTTATGGTAAGGGGTGAAATAAGTATAGCCAGTTATAATTGTAACGGTTTAGCAGATAATAAAAAAAATATCAGTCTTTACATGGCTAAAAAAAAGGAATATAACATATACTGTTTACAGGAAACTCACTCTACATCCTTAGATGAAGTTGCGTGGAAAAAGGAATGTGGTGGTGAAATAATTTTCGGTCATGGACAAAGGAACTCAAAAGGTGTGATGATATTAATTAACAAAAACTTCGATCTGAATGTGCAAATAGTCAGTAATGATTCTCAAGGAAGCTGGATCTTTTTGAATATGAAAGTGGACGAAAAAGAGATTTGGCTCATTAATCTATATAGTCCAAATCAGGATGATCCATACTTCTTCGAAAATATTTATACCAATTTATTGAACTTACAGGCAACAAATGATCAGATCATTATGGTGGGAGACTATAACACAGTGTTAAGTACCTCAATGGACCGTAAAGGAAATCACTCTACAAACTATCATCACCGTGCCCTTAAAGAAATTACAAATATTATGGACACATTAGAAATGGTGGATATTTGGAGACTAAAAAACCCCGACCTAGTGAGATATACATGGAGGAGACTTAATCAAGCTAGTCGTCTAGACTACTTTCTTGTCTCTTTCACTCTTGCATCAAAGGTTAAAAAAGTTTTTAACAGGAGACAGAATGCGATTGGATCATCATCTAATTGGCCTTCACATAACTCTTATAGAATTTCCACGTGGACGGGGACAAAATCATTTAGAACTGAATTTTTCCAGTATAATGTTGGTTCAGCAAATCCCCTTATTGTTTGGGATACCTTTAGATGTACCTTCAGAGGTCATTCAATTCAATATTCATCAATAATAAAAAGGCAGTTTCTGGCTAAAGAGACAGGACTAACAAGGGAAATACTTGAACTAATAGTACAGGTAGATAGCAATAAAAACGATACTACAGAGATACAAAATAAGTTAAGAGAAAAAACAAAAAGATCTAGAGGGACTTATTCAAGAACGATCTAATGTAATCTATTACAAAAATAAGGAGTTAAACAAGGGTGTTCACTGTCACCATATCTATTCGTTATGGCCATCGAAATGCTAGCTATTAAAATCAGACACAATAACAACATTAGGAGGATCAGAAATCCAAGGCTTAAAAACATGTATGCAGATGACTGAAGTTTTATATTAAGTCCGCAAGCTAGATCCCTGCAATGTCTCATTGATGATCTAGATAACTTTTCTGGACTAAAACTTAATTAAGATAAGTGAACAATATTACTTTTTGGATCTTTAAAAAATACAACTTTTACATTACCCTGCAGTTTACCTATAAAATGGGCTGACGTTTGTAGTGGAAAAATATTGAGTCAAATATTTGCACAGACACCGGAACTTGTAGATTCAGTTAGACTTTATTACAAAGTAACAAAGCCAAGCAATTCCATGGAAAAAGCTAAATTCTCATATCACAGAGCCCTGCCTTTATAGTATTCCGTCTTTGCATAACGTATAAATGAAAATAACTTCCCTTGACCTTTCGCCACCATTATCTTTCCATCTCAGTTCTTGCTTGTTAACGGCCACATCTGACAGCTGTATAGGTTATAATGGTAGCGGGCCCTGGTCATATATGTTCCATTCCTTATATAGCCATTCTGTTTCAGCTCTTCAAAGTGGACAGCCTAGATGCTGCTAATAATGGAAATGTAATCATAGTCATGAGTTTAGCCCCCACACGTCGATGTAGACATACTTGGTATTCATATCACCAAAGATATAAATAAGCTCTCCACAATGAATTTCAATAGAAAACTTGTAAAAATAGACAAGATCCTGCATCCATGGAAAAAAATTGCCCTGATTTAACTCCTTAGTCATATCTCAGTTTACTCACTTACTTATGGCGCTGCCTACTCCTGATGATTTGTTTTTCAAATCATATAAGCAAAAAATATTTTGCTTTATCTGGGATGCTAAACCAGACAAAATAAAGCGTGCCTATCTATATAATTAATATTAATTGGGTGGGTTGAGATTATTAAATATAAAAGCACTAAACCTCTCTCTAAAAGCTTCACTTATTCAAAAGTTGTACTTGAACCCTAAATGGTTCACAAGTAGATTACTAAGAAAAGCTCATCCATTGTTTAAAAATTGCCTTTGTCTCATTTTCATGTCTCATTTTTAATTAATTGAAAATTATACTTTTTTCAAAGTATCACTCATTTTCAAACAAGCATTGCAGAGCTAGCTACAATTTCATCCCCTGAAAAGATAGAACAAATATTATGGCTGAACTCAAATGTGCTGGTTGATAAAATAGCTGTATTTATGGGATAGATGTTTGAAAAGGGTATTTTGTTCTTAAATGATATTGTAAATTGGAATGGTAGAGTTGTGTCTTTCATGGAGTTATCAGAATTGTACGGGAAGGTCTGCTAAATCCAAGAGTACAACCAATTGATTACAGCATTACCCCAAAAAATGGAGGAGGCAGGTGGCAGCGGGAGGAGGTAGGGAACTGGTCTGTCTGCCCAATATAAAGGATCAAAACTGGTGGAGGAATAAAAATAGCATAAATAGTAAAGTATACCAGTTTCATTTGAGGATCAGTACGTTGACAACTGTGCCATACAGATTGCAAAATAATTCCGCGGTACAGGGTGTATGAGTTGATATATAAAACAACGCAAGATTCAAGACTTCGTGCTTTTCAGCTAAAATTATTATATAGAATTCTTGCCACCAACAAAATGTTGAATATTTGGGGCATTAAATCATCGAAGCTCTGCAGATTTTGTTGTGATGATACAGAATCAATAGACCATTTATTTTGGTATTGCCCTCAGGTAGCCTGTTTCTGGTCTCAGGTTCAGGAATGGCTAAAAAAGCATAGCATTGATCAAAATTTACCCTAGAAATAGTACTGTTGGGAGATCTGGAGAGACCGGGTCAGTCAATTACTAATACTCTCAGTAAAAGTATTTATCTTCAACTCGCACTCTGTGGATTCTATTTGATTAGGTAGATTGAAATTGGACGTTAAACATCACAGCATAGTTGAAAGATTTATGTTGCGTAGAAATCCGAAGAGTGTGGCCAGCAGAGATGGGTGTGATGGGCTGAGGTAAGCTGAGGGTTGGGATGTGGAATTGGAGACAAGTGGGAGTGGAGTTGCTGGGCGGGAGATAGAATGATGGTCAAAGATAAAGTATAAAAAATAGTCAAAATAAAACATAATAAAAACTACGTTTGAATGACACTGAGGGGCAGTGTTTTTACAGCTAATGCCGGTTTGCCTGAGGCTGAGGCTGATGCCGTGCAGGTGTTTGTACACATGCATATCCACACTCTTATTCAAATACACACATGTAAATAGTACCAGATATGCACTCAAACATATACAGTTGCCCTTGCTGTTATGATTTTAGTTGTCCTTGATATTCGTTGATTTTTTTGCATTGTTTTCTGTTCTCTTTTGTCTTTTTTTTCTCATGAGTTCATTTTCTTGGCTGTTGGGTTATTGGGGTTGGGGAATGGAATTTTTATTATTTTCTTTTCTTTCTTTTTTCTTGGAGGGGTGACTGTGGGAGGGGTCTCGGACGGTTGAGGGACAGCTATGGGGAACTATGGGGGGGATCTTGGAGGGTTCGAGTCCCCATTTTTTTTGGGCCTTGAGGGAGATCTGTCGACGTGCCCTTGAGCAGGGCGTTGACCCTGGACGCTTCTGTGTGTCGCTCTGAATGGGAGTCTGTTGGATGACTGGTGTGGTGTAGTTGTTGAGCGGCTTCACTGTTCTTCACAAGTATATTGTATGTTTTGGATATTACATTTTTTTTAAAGTGAATAAAAATAATATATATATATTTGGACGAGCAATGTCAGAGCGACAGACTAAGATACAGTAGAATAGGATATAATACAGTATATACAGTATATATGAGACGAGTAATGCAAAATATGCAAACATTATTAAAGTAACTTGTGTTCCATTATTAAAGTGGCCAGTGATTTCAAGTCTATGTATATAGGGCAGCAGCCTCTCTGTGCTAGTGATGGCTATTTAACTGTCTAAAGGCCTTGAGATAGAAGCTGTTTTTCAGTCTCTCGGTCTCAGCTTTGATGCACCTGTATTGACCTCACCTTCTGGGAGGGTAGCGGGGTGAACAGGCAGTGGTTCGGGTGTTTGTTGTTCTTGATGATCTTTTTGGCCTTCCTGTGACATTGGGTGCTGTAGGTTTCTTTGAGGGCAAGTAGTTTGCCACCGGTGATGCGTTGTGCAGACCGCACCAACCTCTGGAGAACACTGCGGTTGTGGGCGGTGCAGTTTCCGTTCCAGGCGGTGATACAGCCCGACAGGATGCTCTCAATTGTGCATCTGTAAAAGTTTGTGAGGGTTTTAAGTGCCAAGCCAACTTTCTTCAGCCTCCTGAGGTTATAGAGGCGCTGTTGCGCCTTCTTCACCACACTGTCTATGTGGGTGGACCATTTCAGTTTGTCAGTGATGTGTACGACGAGGAACTTTCCACCTTCTCCACTCTCCACTGCTGTCCCGTTGATGTGGATAGGGGGGGTGCTCTCTCTGCTGTTTCCTGAAGTTCACAATCGGCTCCTTTGTTTTATTGACGTTGAGTGAGAGGTGATTTTCCTTGCACCACACTCCCAGGGCCCTCACCTCCTCCCTGTAGGCTGTTTCGTCATTGTTGGTAATCAGGCCTACTACTGTTGTGTCGTCTGCAAACTTGATGATTCAGTTGGAGGCGTGCATGGCCACTCAATGATGGGTGAACAGGGAGTACAGGAGGGTGCTGAGCACGCATCCTTGTGGGGCCCCAGTGTTGAGTGCCCCAGTGTTGAGTATCAGCAAAGTGGAGGTGTTGTTTCCTACCTTCACCACCTAGTGGGCGGCCCGGTAGGGAGTCCAGGACCCAGTTGCACAGGGTGGGGTTCAGACCCAGGGCCTTGAGCTTAATGATGAGCTTGGAGGATACTATGATGTTGAATGCTGAGCTATAGTCAATGAACAGCATTCTTACATAGGTATTCCTCTTGTCCAGATGAAATGGGGCAGTGTGCAGTGTGACGGCGATTGCATCATCTGTGCATCTATTGGGGCGCAAAGCAAATTGAAGTGGGTCTAGGGTGTCAGGTAAGGTGGAGGTGATATGATCCTTGACTAGTCTCCCAAAGCACTTGATGACAGAAGTGAGTGATGGTCATTTAGTTCAGTTACCTTTGCTTTCTTGGGTACAGGAACAATGGTGGACATCTTGAAGCATTTGGGAACAGCAGACTGAGATGGGGAGAGATTGAATATGTCCGTAAATACTCCAGCCAGCTGGTCTGTGCATGCTCTGAGGACGCAGCTAGGGATGCTGTCTGGGCCGGCAGCCTTGCGAGGGTTAACACGCTTAAATGTCTTACTCACGTTGGCCACGAAGGAGAGCCCACAGTCCTTGGTAGCGGGCCGTGTCAGTGGCACTGTGTTATCCTCAAAGTGGGCGAGGTGTTTAGCTTGTCAGGATGCAAGACTTCTGTGATCCGCGACGTGGCTGTTTTTTCTTTTGTAGTCCGTGATTGTCTGTAAACCCTGCCACATACGTCTCGTGTCTGAGCTGTTGAATTGTGACTCCACTTTGTCTCTGTACTGACGTTTTGCCTGTTTGATTGTCTTACGGAGGGAATAACATTTTTTTGTATTTGGCCATATTCCCAGTCACCTTGCCATGGCTAAATGCAATGGTTCACGCTTTCAGTTTTACGTGAATGCTGCCATTTATCCACGGTTTCTGGTTAGGGTAGGTTTTAATAGTCACAGTGAGTCCAACATCTCCTATACACTTCCTGAGAATCGGCTTCCTATTTCGCAACAAAGCATCCTCACTCATGCTGCCAAACATACCCTCGTAAAACTGACCATCCTACCTATCCTCGACTTCGGCGATGTCATTTACAAAATGGCCTCCAACACTCTACTCAGACTGCATCCAATTTGCTATCACAGTGCCATCCGTTTTGTCACCAAAGTCCCATATACTACCCACCACTGCTACCTGTATGCTCTCGTTGGCTGGCCCTCGTATCATACTCGTCGCCAAACCCACTGGCTCCAGGTCATCTATAAGTCTTTGCTAGGTAAGGCCCCGCCTAATCTCAGCTCACTGGTCACCATAGCAGCACCCACCCGTAGCACGCGCTCCAGAAGGTATATCTCACTGGTCACCCCCAAAGCCAATTCTTCCTTTGGCTGCCTCTCCTTCCAGTTCTCTGCTGCCAATGACTGGAACAAACTGCAAAAATCTCTGAAGCTGGAGACTCTTATCTCCCTCACTAGCTTTAAACACCAGCTGTCAGAGCAGCTCACAGATCACTGCACCTGTACATAGCTCATCTGTAAATAGCCCATCCAATCTACCTCATCCCCATACTGTATTTATTTATCTTGCTCCTTTGCACCCCAGTATCTCTACTTGCACATTCATCTTCTGCACATCCTACCATTCCAGTGTTTAAATGCTATATTGTAATTCCTTCGCCACCATGGCCTATTTATTGCCTTACCTCTCTTATCCTACCTCATTTGCACATGCTGTATATAGATTTTTCTACTGTATAATTGATTGTATGTTTGTTTATTCCATGTGTAAGTCTGTGTTGTTGTATGTGTCGAACTGCTTTGCTTTATCTTGGCCAGGTCGCAGTTGCAAATGAGAACAAGTTCTCAACTAGCTTACCTGGTTAAATAAAATAAAAATGTAAACTCAGTCACCGTATCAGTGAATTCGTCTATGTTGTTCTCGGAGGCTACCCGGAACATATCCCAGTCCGCGTGATCAAAACAATCTTGAAGCGTGGACTCCAATTGGTCAGATCAGCATTGAATTGTCCTTAGCACGGGGACTTCCTGTTTGAGTTTCTGCCTATAGGAAGGGAGGAACAAAATGGAGTTTATCAGATTTTCCGAAGGGAGGGCCTTGTAGGGATCCTGGAAGTTGGAGTAGCAGTGGTTGAGTGTTTTAGCAGCGCGAGTACTACAGTCAATGTGTTGATAGAACTTCAGTAACATTTTTCTAAAATTTGCTTTGTTAAAATCTCCAGCTACAATAAATGCGGCCTGAGGATATGTGGTTTCCAGTTTGCATTAAGTCTAGTGAAGTTCTTTGAGGGCCGTTGTGGTATCGGCTTGAGAGGGAATATACACGGCTGTGAATATAACCGAAGAGAATTCTCTTGGAAGGTAATACGGTTGGCATTTGATTGAGGTATTCTAGGTTGGTGAACAAAAGGACTTGAGTTCCTGTTTGTTATCACAATCACACCATGAGTCATGAAACATACACCCCCACCCTTCTTCCCAGAATGATATTTATTCCTGTCTGCGTGATGAACTGAGAACCCAACTGGCTTTACGGACTCAGACAGTATATCCCGAGAGAGCCTTGTTTCCGTGAAATAGGGTATGTTACAATCCCTGATGTCTCTCTGGAAGGAAATCCTCGCCCTGAGCTCGTCAACTTTATTATCCAGAGACTGAACATTAGCGAGTAACATACTCGGAAGCGGTGGGTGGTGTGTGCGCCTCCTGAGTTGGACTAGAAGTCCACTCCGAGCACCTCTTTTCTGCCGGCGGTGTTTTGGATCAGCCTCTGGAATCAGTTCAATCGCCCTGGGGTGTACCAACAAAGGATCCGATTCGGGAAAGTCGTATTCCTGGTCGTAATTCTGATAGTGCTGGTGAGTTACCGCCGCTCTGATTTCCAAAAGTTCTTCCCGGCAGTATGTAATAAGAAAACATTTCCTGGGCTAATAATGTAAGAAATAACACTTAAAAAACTAAATACTGCAATGTTTTCTAAGCGCTAGAAGCACAGCAGCCCTATCCGTCAGCGCCATTTTCCACGTCATTCCCCTCAGGGATCGACCCTTGTTGTGCTTTGCTCTCCAGAGCAGGGCACCGTTCAAAAGAGTGATCAATGGGGTAGCATTGAGTGTAGAGGTGGATCAAATAAAAAAGAATATTCCTGTTTGTGACACCTGCTGTTTGATGAGACGTAGACCCGGTGGCAATGGCAAGACTGAGAATACTCTGTCTGTTTTGTTGAGCTTTGACACAGTTTCTACCTGGTATGGTCATATTTGTTATTTTGTGAGGGCCTAGGTTCTGAACCTGGTCTAGTTTCGGACATGTTGCAGCAGTGTGATCCCACAATGTGAGATATGTGCAGGATGGCATAGTCAGAGGGAGTTTAAAGTTGGGATAGAGAATGCCTGGAGACCAGAATTTAAAAAATACACTGTCTGGTACAAGACAGTGTTTCATTCTGGAAATGGTCCTCTACAAGGTCCTTCGAGACAAAATATCCACAGGAAAGTATTATTTACCTGACTTGTTAGAGTGGTACTGAAGTAGACAATTCTATCACATTTGCAAAAACATGTAAACACCTGCAAGACTTTGGTTAGTATGCATGGTTTGCGTGCGTGTGCCTACGGTCATGAGCAAAACATATTGATTGCCACACACATAGACCCGCGTTTTGAAGTTGATTTAATAATACTTTCCTGTGGACAGCCGGCAGAGTAAGTTTAAATATAATTTTATTCAACACTCGTCTACATAATTTAGTGACTAGGATAGAGAAAACACTGTGTGTCAACTATGGGGGGCGCCCAAGATGTACTCTTAAAAAGTCTAAATCTATTCCCAATTGCGATGCGGTTCTAGAAACAAAGCCCTTTACTTTAATACCACATCAAAATAGTTTCACAAATGCAAATTATACACTTACTGTTTTAACTGGCTTTATCACATTTGCAAACGACAGTATTATTCAGTTACAAGTTTCTGGCAGCCTTCTTCCGTTACACACAGGGGTTCAGAGCATGTTAGATAGCTAATTAGAACAGGAAGTCCTTCTGTCTTCCGTAAACATGTGCTGTAACATGGAGATATGGGCTGCGTTTCAAACTCATAAAATACTTACTCTCGCCTTATGCCCTTGGGGGAATCCCCGCGGCCATCTTTGCCGTTGGTCCAAATGATTAGTCAAGCAAGGGAAGTTAGCAACGTAAGCCCCTCAGCCCTCGTTTTTGATAGAGTTTGCGAGTGTACAACTAACTATGTTCACTCCGGGCCTGAAACGCCCCATAATTCAATTTACGATGATTGTACATCCGCTTAGAAAAGTCAGCCAAAACTTAAAACCAACATTAATATGGAGAAGTCAACATACAAGTGTAAGTAAAAAATAATGTAAATAAGTTTGAAATTGTGCTACTAATGCACTTGAGGGCTCAAATACGTATCAGATCAGTAATTATGTTTTTGTTTGGTTAGCTTTTGGAAACGTTAATTTGCGCACATAACTTTCCCTGACATCACACTTATACATTGTAATTTTCGATTTACATGATATAACGTATTAGGATGGCTAACATTCGATGTCTACGGATGCATTGTCTTCTAGCCAAGATATGAAATCATAATTGACTGTAGTGCATATAAGGCACACACAACAGTTACCATGATGACTGAAAACAAAACGGTGGGATGAACGAGTGACAAATTTCCGGCCAAGAGCGGCCCATTTAAAATGAATAAGTCTTCCCTCGCCCCTTTCCCTGCAAGTGTCAACTCGTCAGACGTTATGATACGACATCAGAAGTGTCCACTTAATTTGAGGGCTGAGGGGAGAGGGTGTGTCTTTTAAGTGTTTGGAATGCAGCCATTGACGTGTGGGAACACTAATCCTAACCCTATAAAGGCCTGTTGTTTTAACCTTGTTTTATTTTTGCTGATATGAAACTTGCATTCCTTATGTTTCCAAAACCGTACTGCAAGCGATACGTGTTGACGTTTAGAGCTAACATCGGTTCTATCATTAATAGGCGGTAGTTAACGTCTATGAATGGGGTAGGGGCACCCATACAGCTGGGGATACGAGGTGCTCTGTGAGAGAGACGAGTTTGAGTGGGGCAGAAAGTTTCCTATGCTGAGGCAGTGAAGAGAGTAGAGGATAGCTCAAGGGTAAGTGATTTGACTGGGAGCCCCCAGTAAGTAGGCCTGAAGAGAGCAATCCAGGATGAGTTTTAGTAAGGTAGGATTTAGTGCTCTTATTGCTGTGGTTATTAATTGTCTGCACTGATGGAGCGTAAATCCCAGAAAATAGATGTGGTAGTGGCAGCAGCTGTTGGCCTGGAGTAGGATCTGGTAGGGCTAAAGTATTGGCATATTGTTGTATATGTGTAGGGTTAGATAGTGGTGCCTTTTTATTTTCCACACTTCTTTTCTGTGACATATTGCGCAATTCACAATCCGACCTGTAAAAGACAGCAACACAGTGTCAATTCTGCCTGTCGGAAACTCACAGGAAGAAGTAAACAGTAATAATAAAGTTATTTATTATTTTCTATTCTATTCTAACACACTGTTCTTTGTAAACAAGTCTGCTTTGAGCTTGAAAGATACTGATCATAGGATATTTGATGTGTGACGTAATAAGGAGTACCGTAATTCAAAGGACAGCGCGCATTCCTTTTTCATTTAACCACACCCTTTAAGCTATGACGCCAACAAATAAGATCCTTTCTCTTCTGTGTAAACGGAAGTGAACAGGTGACTTAGAACAATATCCACAATAACGTTTTTATTTTGACGTTTATTAACTCAATGGAACCTTAAAATATGACCCATTTAACTGCACAGCATCACATACTTACCTCATGTAGTCTTTAATTCGCGTTGGAGATAGAACTTGATATATGCTATCTAGGTAATGCTAGCTAGCTGCAAAAGTTAGCAAACAATGGCTAACTGTATGGTTTTTCACACTCAAATAGCCTCCATCATGGAGGTGCTAGCGAATGCAGCAGTGGCAGAGATCTGTAAACTCGTAGACGACGACTATGCAGTGTGTCGTTTGGAAATTTCTCAAAGCCAGAAAGAAAACAGGGGATTGCGAAGGAAACTACAGATATTGGAACTGAAGGTGTCACGGGAGCGCGCAGAGAGGACAATTCGAGAGCGCGTTCTCGCCAGTCGTCCCAGTAGTGTCAAGATCCTCGACCGATACAGAGGAATGGCAAGAGGTATATTTTGCAGAAGCCTGCAGGGGCCTGTCACCCCGTTTCCCTCTGCCCATGTGTTCAGATGTGTTACCCAGAATTTAGTCTTTGTCAGTCTTTGGATAGTATGCAACTTCCCCTGATTACTTAGCTATCTTGCAAAAAAAAAAAAAATGTAATCTTATTTTACCTGGCACATCAATTAACAACAAATTCTTCTTGGACAAAGACACTATCATATTCTAAGCAAATTCTTGAATTTCCTTTTGTTATACTTAATATTTTTGGCATGGAATATAATCAATCAATAAATTGTATATCAAAAAGTTATGAATAGTGTTATAAGTGTTACCTTACATCCTTGCCAATTGTAGACAGTGACAATAGTGTACAATATACCGTTGAGCATTGACAGTACCTAACTTAACCACCTCTTTTCCCACAATCACTCTCAGGTGAAGGACATCTTACTGGATGCCACAGGGGCTTTGTGAAGCCAGCGGGACACAATGCATGGAGAGATGACCAACCCTTATCTATAGATGAGGGGAGTGGAACCTCAACTCAGCATGTTATTGTAATAGAGGTTGGTGTCATAGTGTAACATAAAAATGACAGTACATCAAATGTGGCTCGTTTATTTCAGAAAGGTTCCCCTCAGCTATTCATTTGTACGTCCTTATTTATCTGCCACAGGGGAGCTTGTGAAAATTTCCTACAACATTGTTATCCAATTCAACTCATGTACCGACAATAACCTCCTCCCTTCTTGTGTCAGTCTGCAGATGCAGAGGCTGGAGGATCTTCTCTGGTCAAGCAGGAGAGGACTGAAGGAGATGACCCACGACACAGCAGAGACATCCAGACTGGCATAGTGGCTGGTATGGCGCCCTCTTTAGCCACGGAGGACCCCGCTGCCCCACCCCAGCCTAAGAACCGATGCAGCATCATGGAGGTCAGTGGAACGCTGAACGCCGTCCTCAAGTCAGAGACAGAAAGCGAGAATTTAACTGTAATACACAGGCTCTTACACACAGGACCTGACCACAGATCAGACCCAGAGAGACTGGAGTTGGGACCACTGGGCTGTCCTCCTTCTCCCGGCTCAGAGTATTTGCTTTACAGTATCACGAGCCCGAGAACGGTTCATTCCCATCGGGACTCAGGTTATGCGTTAGAGTCTGGCAATGATCTGTCTTGTTCTTACACTACAGAGATGGACCCTGGCAACATGCCCTTGGGTTTAGAGACACAGACTGATCTGTCTAGACGGGACTGGAACCGGTACAGTAGTAGTGTATACTCTGAAGGGTGCCAAGATAAGAAAGGGGAGGATGTAGTGGTAGATAACGTGACTGTGAAAGTGGAGGGCGACGGGCCTCTGACGTGGAATGTAGACAAGACTCACTTAGATGAAGGACACTCACAAGGCAGATATTTCTTAGATTACAGGGAAAGCTTGGAGACAAATCCAAATGTCGCGACCCACTCCCATTTGCACGTGCTCAGAGATCGTGAACCTGTGTCCACGTCGATGGGGCCTTCCAATTCACATGGCTGCGTCCTTTTCGATCAGGTATTGAACTCAGAAGACAAAAGGGCCAAGGTTCAGGGACAGACACCAACATCCGGCAATAGCAAAGAGAAACAGTTCCTCTGCGTGTTCTGTAACAAAGGCTTCAGCTGCCCCCAGAAGGTGGAGATCCACCAGAGGGTCCATACAGGGATAAAACCCTTCAGCTGTACCCAGTGTCACATGTGCTTCGCTGATGCTGGCAACTTGAAGAGACACCAGAGGGTCCACACAGGGGAGAAACCCTTCATCTGTACCCAGTGTCAGATGCGTTTCACCCAGGCTTGCCACCTGAAGAGGCACCAGAGAGTCCACACAGGGGAGAAACCTTTCAGCTGCCCCCGGTGTCATATGTGCTTTGCCCAGGCTGGCAACCTGAAGATGCACCTGAAGGTCCACACTGAAGAGAGGCCGTTTGCCTGTTTGCACTGCGGGAAGAGGTTCTCAGAAAGGAGCTACCTCAAGATACACCTGCAGAAAAACCATTCCACTCGATAGCTTCAGATTTTCATTGTCAGCAGAAAAGATCCACAGATGCATTCGGAATAATGAGAGTAACAGATTTCAATGTTGAATATTACTGGGTAGAATATTGCATCCAGATATTGTGTGATATACAACGCATATATAAGCCTAAAAAGTCTGTTACATATTGGGTTTGTACTCTGTAGGCTATATGGTGTTCAGCAATGCCTGTTTCATTACCTCCATTCAACTACTTAATTTCTTATCCAAGACAATTTTTAGGAGAAAATTAATGCAGTTTATCAAGTTCCTGATAATTTTTGTTGTTGAGACATTACATTTACAATTCAATCATTTAGCAGATGCTCTTATCCAGAGCAACTTATCACAGTCATAGCAAGTACAGTTTACCTCAATAAAGTAGTTATCAGCAATATCTGTGCGAGTAGGAAAATACTATTTGTATTTATTTATTTATTTTAATGGGGGGGGGGGGGGGGGGGGGGCTTGGATTCATTTAAGATTCTTTTTGAAGAGGTACTGTAGGGTTTCAGACGTTTTCAGGGGGACTCTACTGTCCTAGCTTCAGGGGGAAGCTGGTTCTACAAATTGGGTGCCAGGACAGAGAAGAGCATTACCTGAGCTGAGCGGGAGCTGACCTCCCATAGGGGTGGGATGGCCAAGAGACCAGAGGTGGCAGAACGGAGTGCTCGGGTTGGGGTGTAGGGTTTGATTATAGCCGGAAGGTAGGGAGGGGCAGTTCCCCTTGCTGCTCCGTAGGCAAGCACCATGGTCTGCTAGTGAATGCAAGCTTCGACTGGAAGCCAGTGGAATGTGCGGCGGGGTGGAATGGGAGAGGTTGGGAAGGTTGAACACCTGGCGGGCTGCGGCGTTCTGGATAAGCTGCAGGGGTTTGATGGCACAAGCAGGGAGCCCAGCCAACAGAGTTGCAGTAGTCTAGACGGGAGGTGACAAGCGCCTGGATTAGGACCTGCGCCTCTTCCTGTGTGAGGAAGGGTCGTACTCTATGGATGTTATAGAGCACGTGTCAAACTAAACACCCCTGTTGTAGAGCATGAACCTGCAGGAGCGAGTCACTGCTTCGATGTTATTTGCACTCTGGGAGGGGGACACCGGGGAGCCGCAGCTTTGTCTTGTTGAGCTTGAGGTGGTGGGTCCACATACAAGCTGAGATGTCTGCCAGGCATGCAGAGACTGTGTGGTTTTCATGTGGTGTGTTTAACACTTGAAAATGTTTAATAAACACAAAATGGGACTTCTCATTCTCAAGACTTGCATTGAGACTCTTTAGTATACATCACATCTGATCTCACCCTATTCTGCATACACCCGACAGAGCTTTATAACTGTAGTGGGGATGGTTAAACACTTCATGTTGAAAGTGTGTTTATTACAGCATTATGGGCGGGTCTTAGGGGGCCTGGCCTGCCATACCGTATCTACATACCCATTGAAATATTTATGATTTATTTGACAGAGACGTGCGCCGACATAAAGACCCATCGCTGTCAGATAAAGCATCCGAGCAACCAAAACAGCACCCCTCTGTCTCAGTATGTGTAGCCCATGTATCTGATGCTGTCTGGACTAAAAGAGTATGGCATGACATTCTCTTTTTTGACCGCATCAGATACATGGGCTACACATTGTAAGACAGAAAGGCACTCTGTCAGTCGTTCCGATGCTATTTTGGACTAACGTGCGAAGGTAACCTACTTTTTGAAGTGATTTGTTTTACAATCAGATGAAAACATGACGTGTTGTGTTCATGCCACATTAAAAGGTAGACTAATACATTTTTACAGTTAAACGACATGTCATTACTATAAAACCCACAATAGAAGCGCTAAAGCAATCATTTGGACTGCTCATGAATTTTTTAAAATGCATTAGGCTACTCTGCTATTTTTAAAGTCATGCCCCCCTCCGTCCTTGACTTTTCCTAAATAAGTCTATAATACACACTTTCAGAATCTTAATATCACAAACAGAACTGGTGTTAGAACGTTTTAGGAGGGCATGTCATTTTGGTTTTCAAAGTTGCCCCTTCTCTCCATAATAGGGCCTTATCCGATAGTTGAAGATGCCATGCCCAGTTGATAATCACGCTGATAATTGTCTCGAAGCTGAAACTAAACTATACCGAAACTAAATTCACACACATAATAAACAGATGAAATAAATGAATTAGGCTAAAGTATGATGGGTTGATGAGCAAGGGGAAGCGAACAATGCATAATTATGTAATCACCAATTGTTGATGAAGGACAGGGCGGGCCATTCTATTTTATTGATCTATTCTAATAAAAAAAATGGTATGTACTCTTTCAGTCTTTCCTGTCTACTTGGAGTACACAGTGAGAGCGTGCGTAATTTACAATGGCAAGAAGGCCAAGATGAATGGATGCATTCGTTAGCGTTGCTACAAAATCTGAATAAAAACAACTCCGATTTTGGGGAAGAATGAATCATGATCACATCTCTGAGTATTCTTCTGATTCTGAGCCTCAACCTGAACCTACTCCTCCGAGTCCTAAGTGCAAAAAATACATAATTGTGCGCACTGAGCAGGTGCCAGCGCCGCCACCAAACGAAATGGTGAGACAGGAAAGCGGACGGCACCATTCGGAATAGAACAAGCCGGTGAGAATTCTACAGGCCACTATCAAAGAGTAGGCCCTACATCTAAAGCAAGAAACAAATTCAGCAACGCACTCCACAGCGTTCATTGTCTAGGCTATGTGACGTGTACATGCTCCAACTGATAATTTACTTTTTGACTCATATCAACAATTATGTTCATTATGCCATTATTGCTATTTTGATGATTTTCGCTTGTAATGACATTTAGGCTACTTTCGTCATTTGACCGTGCATCTTGCTGACCGTGCATCTTGCTGACCGTGCGTCTTGGCTGTTGGTGTATTTATTTTTATTTTCTTGTTATAAATATACCGGGTTCCAACACCTATGCTTTCTGTTTCATAGTTGTAACAAAGCCACTTCACAATTACAATTTATTGAACACTTGAATTATTATTTTTATTATTAGCATATATCTACAAAAAAACGTGCTCCCCTATAAAAAAAAATCAAATGCCTGTCCAACGGATTCGTTCTGGCGCTCGCCCTGGTTTACAGTGCCTTGTATTCATCCCCCTTGGCGTTTTTCATATTTTGTTGCATTACAACCTGTAATTTAAATTGATTTTTATTTGGATATCATGTAATGGACATACACAAAATAGTCCAAATTGGTGAAGTGAAATAAAAAAAATATCTTGTTGAAAGAAATTCTACAAAATAAACAACGGAAAAGTGGTGGTGCATATGTATTCACCCCCTTTGCTATGAAGCCCCTAAATATGATCTGGGGCAGCCAATTACCTCCAGAAGTCACATAATTAGTTAAATAACGTCCACTTGTGTGCAATCTAAGTGTCACATGATCTGTCACATGATCTCAGTATATAAGGCCCCAGAGTCTGTAACACCACGAAGCAAGGGGCACCACCAAGCAAGCGGCACCATGAAGACCAAGGAGCTCTCCAAACAGGTCAGGGACAAAGTTGTGGAGAAGTGCAGATCAGGGTTGGGCTATAAAAAAATATCCGAAACATTGAACATCCCACGGAGCACCATTAAATCCATTATTAAAAACTGGAAAGAATACCACAACAAACCTGCCAAGAGAGGGCCGCCCACCAAAACTCACGGACCAGGAAATGAGGGCATTAATCTGAGAGACAACAAAGAGACCAAAGATAACCTTGAAGGAGCTGCAAAGCGTCACAGCGGAGATTGGAGTGTCTGTCCATAGGACCACTTTAAGCCGCACACTCCACAGAGCTGGGCTTTATGGAAGAGTGGCCAGAAAAAGGAAAAAGCCATTGCTTAAAGAAAAAAATAAGCAAACATGTTTGGTGTTTGCCAAAAGGCATGTGGGAGACTCTCCAAACATATAGAAGAATGTACTCGGGGTGATGAGTGCTTTTTGGCCAACAGCTCTCATCACCCCGAGATCCCTATCCCCACAGTGAAGCATGGTGGTGGCAGCATCATGCTGTGGGGATGTTTTTCATCGGCAAGGACTGGGAAACTGGTCAGAATTGAAGGAATGATGTATGTCGCTAAATACAGGGAAATTCTTGAGGGAAACCTGTTTCAGTCTTCCAGAGATTTGAGAATGGGACGGAGGTTCACCTTCCAGCAGGACAATGACCCTAAGCATTCTGCTAAAGCAACACTTGCGTGGTTTAAGGGGACACATTTAAATGTCTTGGAATGGCCTAATCAAAGCCCAGACCTCAATCCAATTGAGAATCTGCGGTATGACTTAAAGATTGCTGTACACCAGCGGAACCCATCCAACTTGAAGGAGCTGGAGCAGTTTTGCCTTGAAGAATGGTCAAAATCCCAGTGGCTAGATATGCCAAGCTTATAGAGACATACCCCAAGATACTTGCAGCTGTAATTGCTGCAAAAGGTGGCTCTACAAAGTACTGACTTTGGGGGGGTGAATAGTTCTTTTTTTTGTTTTCAGTTTTTTTGTCTTATTTCTTGTTTGTTTCCCAATAAAAAATATTTTGCATCTTCAAAGTGATAGGCATGTTGTGTAAATCAAATGATACAAACCCACAAAATCCATTTTAATTCCAGGTTGTAAGGCAACAAAATAGTAAAAATGCCAAGGGGGTGAGTACTTTTGCAAGCCACTGTATCTGTGTGTGTGTGTGTGTACATTATGTATCTGATGGAGTGTATGTCTATTTAATCTGTATCACCTCTCTTCCAGGAAGAGGACGGTCCAGAGGTGCTGCTGGTGAAGGAGGAGGGGTGTGAGGAGGGATTGGGGAAGCCTGAGGGGACCATGGTCATGGAAGACAACCAGACTACACCTCCTCCTGAACCCACAGAGGAACCAGCTGAGCAGCACAGGACCACACACAGTCTCACTGAGGTGAGCCCACTGTGAACTACTGTCTGAATGATATTAGGTCAGGGTCTGTATCTACAAAGCTTCTCAGAGTAGGAGTGCTGATCTAGGATCAGTTTAGCCTTTTAGATCATAAGGAATAAGACGATATAGACAGGTGTGGACCTAATCGTCAGCACTCTTACTCTGAGATGCTTTGTGGATTTAATTTGGTCTAAACTGTGGGACCATGCCTTTTAATGAACAAACCATTAGAGTGTCAAGTAATCAAAATAACTAACATGTTTTTTTATTTAAAATGTATTTCATCAGGGAGTCATACTGAGACCAAGGTCTCTTTTACAGATGAGCCCTGAATTACAAACATTTAAGAAAATACACACATCGAAATATAAATCCAAAATGCAACCAGGAAGAAAAACAGTCATAAAAAACAGCAACACATTGATCAGTAATAAGGTCCTCAATTAGCCTTCTGAATTGCCTTAGAGGCACCACCAAAACATCAAATATAACAACATTTGGAAGATTGTTCCACAAAGAAGGTGCAAGAAAACTAAAAGCTGAGACCAAAGGAATTCCCTGAGTTAGCCAACCCCAACACCGGGTGTGGTAACTCATACGTCTAAAGTTTAGCAATAATGTTAGGTACAGTGGGAGTATTTGTAAAAAGGCTTTATAAATGAAAACATAGCAATGTATCAACCTACGTGACATCAAAAAGGGCCAACCAACTTTCTGATAGAGATTGCATTGATGAGTACTAAATCTGTCGACCTGTAATAAAGCACTATGATAACAGCATCTAACAGCTTTAATGAAGTGGCAGCTGCGTTCATATAGACGATGTCACCATAGACTGAATAATATGCGCTCTACTATTTAGCGGGAGGCATGACATATTTCTTTAGAAGATGCCTATTTTTATTCTCATCATCTTAAATAATAATAAATAACTCATCCATATTATTTTTAAATACCAGCTTTTCAGCTATAAATATGCCCAGACATTTGTAGGCAGGGACATGATCAATATGGAGACTGTCCAAAATACATATGCTATGAGTTATTTTTAGGCGCTCTAGAGAACAACATATGCTTAGTTTTACCTGGATTCAATACTAATTTCAGGTCAATAAAGTTTTTCGGGAATACGATGAAGACAGACTGTAGTTCAGATAAAGCCTGGTCAATCGTGGGGGCAATAGCATACACAATAGTATCATCGGCATGCAAGTGCAGGTTAAAAAATGTTGTAACCTGCAACAATATTGTTAATGTAAACAGTAAAAAGTACAGGAACCAGAATTGACCCCTGTGAGATACCTTTGGTTTTGTCTAGAAAACCAGTTTTAACACCATCTGTAGATACACATTTAATTCTGTCAAGTCATTTTTAAACCAGTTATACTGAACAAAAATATAAAAGCAACATGTAAAGTGTTGGTCCCATTTTTCATGAGCTAAAAGATCCCAGAAATTCTCCATACGCACAAAAAGCTTATTTCACTCAAATGTTGTGCACAAATTTGTTTACATCCGTGTTAGTGAGAATTTCTCCTTTGCCAAGATAATCCATCCACCTGACAGGTGTGGCATATCAAGAAGCTGATTAAACAGCAGGATCATTACACAGGTACAACTTGTGTTGGGGACAATAAAAGGCCACTCTAAAATGTGCAGTTGTCACACAACACAATGCCACAGATGTCTCAAGTTTTGAGGAAGCGTACAGTTGGCATGCTGACTGCATGAATGTCCAACAGAGCTGTTGCCAGAGAATTTAATGTTAATTTCTCGGCCATAAGCCTCGAAGCAACGTCATCACAATAGCTGTTTGTCGGGAGCTTCATGAAATGGGTTTCCATGGCCGAGCAGCCGCACACAAGCCTAAGAGAACCATGCGCAATGCCAAGCGTTGGCTGGAGTGGTGTAAAGCTCGCCGCCATTGCACTCTGGAGCAGTGGAAACGCATTCCCTGGCGTGATTAATCACGCTTCACCATCTGGCAGTCTGACGGACGAATCTGGGTTTTGCAGATACCAGGAGAACGCTACCTGCCCCAGTGCATAGTGCCAACTGTAAAGTTTGCCGGGAGAGGAATAATGGTCTGGGGCTGTTTTTCATGGTTTGGGCTAGGCCCCTTAGTTCCAGTGAATGGAAATCTTAACGCTACAGCATACAATGACATTTGCCGATTCTGTACTTCCAACTATCTAGCAACAGTTTGGGGAAGGCCCTTTCCTGTTTCAGCATGACACTGCCCTCGTGCACAAAGTGAGGTTCATACAGAAATGGTTTGTTGAGATCGGTGTGGAAGAACTTGACTGGCCTGCACAGAGCCCTGACACCAACACCAGCGAACACCTTTGGGATGAATTGGAATGCCGACTGCGAGTCAGGTCTAATTGCCCAACGTCACTAATGTTCTTGTGGCTAAATGGAAGAAAGTCCCCACAGCAATGCTCTAACATCTAGTGGAAATCCTTCCCAGAAGATTGGATATAGCAGCAAAGGAAGGGACCAACTCCATATTAATGCCTATGATTTTGGAATGCGATGTTCGACAAGCAGGTGTCCACATGCTTTTGCTCATGTTGATGTTGATGGTGTTCCTGGAGATGATGAAATGTCATCTAGCACATAACAGGTAGTAAATTGGTGAAATTTAAACAGACTCACTAGAAGTTGGTTTACCGTCGAGTCAGCTAGAGTCTGGCAGAGGGAAGAGCAGTCGATTGACTGACCAGTTTAAATTAAACCACAGTTTAACTCAAATAAAAAGCCTGCTGAGGTAAAATGATGATTAAAAGCATCACTTATCTCATTCTTATCAGTTAGCCAGAGTCAGACAGAACTTGCTTAGGCAGGGAAGAAGAGGAATTTCTACGCTTCAGTGCATTTACTGAGCAAAATTTCAAGTCTCATAGCAAAGGGTCTGAATACTTATGTAAATAAGGTATTTCTGTTTTTTAATGTTAATAAATTTGCAAAAAGTTCTAAAACCCTGTTTTTGCTTTGTCATTATGGGGTATTGTGTGTAGATTGCTGAGTATTTAAAAAAATATATATTTTAGAATAAGGAGCAAAATGTGGAAAAAGTCAAGGGGTCTGAATACTTTCCGAAGGCACAGTACTCTTTAATTGATCTGAGGCCGGGGGAAAAGGATAAACACTCAGAAAAAGCACATCCTCCATGGCAGCAAGGAGTAAATCACAGCAACAAGTAAATGTGTATTCTGGTTTATGGACACATTTACAACCAGGAGCTCAAATTTCTTGGGAACAGAAATATATTTTTTTAAATGGGACGCCATGAAATTATATTTTACATACAGTGCCTTCAGAAAGTATTCACACCCCTTGACTTTTTCCATATTTTGTTGTGTTACAGCCTGAATTTAAAATGGATTACATTTATATTTTTTGTCACTGGCCTTCACACAATACCACATAATGTTAGTGGAATTATGCTTTTCAAAATGTTTACAAAACATTTTAACATGATTTTTTTGAATGACTACCTCATCTCTGTACCTCACACATACAATTATCTGTAAGGTCCCGCAGTCGCGCAGTGAATTTCAAACACAGATTCAAAGACCAGGAAGGTTTTTACTATGCTTCGGAAAGCTGGGCACCTATAGGTAGATGGTTAAAAACAAAAACAGGTATTGAATATCCCTTTGAGCATGGTGAAGTTATTCATTACACTTTGGATGGTGTATCAATGCACCCAGTCACTAAAGGTAAAGGCGTCCTTCCTAACTCAGTTGCCGGAGAGGAAAGAAACTGCTCAGGGATTTCACCATGAGGCCAATGGTGATTTTTAAAACAGTTACAGAATTTAATGGATGTGATAGGAAAAAACTGGGGGAGAGGGGGAGAAGGAATCCTGTACAGAATACATTTTCCAAAAATGTGGCAGAGCAATTCACTTTTTTTCCTGAACACAAAGTGTTATGTTTGGGGCAAATCCAATACAACACATTACTGAGTACCACTCTCCATATTTTCAAGCATAGTGGTGGCTGCATCATATTATGGGTAAGCTTGTAATCGGCAAAGACTGGGGATTTCTTCAGGATAAAATAAAAAATTAAAAGCTAAGCACAGGCAAAATCCTAGAGGAAAACCTGGTTCAGTCTGCTTTCCACCAGACACTGGGAGATGAATTCACCTTTCAGCAGGACAATAACCTGAAACACAAGGCCAAATATACATTTGTTGGAATCGGCTAAACTTTGATCATTGAGATAGTAAATGAATGATAGGAAATGAGACTGGGTTATGTCAGAAGTTAATGATTCTCTGAAGAAAAACCAATGGACATCTGTGGATTAGATGAAGGAGGGGTTGAGGTCAGATTATTTTAAGGGAGTAATAAAGGTTTGTTATCCTGTTACCCTTTTTATTAGCTTCCTGTGGAGCCATAAACTGTAAGGATTGGAGAAGGAGTGTTTTAAGTAGGATGTATATAACTGTGATGGAGGAAAATGTTTTGCTGTCTGATTACAGCTGTACAGAACCTTTGGGAAGAATTAAACTTGGTTAAAGCTTCTCTAGTGTCCGTGAGTTATTTACTCTGAGAAATAAGAACCTAACACACCGTAGTTGCTTAATTTAACAAGAAGACAGTGAATGTTCCTGAGTGGATAATCTACTTGAAAATATATGGCAAGACCTGAAATTGATTGTCTACCAATGTACAACAACCAATTTGACAGAGCTTGTAGAATTTTGGAAAGAATAATGGGCAACTGTTGCACATCCCAGGTGTGGATAGGTCTTAGAGACTTAACCAGAAAGATTCAGAGCTGTACTCAATGGTGCAAAATATTGACTCGGGTGTGAATACTTATGTAAAATAGATATTTCTGTATTTCATTTTCAATAAATTTGCAAAAATATCTAAAAACATGTTTTCACTTTGTCATTATGGGGTATTGTGTGTGTGTATATGGGTGAGCTAAAAAAATATATTTACTCAATTTTGAATGCACGCTGAAACGCAGCTACATGTGGGATAAGAGTACTTTCTGAAGGCACTGTATATAGCCGCCCCCCCCCCCCCCTCTGTAATCTGTCACATTTAAATACACTGCTCAAAAAAATAAAGGGAACACTTAAACAACACAATGTAACTCCAAGTCAATCACACTTCTGTGAAATCAAACTGTCCACTTAGGAAGCAACACTGATTGACAATAAATTTCACATGCTGTTGTGCAAATGGAATAGACAAAAGGTGGAAATTATAGGCAATTAGCCAGACACCCCCAATAAAGGAGTGATTCTGCAGGTGGTGACCACAGACCACTTCTCAGTTCCTATGCTTCTTGGCTGATGTTTTGGTCACTTTTGAATGCTGGCGGTGCTCTCACTCTAGTGGTAGCATGAGACGGAGTCTACAACCCACACAAGTGGCTCAGGTAGTGCAGCTCATCCAGGATGGCACATCAATGCGAGCTGTGGCAAGAAGGTTTGCTGTGTCTGTCAGCGTAGTGTCCAGAGCATGGAGGCGCTACCAGGAGACAGGCCAGTACATCAGGAGACGTGGAGGAGGCCGTAGGAGGGCAACAACCCAGCAGCAGGACCGCTACCTCCGCCTTTGAGCAGGAGGAGCACTACCAGAGCCCTGCAAAATGACCTCCAACAGGCCACAAATGTGCATGTGTCTGCTCAAACGGTCAGAAACAGACTCCATGAGGGTGGTATGAGGGCCCGACGTCCACAGGTGGGGGTTGTGCTTACAGCCCAACACCGTGCAGGACGTTTGGCATTTGCCAGAGAACACCAAGATTGGCAAATTCGCCACTGGCGCTCTGTGCTCTTCACAGATGAGAGCAGGTTCACACTGAGCACATGAGCACATGTGACAGAGTCTGGAGACACCGTGGAGAACGTTCTGCTGCCTGCACCATCCTCCAGCATGACCGGTTTGGCGGTGGGTCAGTCATGGTTTGGGGTGGCATTTCTTTGTGGGGCCGCACAGCCCTCCATGTGCTCGCCAGAGGTAGCCTGACTGCCATTAGGTACCAAGATGAGATCCTCAGAGCCCTTGTGAGACCATATGCTGACACATGCACATTTGTGGCCTGCTGGAGGTCATTTTGCAGGGCTCTGGCAGTGCTCCTCCTGCTCAAAGGCGGAGGTAGTGGTCCTGCTGCTGGGTTGTTGCCCTCCTACGGCGTCCTCCACGTCTCCTGATGTACTGGCCTGTCTCCTGGTAGCGCCTCCATGCTCTGGACACTACGCTGACAGACACAGCAAACCTTCTTGCCACAGCTCGCATTGATGTGCCATCCTGGATGAGCTGCACTACCTGAGCCACTTGTGTGGGTTGTAGACTCCGTCTCATGCTACCACTAGAGTGAGAGCACCGCCAGCATTCTATAGTGACCAAAACATCAGCCAGGAAGCATAGGAACTGAGAAGTGGTCTGTGGTCACCACCTGCAGAATCACTCCTTTATTGGGGGTGTCTGGCTAATTGCCTATAATTTCCACCTTTTGTCTATTCCATTTGCACAACAGCATGTGAAATTTATTGTCAATCAGTGTTGCTTCCTAAGTGGACAGTTTGATTTCACAGAAGTGTGATTGACTTGGAGTTACATTGTGTTGTTTAAGTGTTCCCTTTATTTTTTTGAGCAGTGTACATTATAATAATATACTTCAACGTCTTTTTCAGAGACAGAACCATTTAACCATGTTTCCGAGAGAACCAGAATGACAGGACACTAGTTATGTATCCAAATGTCAATTGTGCCCATTTTTAAAAATCATACTACGCACATGTAGGTGCATTAGCCCCCTAGGAGATTTAGAGGGGGTATTCAGCTCATTCACTTAAGGGTTAACAGGAATAGGATAATCTGCAGCTATTTGCCAGGTCATCCACGTGAGCATTCGACAGACCTCCTTAAAGTTGCTGGATGCAATGGCTGGAGCATGAACTGGGTGAGCAGTGTTGGCAGAGTTCAGTCCACCCGGATGAAGCTCTCATAGTATCAAATTACCTAACATGTTTGCGTAGTACTTATAGCAATCCTTCACTGACCCATCAGAAGATGCTCCATAGCAGGGTGCTCATTTGATCCAACATCCTCTCACTCTGTGTCTCTTACAGTCAGTAGACATGGAGGATGGGAAGCCTGATCTGCTGCTGGTCAAAGAAGAGACAATGAAGGACGGACCAGAGAGCATTGACCTGCGGAGTGGACTAAAGATGGGGGAGGAAGGTAAGGGAGAAATACATATAGCCTACATACAGTAATAGATCTTCAATTGGAATAATAATGCACCTGGCTATTATTCATTCTTGATTTTCTTCATTGGTAATATGAAATCAATACAACTTATGTTTACATACTAAAACACACATTATAATGTATGAACTTGACCAGGTAATTGACTCAAACTCCATTGGTCTATGAGTTCTTTGACATGTTTGTAAAGTCTATTTTTGTAACGTCTTCCTGCAGGTGGTTGGCTGGAGGCAAACAGAGGAGACTGGGCGGCCATCTTGGATTCCAAGACTCTGACGGGTGCAGCCAAGGGCCCAGGGGACAACATCACTGAACAGGCCAGGACCAGAAGCGACATAGTGGAGGTCAGTGGATGGGATAGCGTCCTCAACTCTGGGCTGGGGAACAAAACTGTTAACCAGAAACAGACAGTCGAACACAGAACAGCAACCGAACTTAGTCTCCATGACAACAGACTGGCTGAGACCAGGGTGAGGCGTAGATTTGGTCTGCGGGGACGGGGAGGTGTCTGTATGAGAACAGCCACAGACTCGGCTAGCAATGCTCCGTCCTGCTCCTATAGTTTTGATTCAGACAGACTGATGGCGCCTCAGGTTAACCCCCTAACAGGTGCAGCCTTCAGCCTGCCTTCTATAGGATCTATCAACTGGAACATGGTCCCTGCGACAACACAGACATTCCCTGGCCTTCGTCCTCCTCACACTCTCCTGATGTTAAACCAGACCTCAGACAATGCCAGTGACTCAACACTAAATGGCTACACAAGCCCATTCACAAATGAGAGTAGAAGTAATGCTATCAGTAGATCCGGTGGCAAAGAGAAGCGCTTCCCGTGTTCGTTCTGTGGGAAAGCCTTCAGTTTCCCCAAACAGGTTAAGATCCACCAGAGGATGCATACGGGGGAGAAATTGTTGGGCTGCCACCTGTGCTGGGCCCGTTTTTCTGACTCGTCCCACATGAAGAGGCACCAGAGGGTCCACACAGGGGAGAAATCTTTTAGCTGCCCCCAGTGTGAGACGAGGTTTTCCCACCAGTTGAAGATGCACCTGATGGTCCACACGGGAGAGAGGCCGTTCGCCTGCACACACTGCTGGAAGAGGTTCTCAGAGAGGAGCTACCTCAGGATACACCAGCAGAAAATGCACATAGTCCATGTATAGTGGTGACATGTAATGTAGTACTAGTTAGATAGTTTGTAGTTAATTCTGTTGGTTTGGAATGTAGTAGGGAACTGAGGGAAGAATGTTTTCATGTAATGTTGAACCTTTTCCAAAGTATCCCCTATACCCCCATTGACTGTGGTTAATATTTTAGAATATCTTGTCATGTTTCTGTGTGTACAGCAAAAAGTTTGTTATATAAACCTTTATGATTTCTCTTCCATTTGTTTTTACAGTCTGCAGTCCATGAGGACTTGTTGATATCCAGTGTTGCTGGTGGGAGAGACTGGACTTCTGAGGTGGCTGGTCACAAACCCTGGCCCCAGATCAGGATCATGGATCAGGAGCCGCCGCTCTTCCTTCCTGAGTCGGATCCGGGACAGAGACTCCACCACAACCACCACACAGAACACAACCAGTGGACAGGTGGACTGAACAACAGTCCTGGTGGTCATCAGAGAGACAGAGGCTCCAGTCAGGGATCCAGTCTGCAGCCTGGGGCTGATAGAGATAGACCCTCCTGTTCCTATGATACAAACACCACAGTATCCATGATGAATAGAGCAAGACACCCTGGGATTCAGCCTTCAGAGAGAGTGGTGGGAGACTCCCCTGATGGGAATCTAACAGGAAATCTGTCTTCTCTTTCAGGGTCTCGTCTAATGCCTAATGACTGGGTTCATAAAAGGCCTGGACCTGGGTCTCAGCTACCTCATCGTTACCCTAACACAGCACACAATCCCAACAACACCCAAACAATGGCTAGAGGTCAAGGAGGGAACTCAAACACTAACCACCTGAGGGTGGTGGCTCCTGCTTCTACCTCCTCTGGTGTCATTGGGTCACAACGTGGGAGGCTGAGTATTAGGACGGATGCCGACAAGCCGTACGCCTGCCCCACGTGTGGGAAGCGCTTCGCTCAGGCGAATTATGTGAAGATGCACCAGACAGTTCACACCAAGGAGAAGCCCTTCAAGTGCAAACTATGTTACAAGAGCTTCTCCTTCCTGACTAACCTTACCAGACATAAGAGTGTCCACAATGGGGAGAAATCATAGCACTGTGGCTTGAGTTTTTCGCAGGGGATATCTGGGAACCATTCTTTAGCTGACATATTACAGTTATCATGTGAAGTGTCTTGGGGTAAGATTTTTTTTTTTTAAGTACTCAAAGTCCCTCAGTTTAGTGGCGACCCCAGACATTTTTCATAGGGGTAGCCAGATGGGGCCACTGAAAATATTGGGGTGGCAGACCAAAACCAAAAGCCTTAACTGAATTTCAGGAATTCTATTATGCTGTTGTAGTATATAGGCTAGTTGAAAACGATGTCAAAATGAGAGTTAAGGAATCGCATACTGATATACTTTAGTTTCTTATTTTACAGTTAATGTTACTAATTATCTGATGTGCATAGACTAATACCGGTACAGTTAACATTTTGAGTTCCACAACAATCCTGTTTTAATGTGTTATGTATCTGAATATACATGTGTTAGGCGATTGATTGTTCTTCAAATAGGCTAGTTGTCCTTTTCCTTAAAAAGACAAATATACAGCTTTAAATTTGAAGGAGTACATTGATTGTAAGGAACAAAACATTTACTGGGAACAAGCCTACTCAAGTTTAAAAACACCACACAGAGGCCTCCAATTATATTCAATACAGCTTTATTTGGCCGTTGCTGTGTCTTTTTGTAAACTAAAATATTATATATGTCCCAAAATGAAAAACAAAACAAAAGCATAATCATGGACAACAATATACATTTTACTATAGCCTACTCACAACCTATTCATATCCCTGCTTTATTGGGCTACATTCTTTTCAATACAGCTTTATTTGTCTGTTGCGGGGTCTTTTGGCAAACACATCCACAAAATCATCAAGATTTATGGCCCGAGCCCTTCTGGACTCTACACTTAATCAAGACTGTCTTGAGAAATACCATGAGTGACGAGAAATTTTGGGGGTGTTAACGTTAGAACAGAAAACTGCGCTCACATTCTGATTCAAGGCTTGTATCCCTTGCATTATGACACAATTTTCTTTAGAAAATCTTCTCTTCGCCTCAGAGAGAAGCACATCAACAATTGGAATGAGTGAACCTGCCCGAAATGACTCCTCATCTGTGTTGACCTGTCTTTGAACTATTGGAGTGGAAATGTAATACCCTTGATGTGCCCAAGTTGAATTGTGGGGAATGTAAAATATCTGACAGATGTTTTATCTCACCAAAAACATTGGTGAATGTTACAAGGAGGCCAACAAACTTTAGATATATTTGGGCTAATAGACCTCTTGCCTCTACAGCTCTGTCACCATTTCTCTCGTCAGATATTTCTTTCAGTAGACATATGATGGCTGGCAGTCTGTCCTTCACTGTCTTGCAAGCATTGTACCTACATGTCCACCGTGTCTCTATCAGCCATTGTAACTCTCTCGGGCCCCCCCGAAACATCTCCCTCTGTACCTCTAGCCACCTTTGGTGCACATATGACCCTGACACAAAGACATACAGTTTCTGCTAAATAGAAAAGAAACAATAGGCTTCAGGGATGCATTTCACACTGTCAACTAATACTACATTTAAGCAATGTGCATTTCAGTGAACATAAAAAGCAAATGGGGCCTCTGATTTAATGCGTGCTTGCACACCTGTGTTCATTCCACTCATGGCAGAGGCACCATCATATGCTTGCCCTACTAGGTGGTTTCTGTAGTCAAGGACATACTTCTGCAGTATTTGTACAATTTTCTGTGAAAGTGCTGTAGCATCCAGGCGCTCTGCTGCTTCAAAGGTGAGGAAACGTTCACATATTGACCCATTGTAATAGTATCGAATTACAAAGGACATCTGTTCCTTCTTGCTAATGTCTTTGGTCTCGTCAACCATAATGCTGAAAGCCTCACTTTGTGCAACTTCACTAATTATTGAGGTGCGGACCATTTCAGCCAGGCAATCAAATTTTTTGTTGTTGTGTACTATGCCCAAAGTATGTTGCATTTCTTTGACTTGTCATTTTTCTTTTGACTGTGATCATGCTTGGCTAGCAGTTCCATAATAGAGAGGAAATGTCCTTTTATTCTGACCTTCCGTTTCTTTGTGCTCTCTGTGCAACGTTTTGCGTAGCTGTGAGGAGCAGGGTTTCTCCAACAGTTTTAATGTACTCTCTATTTCCCCTCACTAATTTATTAGATTCTGCATTTAAGGAGGCTGAGGGAGCATTTGCTTGCAGTCGGCTTTTCATATTCTGCCCATGCTAACATAGCATTAGTATGTGATTCTAATTTGGCATGGCCTACAAATCCCCCATCTTTGTAAGTTGCTTTTTTCACATTTTTGAACCCCTCTTCAGATGTAGAGACTGAAGTGCCGGCAAGCATAGCAGTAGGCGGAGTCTTTACTCTGAGAGTATTCTAGCCATTTATGCGTACTGTACCACTCTTTCATGAAGAGTGGTACAGGTCTTCTATCCCCCTGAAGGGTCCGAGGGAAAAACTACAGATGTGACTGTTTGGGCCCCTCTGCTCTTGACTGGGTTATATCTAGGATGAAAGGAGGCAAAATCAGTTACTCTGATTTTAAAATAACAATAAGAGTAGCTAGCCCCTCTCCATAGTAATTACCGATTACATTTGTAATATCGGCCTATAGACAATTCTATTCTGACTATTCATACTCAACTACCAATAAACATGAATCAGAAGGTTTTATGGGATTATGTCATGACTCATAACTCAATGTAGACCCGCTATAACCATACATTTATCCAGACAACGTTACTCTCTAGCCATCCATTTCATTATCAGGGGCACTGTCACACTGTCATAACTTCACCTGTTGGTCCAGGAACGGGTTGAAAAGCTCTAGCTGAGTCCTGCCTCGTTTGGTTGTCAACCTCTGACTGTTGTTGATGCCTGTTCCGCACTTTCGTGCCATGCTGCTGTCTGTCGATGCAAATCAAACTTTATTTGTCACATGCACCGAATACAACAAGTGTAGACCTTGCTGTAAAATGCTTACTTACAAGCCCTTAACCAACAGTGCAGTTCAAGAAGAGTTAAGAAAATATTTACCAAATACACTAAAGTTTTTATTTTAAAAAAGTAACACAATAACGAGGCTACAGTTGAAGTTGGAGGTTTACATACACCTTAGCCAAACACATTTAAACTCAGTTTTTCACAATTCCTGACATTTAATCCTAGTAAAAATTCCCTGTCTTAGGTCAGTTAGAATCACCACTTTTTATTTTCAGAATGTGAAATGTCAGAATAATAGTAGAGAGATGATTTATTTCAGATGTTATTTCTGTCATCACATTCCCAGTGGGTCAGAAGTTTACATACACTCAATTAGTATTTGGTAGCATTGCCTTTAAATTGTTTAACTTGGGTCAAATGTTTCGGGTAGCCTTCCACAAGCTTCCCACAATAAGTTGGGTGAATTTTGGCCCATTCCTCCTGACAAAGCTAGTGTAACTGAGTCAGGGTTGTAGGCCTCCTTGCTCACACACGCTTTTTCAGTTCTGCCCACACATTTTCTATGGGATTGACGTCAGGGCTTTGTGATGGCCACTCCAATACCTTGACTTTGTTGTCCTTAAGCCATTTTGCCACAACTTTGGAAGTATGCTTGGGGTCATTGTCCATTTGGAAGACCCATTTGCAACCAAGCTAACTTCCTGACTGATGTCTTGAGATGTTGCTTAAATATATCCACATAATTGTCCTTCCTCATGATGCCATCTATTTTGTGAAGTGCACCCAGTCCCTCCTGCAGCAAAGCACCCCCACAACATGATGCTGCCACCCCCGTGCTTCACGGTTGGGACGGTGTTCTTTGGCTTGCAAGCCTCCCCCTTTTTCCTCCAAACATAACAATGGTCATTATGGCCAAACAGTTATATTTTTGTTTCATCAGACCAGAGGACATTTCTCCAAAAAGTACACTCTTTGTCCCCATGTGCAGTTGCAAACCGTAGTCTGGCTTTTTTATGGCGGTTTTGGAGCAGTGGCTTCTTCCTTGCTCAGCGACCTTTCAGGTTATGTCGATATAGGACTCGTTTTACTGTGGAAATAGATACTTTTGTACCTGTTTCCTCCTTCACAAGGTCCTTGCTGTTGTTCTGGGATTGATTTGCACTTTTCGCACCAAAGTAAGTTCATCTCCAGGAGACAGAACGCATCTCCTTCCTGAGCTGTATGACGGCTGCGTGGTCCCATGGTGTTTATACTTGCGTACTATTGTTTGTACAGATGAACGTGGTACCTTCAGGCGTTTGGAAATTGCTCCCAAGGATAAACCAGACTTGTGGAGGTCTACAATTTTTTTCTGAGGTCTTGGCTGATTTCTTTTCATTTTCCCATGATGTCAAGCAAAGAGGCACTGAGTTTGAAGGTAGGCCTTGAAATACATCCACAGGTACACCTCCAATTGACTCAAATGATGTCAATTAGCTTCTCAGAAGCTTCTAAAGCCATAACATCATATCCTGGAATTTTCCAAGCTGTTTAAAGGCATAGTCAACTTAGTGTATGTAAACTTCTGATCCACTGGAATTGTGATACAATGAATTATAAGTGAAATAATCTGTCTGTAAACAATTGTTGGAAAAATTACTTGTGTCATGTAGATGTCCTAACCAACTTGCCAAAACTATAGTTTGTTAACAAGAAATTTGTGGAGTGGTTGAAAAACTTGTTTTCATGACTCCAACCTAAGTGTATGTAAACTTCCGACTTCAACTGTATATGAATGCAGCTCCCACTTTATTAAAGCTGTTAGATGCAGTTTACCATAGTGCACTTAGTTTTACCACGGGTGACAGGTTTTGCACTCATAACTGTGTCATGGTGTGGCCCTTTCTGGGTATAGAGCGTGGCCTCCCCCTCTCTCTCCTCTCCTACACCAAGGTTCTGTTATCTCAGGTCGTAAATTCCTGGAGGAGACTCTCAGAGTGCAGTTCAGAGTGCAGTTCAGAGTGTTGATAGGAACACCTCTTTATACTTTTATTGGTCAATTTTTAAGCTAGGACTCCGGTACACAGGCGGAAGCACTCCATTACGGTAGGTGGTGGTAAGGCATCATAAGTTGGATGCCAACCTCTGATAAACCCCATAGAAGAAGAAGCGGGGACGACAGCGGTAGCATATAGTTGTTTTTCATTGTAGCTAACTAGCTAGGACAATGGTAGACAGTGTCCTTCATCCCCACCTGTTGGACACTACTTTCCCACAGTTCTGTTAACGACGGCGAGGGCAGGTGTTCGGCGGATGGGAGCGAAAGACAGTAGTTATGTTTTCATTAACTTAAGACTAGGGGGCAACATTTTTCGTTTTTGGCTAAAAAACATACCCATTTGAAACTGCCTATTTCTCAGCCCCCGAAACTAGAATATGCATATAAGTGTCAGATTATTTCCAAAACTGTAATTTTTTTGTCTGTGAGTTAAACAGATCTGATATTGCAGGCTAAAACCTGGGGAAAATCCAATCAGGAAGTGACCCTGTTTTTGAAACCTCTCTGTTCCTATGCATCCCTATTGCCCATTTAAAGGGATATCAACCAGACTTCTTTTTCTATGGCTTCCCTAAGGTGTCAACAGCCTTTAGACATAGTTTCAGGCTTTTATTTTGAAGAATGAGCGTGAAAGGGCACATTGCGTAAGTGGATAGGTGGGGGCTCTCAGAGTGAGTTCTGCGTAACAGAGAAAGGCGGCCATTGTTCCTCCCTGTCCTAGTGAAAAGCCAACTGTCCTGGATGATATATTATCGAATAGATATTTGAAAAACACCCTGAAGATGGATTATAAAAAAGGTTTGACATGTTTCTGTGAACATTATGGATATCATTTGGGATTTTTGTCGGCATGGTCGCGAGCGCTCTTTCCGGTGGATTCCTGGGTATAACGCATCAAACTAACGGAGGTATTTGGATATAAAAAATATCTTTATGGAACAAAAGGAACATTTGTTGTCTAACTGGGAGTCTCGTGAGTGAAAACATCCGAAGATCATCAAAGGTAAACGATTAATTTGATTGCTTTTCTGATTTTCGTGACCAAGTTACCTGATGCTAGGTGTACTTATTGTTTTGTCGAGCGATCGATAAACTTACACAAACGCTTGTATTGCTTTCGCTGTAAAGCATAATTTCAAAATCTGAGACGACAGATGGATTAACAAAAGGCTAAGCTGTGTTTTGCAATATTGCACTTGTGATTTCATGAAATTATATTATATACCTGTGGCGCTAGGCTAGGCTATGCTAGTCATCGTTTCTGATGACAATTATCCCGGATCCGGGATGATGATGCTGATGATGGTGCCACCACCATGCTTCACCGTAGGGATGGTGCCAGGTGTCCTCCAGACGTGACGCTTGTCATTCAGGCCAAAGTTTTCAATCTTGGTTTCATTTGACCAAAGAATCTTGTTTCTCATGGTCTGAGAGTCCTTTAGGTGCCTTTTGGCAAACTTCAAGCGGGCTGTCATGTGCCTTTTACTGAGGAGTGGCTGGCCACTCTACCATAAAGGCCTGATTGGTGGAGTGTTGAGGAAATTGTTGACCTTCTGGAAAGTTCTCCCATCTCCACAGATGCTCTCTGAGTGACCATTGAGTTCTTGGTCACATCCCTGACCAAGTTCCTTCTCCCCCAATTGCTCCGTTTGGCCGGTCGGCCAGCTCTAGTAAGAGTCTAGGAAGAGACTCTAGGAAGAGTCTTCTTCCATTAAAGAATGATGGAGGCCACTGTGTTCTTGGGGACCTTCAATGCTGCGGAAATGTTTTGGTACCCTTCCCCAGATCTGTGCCTCGACACAATCCTGTCTCGGAGCACTACGGACAATTCCTTCGACTTCATGGCTTGGTTTCTGCTCTGACATGCACTGTCAACTGTGGGAACTTATATAGACAAGTGTGTGCCTTTGAGCGCTCTGTCCAATGTTCAATCAATTAAATGTATTACAGGTGGATTCCAATCAAGTTGTAGAAACATCTCAAGGATGATCAATGGAAACAGGATGCACCTGAGCTCAATTTTGAGTCTCATAGCAAAGGGTCTGAATACTAACGTAAATAAGGTATTTCAGTTGATAATTATTTTTTATAAATGTTCAAAAATTTCTAAAAACCTCTTTTCACTTTGTCATTATGGGGTATTGTGTGTAGGTTGATGAGGAAAAATATTAATTTAATCAATTTTAAAATAAGGCTGTAACATAACAAAATCTGGAAAATGGGAAGGGGCCTGAATACTTCCCGAAAAGTTTTTGCTGCAAAGGGACAGAATCATTAGATCACTTGTTTTGGTATTGCCCATATGTAGCTTGTTTTTGGTCGCAGGTTCAGGAATGGCTGAAGAATTGCTACATTTACCTGGTGCAAACTCTGCAAATAGCACTGCTGGTTGATTTGAAAAGTCAGTCAATCAATCAAAAATATAATAATACTCTTAACAAAAATGTTCATCATTAATTGACAATTGTAGAAACTATGAGAATAGAAAGGTTCAGAACTTTGGTCAAACAGCACATTTGAAAAATATATGGCAATTAGAAATCAAAACGGGATGGTCTTCAGGGATAGATGGGAGGGGTTGAGGGTAGCTGAAGGGTGTGCCAAAAAAAAGAGAACTAACGTCAAATATACTATGTCCGTAAAATGTATATAGTATGTATTAGCTGGAAGTTGTCCATTAGTTTACTGCAATTAGGGGATTGGTGGTAGGAAAAAATACAAAAAAAATACTATATACGTCAAAATAGTTTAGTCGGGTTTGTCTGATGATGACTTTTGACTTTTATTTACCCACAACATCATATTTATGTCCATCTGATGGGTTTAACAACAATGAAGTCATTCTGTAACTACAGTATAGGCCTCAAACGTAGTGGGGATGGGTAAACACTCCATGTTGAAAGTGTGTTTATTATCTGTGTGTGCGTGTGTACATACCTGAGGGAGTGTGTGTCTGTGTAATCTGTATCACCTTTCTCTTCCAGAAGGAGGAGGTTCCAGAGGTGCTGCTGGTGAAGGAGGATGGGTGTGAGGAGGGTCCGGGGAACCCTGAGGGGACCATGGTCATGGAGGACAACCAGACTACACCTCCTTCTGAACCCATAGAGGAACCAGCTGAGCAGCACAGGACGACACACAGTCTCACTGAGGTGAGCCCACTGTGAACTACTGTCTGTATGGTATTAGGTCAGGGCCTGTATCCATAAAGCCTCTCAGAGTAGGAGTGGTGATCTAGGATCAGTTTTGCCTGCGTTGTTTCCTGTTATTAGTTAATTTCGGTTGCACATCCCTATATCTAATTGATCAGCTGTTGTCAAAGCCAAAAAGAGTATCACATTTTATTTGTCACATGCGCCCGAATACAACAGTTGTAGACCTTACAGTGAAATGCTTACATGCCCCGTAAGCATAACCAACAATGCTTTAAGAAGTTTTAAGAAAAATAAGTGTTAAGTAAAAAATAGAAAATAAAATTAATTATTTGTTAAACAGCAGCAGTAAAATAACAATAGCGTTATGACATTCAGGCATTTCAAGTATACTCGATTTTCGAAACGTCGCATACTATTAAACTTTAATTTTTTCGTATACTCAAACCGCTTACTATTTAGGACGCAAATATGGGTATTCGGACACGGGCCTTGTCTTTCAATGATCAAACCATGAATGACTGTCAAATAATAAAATAAAATCAACTAACACGTTTGCATAGTATCAAATCAACTAAAATGTTTGAATAGTACTCGTAGCGAATTTCTTAATCCAACATCCTCTCACTCTGTATCTCTTACAGTCAGTAGACATGGAGGATGGGAAGCCTGATCTGCTGCTGGTCAAAGAGGAGACAATAGAAGCCGAACCAGAGAGCATTGATCTGCTGAGTGGACTAAGCATTGAACAACGCCTATTTATTGAACAATATATGAATCCTATAAATTAAAATGGACAATTTTGGGTGCAATCAATTAGCTTAATTTCTCAGAGATTCAATTATATTTCAAGCAGATAATGTTGCAGGAATGCTAATCTTATCTGTTTCAAACAACAAAAATAATTTCAGCACAATCTGATGGGGGAGCAAGGTAAGGGAGAAATACATATAGCCTACATACAGTAATATCAGGATGTAGGAATGGACATAAACCTAACAACTTAAAAAGACACATTTCTCTGACGGGGGGGGGGGGGGGTCACCAAATTCACTGGGGTGTAATTGGTGTGGAGGGTCCATGGGTGGAGATTGACAGTTTATTTGGATTCCTCATGTCCAAATTATTGTTAGGAAAAAGTTCCAAATCGGATGTTAGGTGCTATATTTATTGAACAATATATGAATCCTATAAATTAAAATGGACAATTTTGGGTGCAATCAATTAGCTTAATTTCTCAGAGATTCAATTATATTTCAAGCAGATAATGTTGCAGGAATGCTAATCTTATCTGTTTCAAACAACAAAAATAATTTCAGCACAATCTGAGATGGTGGGTGTCGAAATCCTCTTTCTTGAGGTGGAACGACCCTAAAGCATCCTGACCAGGAGTCCACCCACACATTCCGATACTCAAATGAACTGCATCACATGCAAAAATGGGTCTGGACAATTGGCTCACAGTGTAAGACGCCTAGTTCCTGACACTTTTCACAACTTGCGACATAAGTTCAAATCCCCAATGGGGTCATCATTTTTCCTTTGACATGTGGACATTCATTGTGGTATTGTGTTGAGAAGAAAAGTGCAGTCATCACCTTAAAAATTAAGAATTAATTTAATCAGGAGCTAGGCCTTTCTTCACAAACATACTGCTAGGACCTAAACATATCTTAGTATATGAGGCTGCATGGTTGTGTACACTTGCCTACATGTAGGATAGGGCTACAACATTTGTTATGCGTTTTTAGAATCATTATCTAGCTTACCTTGTCTCACGTGTAACAAAGTATAAATTGACTGGTCTGGGTAGGTTCAGCAAGTGTTCAGTGAGGGCGCAGCTTCTCCAGGATTCCACTGAGGTGAAGCCTAGCCTTCTCCTGGCTTCACAACTTATAGTCACTCAGACCAAAACGCTTGCTATAAAACAGGCTTAATACAGAAATATTTGTCGCTACAATGAACATAGGCGAAGTTACTTAGACATGTACACCTAATTGTACAAGGTTTTATATGCATTTTGATAATCGGCTATTTCACTTGATGGCCAGCAGTGGAGGGTTCTCTCTTTTAAAAATAATCTTACCCCGAATGGGATTTGAACTCACAGCCACCATATGCCAACATCTGGAGTAGACCACTTTAGTGTATGACGCCACTACTCCGCTTAGACCATTGGTAACAAATTCAACCAAGCAGTTGGCCAAATTGACCTATTGAACAAATGCGAATGGATGGCGGCTCTACCGTTTAAGGTCTCTGATGGGTTGATTTGTTATTTTGTTACCGGATATAATTATATGCTCAGCTGGCCATCCACAGCGCTGTGGCTAATTTGGCCAGGTTGCCCTATGAGAAAAGCTAGTAGCTAGCCATTTTAGACTGATGGATTAAACAATGGTCTAAGCAAAAGTTCACAAGTACGGTCCCCATATGTAGAGTTGTCTCTGCCATGTTTTTAAACGTCTATTTTCTAACCTCTTCCTGCAGGTGGTTGGCTGGAGGCTAACAGAGGAGACTGGGCAGACATCTTGGATTCCCAGACCCAGATGGGTGCAGCCAAGGCCCCGGGGGACGACATCATTGAGCAGGCCAATACCAGAGGCGACATAGTGGAGGTCAGTGGATGGGAATCCATTTGGGAGTTGTTGTTTTTTTACCAGCTGAAGATGCACCTGAAGGTCCACACGGGAGAGAGGCTGTTTGCCTGTATGCACTGTGGGAAGAGGTTCTCAGAGAGGAGCTTTCGGATGTAGTAGGAAACTGGATGAGGTGAACTGAGGAAAGAATGAGTATGATGAGGTAGAGTAGATGATATGGTGATGGTTGGTGTGATGGTGTCTGTAAAAATGCTTCACTGATGAAAAGTGACAACCTTGTCCTGTTGTTTGATGCTGGTGTTTTATAATGAGGAAATGATATTACCTTAATTCATGTTTACGTGAAAGGAAGTAGTGAAGCTGTGTGTAATGTTGAACCTTCTCTAAAATATTTTTTAATTAATTTTATCGAAGCGAGGGTACCGGATTTAAAGAAAAGGTCAAGTGTTACCATAGTGAGAAGTTATTCTATTTGTCACATATCACTTTGTGCAATAAAAGTACTGTACTTCACATTATGTGGTAAAAATCTGTCGTTCTGCCCCTGAACAAGGCAGTTAACCCACTGTTCCTAGGCCGTCATTGTAAATAAGAATTTGTTCTTAACTGACTTGCCTAGTTAAATAAAAAAATGAGTGTATGACCATTTGGTTTAAATTAAATACAAAATCGACTCTGTGCTGAATGACTTTAAAAAATGTATTTCAGGCAGAGTTTCCCTTTTCTTAGTCAAACCAAAACATACTCAATTCTTTAATCAACACATAAGGACATTTTTTTATAATAAACTCCAATGGTCTCCATATTGTTACGTACTTGAATTACAGTGTGAGAGATGGGCTTAACATTTGTGTGATGTGGTTAACATTTTATAATATGTCATGTTTCTTGTATAAACCTTTATGATTTTCTGTACAATCGTTGTTTACAGTCTGCAGTCCATGAGGACCTGCTGATATCCGGTGTTGCTGGCGGGGGAGAGTGGACTTCTGAAGTGGCTGGTCACAAAATCTGGCCCCGGATCAGAACCCTGGATCAGGAGCCATCACTCTTCCTTCCCGAGTCAGAACCAGGACTGAACCACGAGGGACAGAGACTCCACCACCACACAGAACACAACCAGTGGGCAGGTGGACTGAACAACCTCAGTCCTGGTGGTCATCAGAGAGGCTCCAGTCCGCAGCCCAGACCCTTCTCTTCACAGTCTCAGTGCAGGGATGAAGCAGGGCCTGGGGCTGATAAAGATATATCCTCCTGTATCCATGATGAACAGAGCAGGTCACACTGGGTTTCAGCCTTCACAGAGAGCGGTGGGAGACCCCCCTGGTGGTAGTCTAACAGGAAGTCTGTCTGTCTTTAATGACTAGTGACTGGGTTCATAGAAGGCCTGGGCCTGGGTCTAGCAATCCTCAGTTACCTCATGGTTACCCCACCAATACAGACAGGGCCAGGATTGGCGTGTACCACAAGAGGTACCTAGCCTATAACACAGCACACAATCCCAACAACACCCAACAAACAATGGCTAGAGGTCAAGGAAGGAGCTCAAACACTAACCACCTGAGGGTGGTGGCTCCTGCTTCTACCTCCTCTGGTGTCATTGTGTCACAACGTGGGAGGCCGAGCATTAGGACGGACGCCGAAAAGCCATACGCCTGCCCCACGTGTGGGAAGCGCTTCGCTAAGACTAAATATATCAAGCAGCACCAGACAGTTCACACCAAGGAGAGGCCCTTCAAGTGCAAACTATGTTACAAGAGCTTCTCCTTCCAGAGTAATCTTATCAAACATAGGAGTGTCCACAACGGGGAGAAGTCGTAGCAGTGTGGCTTGAGGTGTGCGCTGGGGATATCTGGGAGCCATTCTTTAGTTTAGCTGACATTTTATGGTTATCATGTGAAGTATCTTAGAGAGTTTTTTGGGGGATTACTAATTCCCTCAGTTGAGCATCTGGGTACGCTCACATTCTCACATGATACAGACTTGTTGTTTGGTGTGCTGGCACAGTAAATCCATTTGAATTGATTCACTTTTTGACAGCATCCCTTATGATTTAAACCTAACTTTCTGTACATGTTTGCCCATGGAAGAAGTTGTCAGAAAGTGACGCGTAAACTCCAATGTTGCAGCCTGGACCCTATTTCACATTATCTGAGTTTTGAGACACCGTCAGTTGAGACACAACATGCTCTTGAATACAGGGTGGGTGTCATTTCAATCATAGAAATATAACTCATAGAACGGACCTATTCTTTCAGACCACTGCAATTGACATCTTTACTTCTAATTACTACCACAACTATGACCTTCGGTCCACCCACCGTTTAATGTCAATTTAAATGGTCATGTCTATTCTATTATCTATATTTCAATAGGTTTCCTATGGAGGATTGGCAGTAGAATTTGAAACAACAGATATTCCCATTCACGTCAACATTCTCGGATGTGTGGACCTCCAACCATCTTTGTGGTACCATTTGAAAGTTTACATTTTAGTACATTTGTCATCCAACACATGACACCACCCTGTATTCAACAGCATGTTGTGTCTCAACTGACGGCGGGCACAACACAAACATTTTAGATTATGTAAAAATAGGCTAAGATGCAAATATGAAAAAAATCTGATTACAGGTTTAGATAATTTACTTTTTTATTAATACTTAATTTTAAAATATAAAATAAATCTCCAGAAATTATAAAATAGTTTGACAACCCTGTTTGTAAGCTTTTAAATATCAATCTCAACCGTCTATCTTTTCCAGTGATGAAAACATGGAATTCTCATGGTATGGTTGGGGTATGCAAAATGGGTAGACTTTCAGCACCTTTATTGCTTGAATGTTTTGGTAGTCAGATCCAAAAAGTTACTTTCTGAGCACTTTTACCATGGGTTTTGTTCAAATAAAAAGGGATGCTATCAAAAAGTGATTGAATTCAAATGGATTTACCGATAGCTGAAACACTCATTGAAGTGTAACACCATATTTCCCCTCTGAATTTGGTTTTGGCTATGTTCTATTCATAACAAATATAATGTCCCTCTTTGGTTATAACACCTTTAGCACCCCTTTCCCCAACATTATTTGGCATAATCAGGTGAAACCTGTTCCTTTATGTACAAAAAAAATGAGAAATCATGTTATTGGGTTACAGTGGAGAACAAGAAAGGAAACAAGAGAAGTAAAGTTGTGCTGGAAAATAAGAAACTCCTAGACTCGTTTTTAGTTGGAGTAAGGATTTTGAACTAATGGAACCTGGGAGATCCGTTTGAAGTCTCGATAAATGTCATGCATGAGGCGTTGGGTTGAAGTTGAAGTGGTGCCAGTAAGGGTCACATTTTTTGTGTGTGTGTAAATGGAGCAGAAGAAGCGTGCATTAGGCCTCAAGAAATGAGTGGAATGTTTTGTGTATGGATCTTCAAAGCAGAGTGCCTATCAAGGGGGTTATCTCTGGGGTGGCGCATAAAGTACGTGCAGATGTAATACCTGAGGAAGTAGGAGGAGTGGTTGGTGCACTTTGAACCGTATGGTAGATCGAGTGAAGAAATTCACTTCATCCATACTTTTGTTTACAGCCGAGGCATTGCAATAAATCCAGGTAAAGGATGTTTTACCCTCACAGGCCCCTGAGCCTGTTTAGTAGGGATGTAACTTGAATTGAAATGTGACTGAAGGAGTGCGATGGGTTTTTTCAGGGCGGACTGGGACAAAGAATTCGGGCCTAGCATTTTATCCACACCAGCCCACATCACTGAGCGCCGCCAACTAATTTTCCCCTGGTGTCACTAACTTTTACAGCTGGTAGCACCAGCCCATGATATGGTCGAACCCAAATCAACCCAAATAATAAGTTATCTAATCAAGTCATTCATAGTGCAAAAAAAAACACATTTCCCCAATTCTCATTTCCAAAACCTGGTCACCTTAATTGACAATATTGCAAATATAGCACATCAAAATATCATGAACTCATACATAACACATCCAAACAGGAATGTATGAGTTCATGATATGACTGGATATCACTTTTGCTATGGCAATAGCAGCTAGAGGCAGGAAAACAATGTGCAGACAGTGGCGGATTTAGGTATAGGCAACATGGGCAGCCGCCCCGGGCGGCATCTTGCCGGGGGAGGCACGGGGCACCCGCACATTTGCACGTCACGTCAATGATATCATGTGTGAGACTATGGGTCAATTAACCTTGTCGGATTGGGCGCCCTGATTCTAGTTTGTGAGCTAGGCAGGCTACTGCCTGGGAAGGTCTCCCACTGAGAAGTACGAGATGGGGTTGGCAAAATACAGATCAAAGTATACAATCCTTTTCGGGCAAATAAACATATCATGGCATTAAGCAATGTGGCACATCAATGGTTCCTTTCAAATAAATACAGCAAAACGTTGGTGTTTCTGCCACTGGAAGCCCGAGGTAGGGGGAGCAGGGGAATCTATCAAATAGCACACCTCTAACTTTGTACAGTACTAAAGCAATTAGTAAAATCAGTCACACTATGAAATGCTACCAAATAAACCACAATTCATTCATAATACTGTGAATATATAGTTTTATTTTTATTTCACCTTTATTTAACCAGGTAGGCCAGTTGAGAACAAGTTCTCATTTACAACTGTGACCTGGCCAAGATGAAGCAAAGCAGTGCAACACAAACAACACAGAGTTACACATGGAATAAACAAACGTACAGTCAATAACAATGGAAAAAAGTCTATATACAGTGTGTGCAAATGGCATGAGGTGGTAAGGCAATAAATAGGCCATAGTAGCGACGTAATTACAATTTAGCAAATTAACGCTGGAGTGATAGATGAGCAGATGATGATGCGCAAGTAGAAGTACTGGTGTGGAAAAGAGCAAAAAAGTCAATAAAAACAATATGGGGATGAGGTAGGTAGATTGGATGGGCTATTTACAGATGGGCTGTGTACAGCTGCAGCGATCGGTTAGCTGCTCAGATAGCTAATGTTTCAAGTTAGTGAGGGAGATATAAAGTCACAGACATATATAATTTTTTTCTGGTTTGTGTGAAATCGTTCATATAAAGCCAGTCTGCACACCCAAGGTGAATTGGTTTAGTCTTAACTCTTGGTTGACAGTGTTGGGGGATGTTTTTTTTATTGACACTCGAGTGACAAATCAACACATTTGTTTCTATTTGTCTTTGTTACTTTTTGAAATGAGTATTATTTTTGTATATTGATTTAGTTTTAAATGTTATGATTATTTATTTGTGGTGTTCCAACTGTCTGAATAAAAATTACAGTTAGTGCAGGAGGGGGGAGGAAGGGAGGAATACAAGCTAGAACGGCCAATGTGTGCAGATAACGGGTGGTCAAAAGGGTGTTTATTTGAAATACCACACTTAGGCTGCATTGGCATTTAGCAGGACAAATTGGTTTGGTTATACTGTATCTGTGCGCTGACGATTAATTTGATACATTATAGTTTATTTCCTCAGACCTTATTTTCGGTCCCTATCCTTTCCCCATTCAGTTTTCCCACAAGGCTGGCTGAAAGAACCAGAGGTAACTTATTTCCGGGTTTTAGGACTACACGCTGGCGTGCTCTTGATTTTTTATTTGAGCAAATCTAAGCGATATCCGACTCATCATTAGTCCAAACTCTCGCGGTAGATCAATTGTAAATCTCGTCCGCAGCTGTACTGCATCTAGTCACAACCGTTTCACAACGGTACCAAGTTTGACATTTATTAACACCATGGAACTGAAACATATGACTAATTTAACAGCACAGCATCAGGTACATACACCAGGCAGTATTTAATTCGCATTGGAGACAGGACTTGGTTGATAGATGTATCTAGGTAACGCTAATTAGCTGCTAACAATGGCTAACTGTATGGGTTTTCACACTCAAATAGCCTCCATCTTGGAGGTGCTAGCGAATGCAGCAGTGGCAGAGATCTGTAAACTCGTAGACGACGATTATGCAGTGTTTCGTTTAGAAATAACTCAAAGCCAGAAAGAAAACAGGGCATTGCGGAGAAAACTACTAGAACTGAAGGTGGCACGGGAGCGCGCAGAGAGGACAATACGAGAGCGCGTTCTCGCCAGTCGTCCCAGCAGTGTCAAGATCCTTGACCGATACAGAGGAATGGCAAGAGGTACATTTTACAGAAGTCTGAGGCTGCGCGGCCTGTCGCAGTTAACATCAAATTGTATTGGTCACATACACATTTAAATGTTATTGCGGGTGCAGCGAAATGCTTGTATATAGCTCATTGTATGTCGCCCTGTTTTCCTCTGCACGTGTTCAGATGTTTTACCCAGAATTGGGTCTTAGCCAGTTTTTGGATAGTATGATTACTTTGTGCAACATGGCTATCATATTCTAACCAAAATCTTGATTTATTGCATTTCCTATTATTTACTCAATGAAAACAATGTGATGCATGAAATCAATAAATAGTATATCAAGAAGTTATGAGAAGTGTTACCTTACATCTTTGCCAATTGTAGACAGTGTCAACATAACCACGGGAAGTAGGGGTGCTGCAACTCCCCCTGATAAACAGAAGATATTAACCCCCCCCTAACCTAACCACCTCTTTTCCCCGATCACACACTCAGGTGAAGGACATCTCACTGGAGGCCACAGGAGCATTGTGAAGCCAGTGGGACACGATACATGGAAAGATGAACAACCAATCACCGTTGATGAGGAGAGTAAAATCTCAACCCAGAACGTTATCGTGATAGAGGTTAGTGTAATAGTGTTGCATAAAATGTGCTATTTGTAAATCAAATGTGGCCCTTTTATTTCAGAAAGGCTCCCCTCAGCTATTCACTTGCTTACATGTACATCCTTATTTATCTGCCATAGGGGAGCTTGTGAGACTTCCCTACGACATTGTGTACAGTTACATGCACACAATAATGTGATTTATTAGCTCTAGTGAAGTGAGTTTGGATCAACTGAATGTATGCATCTTAGAAGTAGTTTTCACAAACAAACTTTACAAGTCCCAATTCAGAATCAAATATGCTTCCCAAAAATAACGTGATATAATGTTTATTTTGATTGGTGATTTTCTACATTTATCAGAGTGCCAAACGGTAGCCTTTCAGATGTGTCCATGTAAACAGGATTATTAGGGAAATCGTTTTTCTTGCAAAGCATGTCAACGTTTTGATTTAACTATTATATTAATCTGACTATCCACAGAGGGAGGCTCGCTCGGCTGGTGTTAGTATATGCGCAGATCAAATACACCACTGGAACACCGATTTTAAGGTGTTTACATGTCCTAATAATTCAAAAGATTGCTCAGAAAACCAGGTATTTTAATCGGCGTATGCTTACTTCGATTTTGACCTTAAGGCGATTAAGATAAGCAGAGTAAGGTGTTTCCATAACTACTATTGCATAATCTGCCCACTGCCATAATCAATTTAATATACTTTTTACTGTGCATGTAAACATACTCTTTGTTATCCAATTTAACTCATGTATCGATAACCTCCTCTCTTGTGTCAGTCTGCAGATGCAGAGGCTGCAGGTCCTGAGGTCAAGCAGGAGAGGTCTGAAGGAGAGGAGGACCCATGGCACAGCAGAGACATCCAGACTGGAGCAACTGTAGCGCCCCATGTAGCCACGGAGGACCCCACCAACGCCCCAGCACAACCCAGGACTCGATGCAGCATCATGGAGGTCAGTGGAACGCTGAACTCCGTCCTCAATTCCGAGACAGACCCCAAGACTTTAACCGTAACACACAGGCTCTTACACACAGGATCTGACCACAGATCAGACCCAGAGAGACTTGGGCTGTGGAGACTGGGCTGTCCTGCTCCCGGCTCAGACTATGTACCGGTATTTCACCAGAACGAGAGGATGGTTCATTCCCGTGAGGATGGTGATGTGTTAGACACTGGCGGTGAGGATACGCTTTCTTCTTACTCTACAGAGATGGACCCTGGCAACATGCCCTTGGGTTTAGAGACACAGACTGATCTGTCTAGAGGGGACTGGAACCAGTACAGTAGTAGTGTGTACTCTGAAGGGTGCCAAGATAAAGTGGAGGGTCTAGTCGTAAATGATGTGACTGTGAAAGTGGAGGGCGACATTTCTCCCACATGGAATGCAGATAGTCACCTAGGAGACAGACACTCACAGGGAAAATATTTCTTAGATTACAGGGAAAGCTTGGAGACAAATTCAAATGTCGCGACCCACTCCCCTTTATACACGTTCGGGGACTGTGACCCAGTGTCCACGTCGATGGGGCCTTCCGATTCACACGGCCGCGTCCTTTTCGATCAGGTATTGCACTCAAACGACAGGGCTAGAGCCCAGGCTCCGGGAGGGGGAGCAACATCAGGCAATAGTAAAGAGAATCGGTTCCTCTGCATGTTCTGTAACAAAGGCTTCAGCAGCCCCCAGAAGGTGGAGATCCACCAGAGGGTCCACAAAGGGGTTAAACCATTCAACTGTACCCAGTGTCACATGCGCTTCACCCAGTCTAGTGACCTGAAGAGGCACCAGAGGGTCCACAGAGGGGTGAAACCCTTCAGCTGTACCCAGTGTCATATGCGCTTTACCCAGTCTAGTGACCTGAAGAGGCACCAGAGGGTCCATACAGGGGAGAAACCCTACAGCTGCCCGCAGTGTCACATGCGCTTCACCCAGGCTGGCAGCTTGAAGAGGCACCTGAAGGTCCACACGGGAGAAAGGCCTTTCGCCTGTCCGCACTGTGGGAAGAGGTTCTCAGAGAGGAGATACCTTAGGATACACCAGCAGAAAAACCATTCCACTCTATAAACTAGAAACCATTCTATGTTATAGCTTATTACGTTTAGATCAAACCCTGCATTAAAGACAAAGATTACTTTTCATTGTTGTCAGCAGAAAAGATCCACAGATTAATTTGGAGTAGCGAAAGTAACACATTTCAGTGTTGAATATTCCTGGTATGAATATTGCATCTGACAACTTGAATGAGGATGGTAACGGACTATATTGCCACTCCTATTTGCTATCTCTTCAATCTAAGCCTACAGGAAAGTAAGTGCCCTCAGGCCTGGAGGGAAGCAAAAGTAATTCCGCTACCCGAGAATAGCAAAGCACCCTTTGCAAACTCAAACAGCCGACCAATCAACCTGCTACCAACCCTTAAACTTTTTGAAACAAATTGTGTTTTACCAGATACAATGCTATTTCACAATAAACAAATTAACAACTGACTTTCAGCATGCTTATAGGGAAGGGCACTCAACATGCACTTTCGCAATGATGATTGGCTGGAAGAAATTGATAATAAGAAGCTTATGGGAGATGTTTTGTTAGACTTCAGTGCAGATTTTGGCATTATCGATCATAATTTGATGCTGGAAAAATGCATGTTATGGCTTTACATGCTCTGCTAATTCGTGGATTGAGAGTTACATGTCTTTGAATGGAAGCCTCCAACATAATCCAGGTAGTCGGGCATTCCTCAGGGCAGTTGTCTAGGCCCCTTTTTTTTGGTCTTTACTAATGAGCTGGCACTGAGTAAAGCCTGTGTGTCTTACTGCTTTCACAGATTTATGGTATTTTGCTTGTAAAAAAAAAGGGGCAATGTTTATATGACCCCCTTACAAACAGGCACATTTTTACCACATTCTTGCCTGCATTCGCCTTATATACCTCCTGTGCGCATGCCGGCATGCAGGTGATGAGTTGTAGTAGTGGTGTGCAGATGCTGGTGGGCGTTATTTTAATAAATCCATTGAATATACACCATTAAAAATAAATACATTAGACTAATCAAATGTATTTTCAAAGGAATAGAATAGGCTTAGCAGAGTTTAATTGTTACATACAAATGAATTAAGTCAATAGTTCATTAAACTCACCCCATTCAGTCAACACACATGTATTTTATAGTAAGAATAAAATACAAATAATATATTTCCTACTCAACCTCTGTCATATAAAAAAGTGATATTCTGAAACAGAGCCCAAGCCCATGCCTTTTTGATCCACGTTTCATCTATTTCCTACTCTCGCTCCACTTTGTTAGGGAGCAGGAGTAGGGTCTTATCTTCATCATGATACTGATAGAAAATAAAAGTTGACTTCATATTTCACAATCTCCGCAGGCTTTTGGAGTTGCCTATACGCGATCAAGCACAATAATAGGTCTACACTTGAATTAGACTACATTATTGAATGCTATAGGTTTCTGATTTGCTCAGCCAGAAACCAAATAGCCTGAGACAAGTCTGAAGTCAATCTAGGCGTAGGCTACTAAGCAACTGCTAGAGAAGAGCAAAATAATCCACTTGTTACACTGCATAGGCCTATATTACATGCTGCCATTTTCAAATAAATGAGCCAACTATACAACATGATCATGAGCAGCACACACCTCAACATAGCTAACATTTCCCCAGTCTAATTGTAGCCTAACCAATATCCAAACGGAGGTTCAATGAAAACAAAAATCTGACATTGATTTATCAAGACGAGTCCCAACGCTTGTCTCAAGCAGCACGAGGGTGCAGTCCCAATCAAAATGGTGCTGAAATGATGATTTAGTTGACCACGTGGGTAGGCTATTGCTTCAAATGTATTACCACCGATTGGAAGACTTTGGGAGTTTCATCAAGCAACAATTTGATACGTGCCTTCAATTGCATTAGCCTACTTTATTCCATTATTTTTTGTCATTCAGTGATATTTATTCCCACAGTAATTCTTTATGGATCCATCCAGTTGTGGTTAAGAAAACAGTCCACACTTAGTGGGGGGCTATGCGAAGTGAATGGCGAAGTGACATGCCTCAAAGTTTAGAAACTGGTGGGATGATGGTTACAGGACTGTGCAAAGCAACCATCAAGAGTTGAAGAGCATAATGCATGTCAATCATACTACGCGGTAGGCAGAACTTTACCAAATTGATTACTAGGTAGTTAGGTAGAAATACAAGTTTAGGATTTGATACTGGCAATACCTTTTGAGATATTAAGAAAAAGGAGGACAAAAAGTTGGCTGTTTGGCAAATAAGGTACATGCATGCTGATGACTGAACATTATACACGTCATCTACCACAGCAAGTGAAATCACTGCAACACTTAAAGAACTGCAGTCAGTTTTAGAATGGGTGGCAAGTAATAAGCTAGTACTAAATATTAAAAAACTAAAAGCAATGTATTTGGGACAAACCATTCACTTGGCAGCAGCTAATGGCGATCACCAATAAATACACACACATTGTGACATACATTCAGTGTACAAAACATTAGGAACACCTTCTTACTATCGAGTTACACCCCCCTTTCCTCTCAGAACAGCTTCAATTCGTTGAGGCATGGACACTACAAGGTGTCGAAAGCGTTCAACAGGGATGCTGACTCCAATGCTTCCCACATTTGTCAAGTTGGCTGGATGTCCTACCATACCCCGTTTGTTCAAAGGGACTTAAATATTTTGTCTTGCACATTCACCCTCTGAATGGCACACACACACAATCCATGTCTCAATTACCTCAAGGCTTAAAATCCTTCCTTAAGCTGTCTCCTCCCCTTCATCTACACTGATCTGAAGTGATTTTAACAGGTGACTTCAGTAGGGGGATCATAGCTTTCACCTGGTCAGTCTATGCCATGGACAGAGCAGGTCTCCCTAATGTTTTGTACACTGTGTATAAGCCACATATGCCTAAAGTCTGTTACATATTGTGTTTCTACTGTGTAGGCTATATGATGTTCAAATGCCTATTTCATTACGTTCATTGAACTACTTTATGTTTTTCACCCAAGACACACTTAATGAGAATTTATCCAGTTTATCATGTGTATGTGTGGTTTTCATATGGTTTATTTAAAACTTATGTTTAATAAACACAAAATGGGACTTTTCATACTAAGACTTTCATTCACTCTTTAGTATAAACCTCACCCTGTTATGCATACACCCAACAGCACTTTATCACCAATATACACTTACTAAATATACCTACACATACCCACACAAACAAACACCTACTGTACACATCAAAATAGTTAAGTCACATGTCTGACTTTTGACTTATCATAACTGCCTTTATCCACAACATCATATTTATGTCCATGATGAGTTGAACAATGAAGTCATTCTGTAACTACAGTATAGGACTCCGACGTATTGGGGATGGGTAAACACGTTGGGGCCGTACTTGCGAACATTAAAAGTTGACGTTAAAGGTGAAGTTCAAGTATCAGCAAATTCAAATCCTTGAAGTAGTAGCATGTAATCAAAGGCTACATGTTAGCAGTTCCCATTTACATGCACATGTAGCCCTATGATAACCTCACCAGATGGCTGTGATTATTTCCTGTAACAAATTCGGTATCAGCCAAATAAAAATCGTCAATGTAGTTGGCCGTGTTCCAATACATGTTCATGGAACAGTCCTTGAACAGTACTGATAAATACACGTGATGTAGTTTTTGATTAACTGATTGGTCAAATTGCTCTCTGTGTAGAGTGCCTAGCTCTACAATCTGCAAGGGTTCGAATCTCACATTAATCCCCCCCTTTGAAATGTAGAATTATATTTGTGTTGAAGGGATGTAGCCAACAGCTTGAAAATTAAGCTTAAGAATGACTATCTTTCTTCAGCCTTGCAGACAAACACTGCCATTGCCTAATAATCATATTGCATAGGCTATATTACATAGACATGTACACCTAAATGTAGCCCTACAATGTTTTATATGCATTTTTATAATCATCTACTTCGTCACGTGTTATTTGACTTGAATGAGCATTACAAAGTATAATAGAGTAGGATTACAGGTTGCACTCCACGTTGCGTCATGCATTAGAACAGCCCTTAGCCGTGGTATATTGGCCATATACCACACCCCCTCGGGCCTTATTGCTTAATTATATAGACGTGTAGGCCTACACTTACATCTACAATGTTATATATGCATGATTATAATCATCCACTTCGTCACGTGTGTGGGCCAGCAGTGAACAATATTTCCCTTAACAAAAATGCTTGAAGCAAGGGGTTCTAGAACCCGCGGATAATGAACAGAGTCGTTTACGAGTCAACCGCTTAAGCTCTATCACCTGAAAAGCAATGATGGCTACCGTACATGACAGCTATTTGACAAGTCCATAAGGCTCCCTACAACGTTCTCTTTTTACTATGTACGACAAACTTAAATGTTGTATAGACCTACATATTTTTCCCGTAAGAGCACATGGATGTATGAATAACGTTTTAAGCAAAAACGTGGGATTTTGTAATATATACGAAAACGTAAGTATCCTAGTCAAGAATGCGATGATCATGCAATATTGACACAGACCAAGTGAAGAGGAACAAAAGTAAACCTTGAATTTGGGAGGTTTAAATGTATCCCTGTCCAAGTTGACCTATTTTAAGAAATGCCATTGGTTTGTGGAGAAAAAGTTTAAGATCGTTGATAAACTGATACAGAATTTGTTACCGGAAATAATCACGGCCACCTGGTGAGGTTTGCATAGGGCTAAATGTGCAAGCGTATGTAATGGGAACAGCTAACGTGTAGCCTTTGATCACGTGCCACTACGTCAACCATTTTAATGGGTGAGGCTTAACCCCTTACACTCGTGGGAATTGGCCTATATAACTTGTCAAACTCATTCCATGGAGGTCCGAGTGTCTGCGGGTTTTCGCTCCTCCCTTGTACTTGATGAATTAAGGTCACTAATTAGTAAGGACCCCCCCACCCGGTTGTCAAGGTCTTAATTGAAGGGAAAAACTAAAACCAGCAGACACCAGGCCCTTCATGGAATGAGTTTGACACCCCTGGCCTATATGGATAGGGCTGAATTGAAATGTTTCTTACAAAATAAATATGGAATCTATATGCATAACCATGGTAGCAATAAAAAAGGATCCGTTTGGAGATTATGGGAAAATTAGACTAAAGGTGAGGACAAAACTGTTAATCTGACAACACTGAATCCAAACATTAACTGTTGATTAGTGTTTTTTATTTTTACATTTACTGTAATTTTTGCCGTATTTGTTAATAACGAAATCTGAAAATACTCTGGATACATTCAGTAACGAAGAATATTCCTGGAAAGCGCAACATAAAACCAAAAAATTGACAAGGGTTTGAGTGGGAGGTCTAACTGGTATCTCCAAGTGGCCACACACCTCTCCAAAGTGTGCGCAGTTCCTACGTTATTTCAATGCACTTTTATGACTCAAAGAATAATCAACTATTAGGTGCTATTTTGAGCTCTACTAGCTGTGCTGTTGAGGAACTAGACCAAGTTGTTTTCTTTGGAACACAGTCCTGCATCCCCGCCATCACACAATTACTGTTGTTCCCGCATTCCAGAAACGGTCCATTTAAATCACAATCTGCTCAGGTGGGCATAATTTGAAAGCATGTTCTATTGCCAACATGGGTAGCTAAGTAACAAAATACGATCTTACAGTTTTTGGCTTTCAGAAAGCAAATCAGAGAGGCAGATCATACATTTGGTGCGCACAGAATAGTCACAAGTGCATTCAGATGCGTGTTCCCCGCCTAAATTCTTAAAACAACGGGCTCATTCTGTTCAAAATCACATTATTGGTCGCATACACATATTTAGCAGATGTTATTGTGGGTCAGAAGAACCCAGGGTATGACGCCATGTCATCTTGTAACTGTACATCAAGCATAGTGATCAGAAACGTTGACGATGTATATATTACATGAGTTTTATGATATGTGAAGTGCACATTTGGACTAATGGGTGTTTGGCTTGCTTGTATGACATCAAAGCGGTATTTATTATAATTCTCAACATCGCATCTTGCAAAATACATGAAGTCCTATTTGTGTACAGCATTTCCCTCACTCAGACAACAACAAACAATGGCTAAAGTTGCCCAATTAGCGGGAGGGATGGGGTCAACTTCTTGCCGCCGCGCATGGTGTTCAAGTTCAGAACCGCTGTCAGTCAAAACCATTACTGCGCTGTGAAGTGGAGACCTTGATCTCTGACGTCATGTATAGCGTGTTACTGTATAGCATTCCAGTTTAGGCGCTTATCAGTCAAAATCTGCAATTTTTAACCCTGTATATGGGTACGAGTGTAAAGAGCTACATTTAACTTGTTCTAATGTTCGCAAGTATGGCCCCCACATATTGAAAGTGTGTTTATTATCTGTGTGTATGTACCTGGGGTGTGTATGTCTGTGTAATCTGTATCACCTCTCTCATCCAGGAGGAGAGTCCAGAGGTGCTGCTGGTGAAGGAGGAGGGTCTGGGGAACCCTGAGGGGAACATGGTCATGGAGGACAACCTGACTACACCTCCTCCTGAACCCACAGAGGAACCAGCTGAGCAGCACAGGATCACACACAGTCTCACTGAGGTGAGCCCACTGAACTACTGTCTGAATGGTATTAGGTCAGGGTCTGTATCCACAAACCCTCTCAGAGCAGGAGTGATCTAGGATCAGCTTAACCTTTTAGATCATAATGGATAAGATTATATGGAGAGATCCTAGATCAGCACTCCTACTCTGAGACTCTTTGTGGATACTGGCCCTATGCTTGAGTGTGGGACCATGTCTATGAATGATAAAACCATGAAAGACTATGAATCAAAATCAACTGACATATTTGCATATTACTCATTGCCCAATCAGAAGATGCTCCATAGCAGGGTGCTCATATCAGATTTCTTGATCCAACATCCTCTCACTCTGTATCTCTTACAGCCAGTAGACATGGAGGATGGGAAGCCTGATCTGCTGCTGGTCAAAGAGGAGACAATAGAAGACGAACCAGAGAGCATTGATCTGCTGAGTGGACTAAAGATGGGGGAGCAAGGTAAGAAGTACATATAGCCTACATACCAAGGTTATTATAGTTTTGTGTTTTTATTTATATTAGTTTTAAGATTTATTTGAAATTCAGTTTCAATTCGTTTTCAGAACTGATTTACTCACTTTGAAGTTTTATAAAAACATTTATATTTCGTTTTTATATTTTTTTGTTTTAGGGACAAATTAGCCTGTGTGTGGGAGGCTAGGAGCCACTTATAATTTCTGTTTTTGGGGATGTCACTTCTTGCCACTGTGGGGCAGTAATGCATAAGGTGATGGGTCAGGTCATTAGGTTAGGTTTAAAGGTAGACTCAGTGAGATGACAGATGCACCAAGTAAACAGTAGTAGTGGGTCAATTCCCTCAATGACGAGGAGCTTTGGAGCGCTAAACTTCAACACTGTTTTCGTCTACATTGTAGAATAATAGTGAAGACATCAAAACTATGAAATAACATTGTGTTAAACAAATCAAAATATATTTTATATTTGAGATTCTTCAAAGTAGCCTTTGACTTGATGACTGCTTTGCGCACTCTTGGCATTCTCTCAACCAGCTTTATGAGGTGGAATGGAATGCATTTCAATTAACAGGCCTTGTTAAAAGTTAATGTGGAATTTCTTTCCTTCTTAATGCGTTTGAGCCAATCAGTTGTGTTGTGACATGGTAGGGGTGGTATACAGAAGATAGCCCTATTTGGTAGAAGACCAACTCCATAATATAATTTGGCAAGAACAGCTCAAATAAGCAATGAGAAACGACAGTCCATCATTACTTTAAGACATGAAGGTCAGTTTCTTCAAGTGCAGTCGCAAAATCCATCAAGCACTATGATGAAACTGGCTCTCATGAGGACCGCCACAGGAAAGGAAGACCCAGAGTTAACTCTACTGCAGATGATAAGTTCATTAGTTACTAGCCTCAGAAATCGGCAATTAACTGCACTTCAGATTGCAGCCAAAATAAACGCTTCACAGAGTTCAAGTAACAAACATCAACTGCTTGAATTAGGCCTTCATCGTCAAATTTCTGCAAAGAAAACACTACTAAAGGACACCAATAAGAAGAACAGACTTGTTTGGGCCAAGAAACACAAGAAATGGACATTAGACCGGTGGAAATCTGTCCTTTGATCTGATGAGTCCAAATTCTTTGTGACGCAGAGTAGGTGAACAAATGATCTCCGCATGTGTGGTTCCCACCGTGAAGCATAGAGGAGGAGGTGTGATGGTGCTTTGCTGGTGATACTGTCAGTGATTTATTTAGAATTCATGGCACACTTAACCAGCATGGCTACCACAGCATTCTGCAGTGATACACCATCCCATCTGGTTTGGGTTTAGTGGGACTATCATTTGTTTTTCAACAGGACAATGACCCAACAAACACCTCCAGGCTGTGTAAGGGCTATTTGACCAAGAAGGAGAGTGATGGAGTGCTGCATCAGATGACCAGACCTTAAACAAATTGGGATGGTTTGGGATGAGTTGGGCCGCAGAGTGAAGGAAAAGCAGCCAACAGGTGCTCAGCATATGTGGAAACTCCTTCAAGACTGTTGGAAAAGCATTCCAGGTGAAGCTGGTTGAGAGAATGCCAAGAGTGTACAAAGCTGTCATCAAGGCAAAAGGTGGCTACTTAAACAAATCAAAATATTATAAATTTTGATTTTAGATTCTTCTAACACTTTTTTGGTTACTATGATTCCATATGTGTTATTTCATAGTTTTGATGTCTTCACTATTATTCTACAATGTAAAAATAAAGAAAAACCCTGGAATGAGTAGGTGTGTCCAAACTTTTGACTGGTACTGTAAGTATTACGTACTTAGGTGATGGACATTTGGCAGTGATTACAGCCTCAAGTCTTCTTGGGTATGACCGCTACAAGCTTGGCACACCTGTATTTGGGGAGTTTCTCACATTCTTCTCTGCATATCCTCAAGCTCTGTCAGGTTGGATAGGGATCGTCGCTGCACAGCTATTTACAGGTCTCTGAGATGTTAGATTAGGTTCAAGTCCGGGCTCTGGCTGGGCCACTCAAGGACATTCAGAGACTTGTCCCGAAGCCACTCCTGCGTTGTCTTGGCTGTGTGGTTTGGGTCGTTGTCCTTGGTTTCATCAGACCAGAGAATCTTGTTTCTCATGGTCTGAGAGTCCTTAGGTGCCTTTTGGCAAACTCCAAGCGGGCTGTCATGTGCCTTTTACTGAGGAGTTGCTTCCGTCTGGCCATTCTACCATAAAGGCCTGATTGGTGGAGTGCTGCAGAGATGGTTGTCCTTCTGGAAGGTTCTCCCATCTCCACACAGGAACTCTGGGATACTGTCAGAGTGACCATCAGGTTCTTGGTCACCTCCCTGACCAAGGCCCTTCTCCCCGGATTGTTCAGTTTGACCGGGTGGCCAGCTCTAGGAAGAGTTTTGGTAGTTCCAAACTTCTTCCATTTAAGAATGATGGAGGCCACTGTGTTCTTGGGGACCTTCAATGCTGCAGACATTTGTGGTACCCTTCCCCAGATCTTCACCTCAACACAATCCTGTCTCGGAGCTCTATGGACAATTCCTTCGACCTCATGGCTTGGTTTTTGCTCTGACATGAACTGTCCAACTGTGGGACCTTATATAGACAGGTGTGTGCCTTCCCAAATCATGTCAATTTTTTTTTACCACCGGTGGAATCCAATCAAGTTGTCGAAACATCAAGGATGATCAATGGAAACAGAATGCACCGGAGTTCAATTTCGAGTGTCATAGCAAAGGGTCTGAATACTTATGTAAATAAGGTGTCTTTATTTCTAAAAACCTGTTTTGGCTTTGTCATTATGGGGTCTTGTGTGTAGATTGACGAGTTAAAACATTTATTTAATCAATTTTAGAATAAGGTTGTAACGTAAAAATGTGGAAAAAGGGAAGGGGTCTGAATACTTTCTGAATGCACTGTAATAACCAATAATAGATCTAAAATGGGAATAGTGATGCGCCTGGATATAGTGAAATTAAATCAATACAACTTATGTTTACATACAAAAACACACAATTAACTTGACATGGTAATTGACAAAAAAATCCATATGTAAAGTTCTCTGCCATGTTTGAAAAGTCAATTTTTTTACTTCTTCCTTAAGGTAGTTGGCTGGAGGCTAACAGAGGAGACTGGGTGGCCATCTTGGACTCCCAGATCCAGATGGGTGCAGCCAAGGGCCCAGGGGACATCATCACCGAGCAGGCCCGGACCAAATGCGACTTAGTGGAGGCCAGGGGATGGGACCGTGTCCTCAACTCTGGGCTGGGGAACAACACTGTTAACCACAACCAGAAACAGACAATTGAATGCAAAACAACAACCAAACGTAGTCTCCAAGACAACAGACTGGCTGAGACCAGAGCGAGGCGTCGATTTGGTCTACGGGGATGGGGAGGTGTTGGTATGCGGCGGGAGAGATCAGACACAGACTCAGCTAGCGATGCTCCGTCCTGCTCCTATAGTTGTGATTCAGAGAGACTGATTGCGCCTCAGGTTAACCCCCTAACAGATGCTGCCTTCAGCCTGCCTTCTATAGGATCTATCAACTGGAACATGGACCCTGCAACAACACAGACACTCCATGGCCTTCGTCCTGACACTCTCCTAATGTTAAACCAGACCTCAGACAATGCCAGCACCTCAACACTAAATGGCTACACAAGCCCATTGACAAATGAGAGAAGCAGAGACGGAATCAGCAAAGGTGGCAGGGCCAAAGAGAAGCGCTTCCCGTGTTCATTCTGTGGGAAAGCCTTCAGTTTCCCCAAACAGGTGGAGATCCATCAGAGGATGCACACGGGGGAGAAACCGTTTAGCTGCCACCTGTGCCGGGCCAGTTTCTCGGACTCGTCAAACCTGAAGAGGCACCAGAGGGTCCACACAGGGGAGAAACCCTACAGCTGCCCCCAGTGTGAGAAGAGGTTCTCCCACCAGCACCAACTAAAGATGCACCTGAAGGTCCACACGGGAGAGAGGCCGTTTGCCTGTACATACTGTGGGAAGAGGTTCTCAGAGAGGAGCTACCTCAGGATACACCAGCAGAAAATGCACACGGCCCATGTATAGAGTATAGTGGTGACATGTAATGTAGTACTAGTTAGTATGTTTGTAGTCAATTGTTGTTTTTGGATTTAGTTGGAAACTGGATGAGGTGAACTGAGGAAAGATAGAGTATGATGAGGCAGAGTAGATGATATAGTGGCTTGCGAAAGTTTTCACCCCCTTGGCATTTTTACTTATTTTGTTGCCTTACAACCTGGAATTAAAATATATTTTGTGGGTTTGTATCATTTGATTTACACAACATGCCTACCACTTTGAAAATGCAAAATATTTTTTCTTGTGAAACAAACAAGAAATAAGACAAAACTGAACTTGAGCGTGCACAACTATTCACCTCCCCCAAAGTCAAGATTTGTAGAGCTACCTTTTGTAACAATAACAGCTGCAAGTCTCTTGGGGTATGTCTCTGTAAGCTTGGCACATCTAGCCACTGGGATTTTTGCCCATTCTTCAAGGCAAAACTGCACCAGCTCCTTCAAGTTGGATGGGTTCCGCTGGTGTACAGCAATCTTTAAGTCATTCACAGATTCTCAATTGAATTGAGGTCTGGGCTTTGACTAGGCCATTTAAATGTTTCCCTTAAACCACTCGAGTGTTGCTTTAGCAGTATGCTTAGGGTCATTGTCCTGCTGGAAGGTGAACCTCCGTACCAGTCTCAAATCTCTGGAAGACAAACGGGTTTCCCTCAAGAATTTCCCTGTATTTAGCGCCATCCATCATTCCTTCAATTCTGACCAGTTTCCCAGTCCCTACCGATGAAAAACATCCCCACAGCATGATGCTGCCACCACCATGCATCACTGTGGGGATGGTGTTCTCCAGGTGATGAGGTGTTGTGTTTGTGCCAGACATAGAGTTTTCCTTGATGGCCAAAAAGCTCAATTTGTCTGATCTGACCAGAGTACCTTCTTCCATATGTTTCGGGAGTCTCCCACGTGCCTTTTGGCGAACACCAAACACCGTGTTTGCTTATTTTATTTTTTTAAGCAATGGCTTTTTTCTGGCCACTCTTCCGAAAAGCCCAGCTCTGTGGAGTGTACGGCTTAAAGTGGTCCTATGGACAGATACTCCAATCTCCGCTGTGGAGCTTTGCAGTTCCTTCAGGGTTATCTTTGGTCTCTTTGTTGTCTCTGGTTAATGCCCTCCTTGCCTGGACCGTGAGTTTTGGTTGGCGGCCCTCTCTTGTCAGGTTTGTTGTGGTACCACATTCTTTCCATTTTTTAATAATGGATTGAAAAATGGTGCTCCGTGGGATGTTCAAAGTTTCAGATCTTTTTTTATAACCCAACCCTGATCTGTACTTCTCCACAATTTTGTCCCTGACCTGTTTGGAGAGCTCCTTGGTCTTCATGGTGTCGCTTGCTTGGTGGTGCCCCTTTCTTAGTGGTGTTAGTCTCTGGGGCCTTTCAGAACAGGTGTATATATATATACACTGATCATGTGACAGATCATGTGACACTTAAATAAAGTCCACCTGTGTGCAATCTAACTAATTATGTGACTTCTAGAGGTAATTGGTTGTACCAGATCATATTAGGGGTTTCATAGCAAAGGGGGTGAATACATAAACTAAAAATCTATTTAAATTACAGGTTTTAATGCAACAAAATAGGAAAAACGCCAAGGGGATGAATACTTTTGCAAGGCACTGTATGGTGATGTTTGGTGTGACGGTGTCTGTAAAAATGCTTCAACCTTGTCCTGTTGTTTGATGCTGGGGTTTTATGAGAAAATTAATTAATGTTTACTTGAGATGAAGTAGTAAAGATGTGTGTAATGTGATGAACCTTTTCCAAAGTATTCTAAAATGAATTTTATCAAAGCAAGGGTACCAGATTTACAGAAAAGGTCAAGTGTTACCATATTGAGAAAAGTTATTCTACTTGTCACGTATTATTTTGTGCAATAAAAGTTCTGTACTTCACATTGAGTGTAGGACCATTTTGTTTAAATTAAATACAACATTTAATCTGTGCTGACTGGCTAGTTTTTTTTGTATCATTACAGGGGCTGAGTTTCCCTTATCTCAGTGGAAACAAAATATTATACTTAATTGTTGAATCATTAAGTAAGTTGAGCCAAAGGGGTAAGTTCAGCCACTCTTGTTTCTAGGTAACCATACACACAATCATTTTACCAAATAGGTCATAATTTCATGGAGTCTGAAGGAAGAAACAACATGGAAAAAGTCAAAAAAAAAGATTGTCAAATGAATGTTAGAGGTTTCATAATGCTTGTATCTTAACCAAAATTGATAATTTTAAGATTGTTCTATATATCATTTGGGGTCTCTATAAGATTGAGGTCCTAAACATAGCATGAAAGTGCATCCATGCAGCTGTATGGGCTAATATCGTCAAAATGTTTGCCTTGGGGAAGTTGATCCAATGGAAGTGATTTATTCCCCGGTGTAATTCAAGGCATTATCACTGTAATATAAGGTTACAACAGGGCCTAGGGTAAAAGTGTTTAAAAAAAGTTCAAAGTGTTTGTTAGGTGATAAGCCTGTGTTAAACAATGCTTACATTTTTATTTATTTTACGAAAAAGCGATTGTGTTTGGGACATAAAGATAGACATGGTTTTAAAAAGGTAGTGGTAATATTTCATTCAGTACAAAAATGTGTAGGAGGCTTAACTTACCCTGTCCCGCGACTCAACTTACCACATACTTGCGGTAAATTGTGCCAAGAGACCACTTTCTTATTTTGACAAGTTATGTTTTCAAAAGTAATGTTTAGATGAATTCTGATTATTTCCAGGGATACACAACATCCTGAAATATATGTAGATATCTTTGATAGAAAGAATATACAAAATTTCCCTTGGAGTGATGCTGAATGTAAATAATTTACCCCACGCCTCCCTACTTGAACCACACTGTTAAGAGGTGGGCTTGACTGTGGTTAACATGCTCTACTAACTGAGCTAAAGAGGACTGCAGAGGGGGTCATGTCATGTTTGTGTGTACAGCAGTTTCTTATATAAACCTTTTTTTATGCTCTTCTGTACAACTTGTGTTGACAGTCTGCAGTCCATGAAGACCTCCTGATATCCAATGTTACTGGTGGGAGAGACTGGACCTCTGAAGAGTTGGAACTGAGACCGAACCATGAGGGACAGAGATTCCACCACCACACAGAACACAACCAATGGACAGGTGGACTGAACAACCTCAATCCTGGTGGTCATCAGAGAGACAGAGGCTCCAGTCAGGGATCCAGTCTGCAGCCCAGACCCTTCTCTTCACAGTCTCAGTGCAGGGATGAAGCAGGGCCTGGGGCTGATAGAGATAGACCCTCCTGTTCATATGATAAACACCACAGTATCCACGATGAACAGAGCAGGTCACCCTGGGTTCAGCCTTCAGAGAGAGTGGTGGGAGACCCCCCTGGTGGTAGTCTATCAGCAAATCTGTCTTCTCCTTCAGGGTGTCGTCTAATGCCTAGTGACTGGGTTCATGGAAAGCCTGGGGTAACTTAGCCTTCCTAAGTTACCTCAGGATTACCTCACCAATACAGACAGTCAGGATGGGAGTTCACCACGAGAGGTACCTAGCCTATAACAGCACACAATCTCAACAACACCCAAACAATGGCTAGAGGTCAAGGAGCGAGCTCAAAGACTAACGACCTCATGGTGGTGGCTCCTGCTTCTGCCTCCTCTGGTGTCATTGGGTCACAACGTGGGAGGCCGAGCATTAGGACGGACGCAGACAAGCCACACGCCTGCGCCACGTGTGGGAAGCGCTTTGCTGAGGCAAACTATGTGAAGAAGCACCAGACAGTTCACACCAAGGAGAGGCCCTTCAAGTGGATACTATGTTACAAGAGCTTCTCCTTCCTGACTAACCTTATCAGACATAGCAGTGTCCACAACGAGGAGAAATCATAGCAGTGTGACTAGGGATATACACAGGTGATATCTGGGAACCATTCTTTAGATGTATTATCATGTGAAGAGTCTTGGTAAGAGGGTAATTAACCACATTCCCCTTATTAACTTGAAACAGGCTTGTGTAAATACCTGCTTTTTAAAGGGACGGTAAATCTAGACAAGCACCAGGACAGTTGAATATTTACCTTAAGGTGATGTAGATGGAATAAAGTCATTATTTTCTACTCCATTCTTGCTTCTTTCTAAACAAGTCTGTTCTCAGCTCGAAAGATACTGATCTTAGATTTGATGTGTAAAGTGATAAGCAGTACTGTAATTTAAAGAACAGCTCGCATATCTTTCATTTAACCACACCCTTTGAGCTATGATGCCAACCAATACGATCCCTTCTCTTCAGTGTCAGAAGTGGAGCTAGCTAGCTTGACCGGCCGGCACTGGGAAGAAGAATGGCGGATGGCAAGATGACGCCAGGCAGAAATTAGGGCGATAGTCTATGTCTGCGAAATACATGCAAAGTGTACTTTCTCTTAACTACAAGAGACATAATTACATGTTCCTCTCCTGAAAACCATGAGATGGAGTCAGATAGTGAAAGCTTAGAAATCAAACCTGACAAAAGTGAACAAAAAGAACCTGAAGACTTCTAAGCCTCACCCCAATAAATCAGGAAAATGGCTCTGGCCCAGTGGGAGTACGATTTGTTGAGAAAGTGGATTCGTGCCTTTTGGCCAACCAATTTGTGGTATCAGAAGGAGCGGGCGCTCCACATCTCGCGCCTCGGGACAAGAGCTGTGTCTTGCTTTGCTATCTGGAGCAGAGCACCGGTGAAAGGAGTGATAACTGGGGTGGCTTTGAGTGTTGAGGTGGAACAAATGAAGTTGAGGATCCATGGTATCTGTGATGCACGCCGTTTGGTGCAATGCAGACCCGGTGGCGAGCGCGAGATTGATACCCGTCTATCCTTTTGAGTTTTGATATTGAGTGTTTACCTGATAAAGTCATGCTAGGACATGTCAGGTACCCCATTAGAGCTTTTGTTCAGAACCCACTACGGTGTTTCAGGTGCCAAGTGTATGCTCATGTTGCAGCAGTATGTAGGAGGGACATTATTAGGTGTGAGAAGTGTACAGGAGGGCATGGGACAAAGGAGTGTGTAGTTTTGTTGGAAAAAGTGGTGTGTTTCAATTGTGGGGGTGCGCATTTTGCTGGGGATCAGAAATGTCCTGTGCAAGTGAGACAATTTGAGGTTGCCAGGGTTACAGTGCAGAAAGTGTCTCATGCTGAGGCAGTGAGGAAAGTAGATGTTGATGGGGAAAGAGTGAGGTCGGGTGAGGGAGCCTGAGAGGATCCCTGTGACTACTGGCCAGTACAGAGTGATCCGGACAGTTTGTGCTTTAGTAAGGTTGGCTTCTTGTCGTTTATTGCTATGGTCATTAATTGTACCGCACAGATGGAGAAGAAATCCCAGAAGATAGGTTTAGTAGTAGCAGCAGCAGGAAAGTTTATGGGTGTCAGAGATTTTAGTGCAGAAGAACTACACAGGGTTTTGAGAGAAGGGGTTCCAGCCTCCCAGGCCGACAGCCTGTAGTGGGATATATCTAGGGTTAGATGGTGGTGCAATTCCCCCCCCCCCCCCCCCCCCATTTGTGACCAAAATGTGCAATTCGCTCTCCGACCTGGGAAAGGCAGCAAAACGTCTAGTCTGCCTGAAAATTACACGAAGAAGAGCAATTCAACGGAAGTGAACAGTGATCAAGTACAATTTTTACATTAGCGTTTATGTTGTTATTCAGACGTTTATTAACACACTGTACAGCATCACATACTTACCCCAGGTAGTATTTTATTCGCGTTGGAGACAGGACAGGTTGACGTTATCTAGGTAACGCTAGGTAGCTAGGTTCTAACAATGGCTAACTGTATGGTTTTTCACACTCAAATAGCCTCCATCATGGAGGTGCTAGCGAATGCAGCCGTGGCAGAGGTCTGTAAACTCGTAGACGATGACTATGCAGTGTTTCGTTTGGAAATAACTCAAAGACATAAAGAAAACAGGGCATTGCAGAGGAAACTACAGCTACTTGAACTGAAGGTATCACGGGACCGCGCAGACAAGACGATGCGAGAGCGCATTCTCGCCAGTCGTCCCAGAAGTGTCAAGATCCTCGACCGATACAGAGGAACCGCAAGAGGTATATTAGGGGCTATTTATTTGTGGGAAATTCCGTAATTATATGTGGGGATTTTAATACGATTAGGGAACCAAATGAGCTGGTATCTCAGTCAATTTCATACATTTAAATAGAAATGTTGAAATTTGAACAAAAACTATTTATAAAGTGATATCTGATTAAATATGGTGGTGAAGACGCATACCGCAACCTGAACCCTGCAGAAACAAGGATGTTTAAAAAAATATATACTCCGTGCACAATTGTCAGAAAATGTACATTACCAGTCAAAAGTTTGGACACATACTCAATCATGGGTTTTTCTTTATTTTTACTATTTAAAAAGAAAAATCTCCTAAAATGACATACACAAATCTAACTGCCTGTAGCTCAGGACCTGAAGCAAGGATATGCATTTTCTTGATCCCATTTGAAAGGAAACACTTTGAAGTTTGTGGAAATGTGAAATTAATGTAGGAGAATATAACACATTAGATATGGAAAAAGATAATAATATATGTACCATCATCTTTGAAATGCAAGAGAAAGGCCATAATGTATTATTCCAGCCCAGGCGCAATTTAGATTTTGGCCACTAGATGGCAGCAGTGTATGTGCAAAGTTTTAGACTGATCCAATGAACAATTGTATATCTGTTCAAAATGTTGTATCAAGACTGCCCAGATGTGTGTAATTGGTATATTAATACATTTTCAAGTTCAGAATTGTGCACTCTCCTCAACCCATAGCATGGTAATAGCTACTGTAAATTGGACAGTGCAGTTAGATCAACAAGAATTTAAGCTTTCTGCCCATATCAGATATGTTTATGCCTTAGGAAATGTTCATGTTAGTTACAACCTCATGCTAATCACATTAGCCTACATAAGCTTGACCGTCCCGTGGGGGGGGACACCGATCCTGTAGAGCAGGTATTCCCAAACTGGAGTAAGCGCATTTAAAAAATATTTATTTTTTCTTTATTTTTTCTTCACATTTTCAAACAGTACATTTATATTTTCCAACGGGGCTATACATTTGGGTGAGGATTTTTTCTCGCCTGAGTAGCCTCGTTTCACTGCCAAAAATAAAATTAAACCATCTAGTGTTCAGCGAAATAACACAATGTCAAATACAGGTAGCCTAGTCAAATAATTAACATCCAATCACATTAACCGTTACTCTCTCGCGGGAAACCTTCACTCCTGCGCAGACATTTAGAAACGAAACATGACAATTTGAAAAATAAGCCACGGGAATTTTTGAAGCAAGAATAAAGATGACTTTCGAGTAGTAAGACATGCATAAAAGCAACAGATACCATTAATAAGAAGGGGCTAGAAGCATCTTATATGGTGAGCTACCGAGTGTCTAGGACAGGCAAGCCCCATACTATTGTGGAGGACTTAATTCTTCCTGCTGCCGTGGATATGGCTGGGACAATGCTGGGGGAAAAGGCCCAAAAAACTATACAGACAATGCCTTCATCAAACAACACTGTTTCACAACACATCAGTGACATTATTCTACAATGTAGAAAACAGTAAAAATAAGAATGAGTAGGTGTGTCCAAACTTTTGACTGGTACTGTATGTATAAATCCCAAGTCTGTCTTTCACGGTGTCTTCGATACTCACGTGGATGACATTACTAAAGATTTATGGTGGACAATAATTTACATTGTGAACAGTAAAATTTGGAAGGCAAGATGCATTATGACTATGAAATAAAGTTTTGTTCAATAAAAAAAATACAAATCAAAACAGAACTAAAAGGAATAAATAAGATGGACTCTACCACGGACACTATTAAATCTGTAAATCACGTTATGTAATTATGAACTAAAATGTATGTATTGATGTGAAACTTAGTTAACTTGAATTGTATTTATGTGAACTATTTATGATTTGTAAAATGTTAACTTCAATAAAGATAATTTTTTAAGAAAAAAAGCTGAAGGTTCATTTTGCAGAAGGTCGTCCTTTCCCCTCTGCGCATATGTGACTTTAAATATGTTAACCAGAATTGCATCTTGGTCAGTTTTTGGATAGTATGCAATAATTCCCCTGATTACTTAGCTATCTTGCACAAAGACACAATATCATATTCTAGCCAGGTTCTTGATTTACTGCATTTCCTATTATTTACTAATTGAAAACAATGTGATGCATGGGACATAATCTACTGATCTATAAATACCGTATCAAGAAGTTATTTGAATTGTTACCTTACATCCTTGCCAATTGTAGACAGTCAAAACTGTCTATAGTGTACAATATGGCGTTGAGCATTGACAGTACCTAACCTAATCACCTCTTTTCCACCAATCACTCTCTCAGGTGAAGGACATCTCACTGGAGGCCACAAGAGCTTTGTGAAGCCAGCGGAACACAATACATGGAGAGATGATCAACCAATCACTGTTGATGAGGGGAGTGGAACCGCAACCCAGCACTTTATCATGATAGAGGTTAGTATAATAGTGTTACATTAAAATTACAGTAGATCAAATGTGGCCAGTATATTTCAGAAAGACTCCCCTCAGCTATTCACTTGCTTACAAGTACATCCTAATGTATCTGCCATAGGGGAGCTTCTTAGACTTCCCTATGACATTGTTATCCAATTCTACTCATGTACCAGTAATAATCTCCTCTATTCTTGTGTCAGGATGCAGAGGCTGCAGGTCCTGGGGTCAAGCTGGAGAGGTCTCAAAAAGAGGAGGACCCACGGCACAGCAGAGACATCCATACTGGAACGGCTGGAGCGCCCCCTGTAGCCACGGAGGAACCCACCACCGCCCCAGCGCCACCCATTACCCGACGAAACATCATGGAGGTCAGTGGAACGCTGAACGCCGTCCTCAAGTCCGAGACAGATACAGAGACTTTAACGGGGCTGGACCGACTGGGCTGTCCTCCTGCTCCCCGATCAGAGTATTTACTTTACAGTAACACGAGCCCGAGGACGGTTCTGTCCCATCAGGACTCATCAGGTGACACGTTACAGACTGGCAATGATCCGTCCTGTTCATACGCTACAGAGATGATACCTAGTGACATGCCTGTCGGCTTAGATACACAGACTAATCCATTGAGAGGGGACTGGAACCGGTACAGTAGTAGTGTATACTCTGAAGGGTCCCTAGATAAGAAAGGGGAGGGTCTGGTCGTAGATGAGGTGACTGTGAAAGTGGAAGGCGACACTCCTCTGACATGGAATGCAGACGAGACTCACTTAGGAGAAGGACACTCGCAGGGCAACACCAGTGACTTCTTAGACTACAGGGAACGCTTACAGACAAATCCAAATGTCACAACCCACTCCCCTTTACACCCGCTCAGGGATCGCAACCCAGTGTCCACGTCGATGGTACCTTCCGATTCACACGGCCACATCCTTTTCGAACAGGTATTGAACTCAAACAACAGGGCTAGAGCCCAGGCTCAGGGAGGGGGAGCAACATCAGTCAATAGTAAAGAGAAACGGTTCCTCTGCATGTTCTGTAACAAAGGCTTCAGCCGCCCCCAGAAGGTAGAGATCCACCAGAGGGTCCACACAGGGGAGAAACCCTACAGCTGTACCCAGTGTCACATGCGCTTCGCCCAGGCTTGCAACCTGAAGAGGCATCAGAGGGTCCACACAGGGGAGAAATCCTATAGCTGCCCCCAGTGTGAAAAGAGTTTCTCCCACCAGCACCAGCTGAAGATGCACCTGAAGGTCCACATGGGAGAGAGGCCGTTCCCCTGTGTGTAGGGCTGTTACGGTGACGTAATACCGCTAGACTGGTGGTCACGAGTCATGACCGTAGTCAAATTCCACGTGACCGTTGAGTCATAGTAACAGGGCTACTCAAACTGCACTCTGTAAATGAATGGTGCTGATGGGCGTTAGTAGCCTACCAAACTTGCTAACCATCAAGACGCTAATGGCCTGGTGCTCAACGCTCTATTGTCCCTCAAATTACTCTGACATCAATGCTAATGCGTTTGAAAATCTTATCAAACACTTCATGATTGAATTTGAATAATATGCAGGGGTTGAAATAGCAGGAATGTGTGTGTTGCATTCTGAAAATACAGGTGTATTGACCATGATATTCAATTTCAAGTTCCACATTTTTATAGACTTGCTGCTATTACCCGAAACGTCTCATCCATCCTCCAAACCACGCTCTCTCTCTCTTAGCAGAGTGATTTGAGGGACAATAGAATGCTAGAGCCTTGATGGCCTTTAGCAAGTTTGGTAGGCTACTAACGCCCATCAGCACCATTCATTTACAGAGCGCAGTTTGAGTAGCCCAGTTACCATGACTCAACGGTCACGTGGAATTTGACTACAGTCATTCAATTTCAAGTTCCACATTTTTATATTGACTTGCTGTTATTATCCGAAACGTCTCATCCATCCTCCAAACCACGCTCTTTCTCTGCGCTCCAAGTTGCAAATGTAGGAAAATCACAGTTTTAAAAGCAAATAGGCCTACTGTTGTGACTGATGGAGAGAGGAGAGTCTCAGCCTTATTTGTATTTTTTTTGCACTTTTTACCCCTTTTTCTCCCCAATTTCGTGATACCTAATTAGTAGTTAGTCTTGTCCCATCGCTGCAACTCCCGTACGGACTTGTACGAGGCAAAGGTCGAGAGTCATGCGTCCTCCGAAACATGACCCGCCAAGCCGCACTGCTTCTTGACACACTACTCGCTTAACCCGGAAGCCAGCTGCACCAATGTGTCGGAGGAAACACCGTATAGCTGTCCGTCAGCTTGCAGGCGCCTGGCCTGCCACAAGGAGTCGCGAGATGGGACAAGGACATCCCAGCCGGCCAAACTCTCCTCTAACCTGGACGCTGGGCCAGTTGTGCGCCGCTTCATGGGTCTCCCGGTTGCGGCAAGCTGCGACACAGCCCGGGATCGAACCAGGGTCTGTAGTGACGCCTCTAGCACTGCGATGCAGTGCCTTAGACTGCTGCGCCACTCGGGAGGGAGGAGGGTCTCAGCTTTCTGTAGGTATTATATTTATTTCTCAACTTTATATTTGGACGGCTGGAGCATAAGCCTATAGACGTCATTGGGTATGCTGAAAACTTTTCAGGACATTACATTAACTGTTAACTAACTACATGAACTGTTAGATTAGTAAATTACACAGCTAACTATCAGCATATTATATTTAGTTTTCTAGCTAATGCATTTTGAGTTTCCACTTCCTCAGAATTAGCCCAAATCCACATTTTATATATATACAGTGGGGAGAACAAGTATTTGATACACTGACAATTTTGCAGGTTTTCCTACTTACAAAGCATGTAGAGGTCTGTAATTTTTATCATACATACACTTCAACTGTGAGAGAAGGAATCTAAAACAAAAATCCAGAAAATCACATTGTATGATTTTTAATTAATTAATTTGCATTTTATTGCATGACATAAGTATTTGATACATCAGAAAAGCAGAACTGAATATTTGGTACAGAAACCTTAGTTTGCAATTACAGAGATCATACGTTTCCTGTAGTTCTTGACCAGGTTTGCACACACTGCAGCAGGGATTTTGGCCCACTCCTCCATACAGACCTTCTCCAGATCCTTCAGGTTTCGGGGCTGTCGCTGGGCAATACGGACTTTCGGCTCCCTCCAAAGATTTTCTATTGGGTTCAGGTCTGGAGACTGGCTAGGCCACTCCAGGACCTTGAGATGCTTCTTACGGAGCCACTCCTTAGTTGCCCTGGCTGTGTGTTTCGGGTCGTTGTCATGCTGGAAGACCCAGCCACGACCCATCTTCAATGCTCTTACTGAGGGAAGGAGGTTGTTGGTCAAGATCTCGCGATACATGGCCCCATCCATCCTCCCTTCAATACGGTGCAGTCGTCCTGTCCCCTTTGCAGAAAAGCATCCCCAAAGAATGATGTTTCCACCTCCATGCTTCACGGTTGGGATGGTGTTCTTGGGGTTGTACTCATCCTTCTATTCCTCCAAACACGGCGAGTGGAGTTTAGAGCAAAAAGCTCTATTTTTGTCTCATCAGACCACATGACCTTCTCCCATTCCTCCTCTGGATCATCCAGATGGTCATTGGCAAACTTCAGACGGGCCTGGACATGCGCTGGCTTGAGCAGGGGGACCTTGCGTGCGCTGCAGGATTTTAATCCATGACGGCGTAGTGTGTTACTAATGGTTTGAGACTGTGGTCCCAGCTCTCTTCAGGTCATTGACCAGGTCCTGCCGTGTAGTTCTGGCCTGATCCCTCACCTTCCTCATGATCATTGATGCCCCACGAGGTGATATCTTGCATGGAGCCCCAGTCCGAGGGTGATTGACCGTCATCTTGAACTTCTTCCATTTTCTAATAATTGCGCCAACAGTTGTTGCCTTCTCACCAAGCTGCTTGCCTATTGTCCTGTAGCTCGTCCCAGCCTTGTGCAGGTCTACAATTTTATCCCTGATGTCCTTACACAGCTCTCTGGTCTTGGCCATTGTGGAGAGGTTGGAGTCTGTTTGATTGAGCGTGTGGACAGGTGTCTTTTATACAGGTAACGAGTTCAAACAGGTGCAGTTAATACAGGTAATGAGTGGAGAACAGGAGGGCTTCTTAAAGAAAAACTAACAGGTCTGTGAGAGTCGGAATTCTTACTGGTTGGTAGGTGATCAAATACTTATGTCATGCAATAAAATGCAAATTAATTACTTAAAAATCATACAATGTGATTTTCTGGATTTTTGTTTTAGATTCCGTCTCTCACAGTTGAGGTTTACCTATGATAAAAATTACAGACCTCTACATGCTTTGTAAGTAGGAAAACCTGCAAAATCGGCAGTGTATCAAATACTTGTTCTCCCCACTGTATATATGTATGTCCCTACTGTTGGTGCGTGCAAATGCGAGTCATTTCAACTGAACATTGTGCTTACATTTTAATGAAGAATGAAATCAAATAAATCTTATTCATAATGAATTGATGCGTGTCAGGAGCTGGTCATTTTTCCAACACACCTATTATAGCGTTCGTGTTTCAACGACACTGTTGAGTGCATACGGATGGCATGCACATGCAGCTGATAATGGCCCATTCTAAATCTAAACTAATTTTACACATATTATTTAGTATAAATGCCTTATTAATTTGAGAATAGTCTGATGGGAGGGAATATTATCACTTGTGAATGAGAGACTAATGAACAGCGTGTGCAGTCTAGGCATGAAACAGAGCACATGCCTTTTTTGCAACTTTTTAAATCATCAATAGTTGCGTCATATGTTTTGATTTCTAAGACCTAAGGTTTGTCTCACAACTAAAGTAGCCACATAACGTTTCAAATTATCACTTTTTACACTCAACACAGAATAGCCGCTCCATTGCGCACTCGCTCAGCAATCGTTAGAGAAAAATATCCTTTCCATTTTATTAATCAATGTTCACTTATATTCTTGTAACTATAAAATCATATGATGTAAAATAATTGTACAGGAATTAAGCGTATCTTTTCTGCTATTGGCATGGCAGACCCAGATCGGTAACATACATTAGTCCGACTCAACATGAAATTCTGTTCTTCTGAAATACATTTTCTTCATATAATAATGTTTCTTAACACCAGCTATTAAATGGATTTATAATACTTGTTTGAATTGTAGATGTTCCAAAGGCGCGCATCAGCGGCTTGTATGCGTGGAAACCCGGAGATGCCAACCGTGTTTATGTTAATACATGGTCAATAACCGTGAGACCGGTGGTCATTTTGCATGACAGTTAACGGCTGACACATTTTCATGACCACAACAGCGCTAAGTGTACACACTGCAGGAAGAGGTTTGAGAGGAGCTACCTCAGGATACACCAGCAGAAAAAACATTCCACTCTATAACATAGAAACCATTCTACTTGATATCTTCTGATGTTTAGATCAAACCCTGCATTAAAGACAAAGATTACTTTTCATTGTTGTCAGCAGAAAAGATCCACAGATGAATTTGGAATAACGAGAGTAACAGATTTCAGTGTTGAATATTCCTAGGTACAATATTGCAGTCAGACGTAAAACATCTGTTAGATATTGTGTTAGTACTGTGTAAGCTATACTATGTTCACAAATGCCTGTTTCATTACTTCTATTCAACTACCTTTTATTTCCCCAAGACACTTTTAATGAGAAAATGAATGCAGTTTATCAAGTCCATGGACATTTTTTGTTAAGGCATGTGTGGTTTTCATATGGTATATATAAAACTTTGTTTAATAAACACAAAATTGACTTTTCTTTCACTTTCATTGGGACTCTCTTTTTAGTATGAATCACATCTGATATCACCCTATTCTACATACACCCAACAGTGCTTTATAACCAATATACACTTACATACAGTATCTAGAGAAAGTATTCACAGCCCTTGACTTTTTCCATTTTTGTTTTGTTACAAAGTGGGATTAAAATGGATTTAATTGTAATTTTTTGTCAACGATCTACAAAAAAATACTTGATTAGATAAGTATTCAACTCCCTGAGTCTATACAGGTTAGAATCACCTTTGGCAGCAATTACAACTGTGAATCTTTTGAGTAAGTCTCTAAGAGCTTTCCGCACCTGGATTGTGCAACATTTGCCCATTTTATTATTTAACAAAATCTTCCATCTCTGTCAAATTGGTTGTTGATCATTGCTAGACAACCATTTTCAGGTCTTGGCATAGATTTTCAAGCAGATTTCAGTCAAAACTGTAGCTTGGCCACTCAGGAACATTCACTGTCTTCTTGGTAAGCAGCTCCAGTGTAGATTTGGCCTTGTGTTTTAGGTTATAGTCCTGCTGAAAGATTAATTCCTCCTAGTATCTGGTGGAAAGCAAACTGAACCAGGTTTTCCTCTAGAATTTTGCCTGTGCTTAGCTCCATTCTGTGTATTTTCTATCCTGAAAAACTCCCCAGTCCTTAATGATTACAAGCATACTCATAACATGATGCAGCCACCACTATGCTTGAAAATGTGGAGAGTGGTACTCAGTAATGTGTTGTACTGGATTTGTATTTTGTATTCTGGAAAAAGTTAATTGCTTTGTCACATTTTTTGCAGTATTACTTAAGTGCCTTGTTGCAAACAGGATGTGTGTTTTGGAATAATTTTTATTCTGTACAGGCTTCCTTCTTTTCACTCTGTCAAATAGGTTAGTATTGTGGAGTAACTACAATGTTGTTGATCCGTTCTCCTATCACAGCCATTAAAGTCAGGGGTTGAATACTCATTGACTCAAGACATTTCAGCTTTTCATATTTAATTGATTTGTAAAAATGTTGAAAAACAATTCCACTTTGACATTATGGGGTATTGTGTGTAGGCCAGTAACCCAAAGAATCTCAATTGAATCCATTTTAAATTCAGGCTGTAACACAACAAAATTTGGAACAAGTCAAGGGGTATGAATACTTTCAGAAGGCACTATAACAGAGGTGGATGCTGAGAGGAGAACGGCTCATAATAATGGCTGGAATGGAGTTTAAGGGATGGAATAGAGTGAATGGAATGGTATGAAAACCGTGTTTTTATACCATTCGATTTACTCCATTCCAGCCATTGTTATGAGCTGTTCTACCCTCAACAGCCTTCACAGCACTGTACCTACACATACCCACACACTAACAAACACCTACTGTGCACATCAAAATAGTTGAGTCAGGTTTGCACGACGATGACTCATATTTACGTCCACCATGATGAGTTTAACAACAATGAAGTCAGTCTGTAACTACAGTATATGACTCACATAGTGGAGATGGGTAAACACTCCATGTTGAAAGTGTGTTTATTATCTGTGTGTACCATAGGGAGTGTATGTCTGTGTAATCTGTATCACCCTCTCTTCCAGGAGGAGGAGGGTCCAGAGGTGCTGCTGGTGAAGGAGGAGGAGTGTGAGGAGGGTCTGGGGAACCCTGAGAGGACCATGGTCATGGACGACAACCAGATTACACCTCCTCCTGAACTCACAGAGGAACCAGCTGAGCAGCACAGGACCACACACAGTCTCACTGAGGTGAGCCCACTGTGAACTACTGACTGGTATTAGGTCAGGTCTTAATTAATTTTGTCTAAGTATGGGACCATGCCATTGAATTCTCCAACATCAGTATAGTATCAAATCAACTAACATGTTTGCATAGTATTCATAGCAATCCCTCATTGCCCAATCAAGATGCTCCATAGCAGGGTGCTCATATCAGATGTCTTGATCCAACATCCTCTCACTCTGTATCTCTTACAGTCAGTAGACATGGAGGATGGGAAGCCTGCTCTGCTGATGGTCAAAGAGGAGACGATAGAAGATGAACCAGAGAGCATTGATCTGCTGAGTGGACTAAAGATGGGGGAGCAAGGTAAGGGAGAAATACATATAGCCTACATACACTAATAGGTATTCAATGGGAATAGTGATACTCCTGGCTATTATTTTATCTTAATTTTCTTCATTCATAAAATTAAATCAATACAACTTATGTTTACATACAACAAAGACACAATGTATTAACTTGACCAGGTAATTGACTCAAAAACACTCCATATGTAGAGTTTTCTCTGCCAAAGTCTATTTTGTAACCTCTTCCTGCAGGTGGTTGGCTAGAGGCTAACAGAGGAGACTGGGTGGCCATCTTGGATTCCCAGACGAGTGCAGTCAATGGCCTGGGGGATGACATCCCTGAGCAAGCCAGGACCAGAGGCAACACAGTGATCAGCGGATGGGACAACGTCCTCAACTCTGGGCTGGGGAACAACACTGTTAACCACAACCAGAAACAGACTGTCGAACACAAAACAACAGCTGAACTTAGTCTTCATGACAGACTGGCTGAGACCAGGGTGAGGCGTAGATTTGGTCTGCGGGGACGGGGAGGTGTCTGTATGAGAACAGACACAGACTCGGCTAGCGATGCTCCATCCTGCTCCTATAGTTGTGATTCAGAGAAACTGATGGTGCCGCAGGTTAACCCCCTAACAGGTGCTGCCTTCAGCTTGCCTTCTATAGGATCTATCAATTGGAACATGGACCCTGCAACAACACAGACACTCCCTGGCCTTCATCCTCCTCACACTCTCCTAATGTTAAACCAGACCTCAGACAACACAAGTACCTCAACACTAAATGGCTACACAAGCCCTTTGACCAATGACAGTAGTAGAGACGGAATCATTAAAGGTGGCATCACCAAAGAGAAGCGCTTCCCATGTTCGTTCTGTGGGAAAACCTTCAGTTTCCCCAAACAAGTAGAGATCCACCAGAGGATTCACACGGGGGAGAAACCATTCGGCTGCCACCTGTGCTGGGCCAGTTTTTCACACTCGTTCAGCCTGAAGAGGCACCAGAGGGTCCATACAGGGGAGAAACCATTCAATTGCCACCTGTGCCGGGCCAGTTTTTCACATTTGTTTAACCTGAAGAGGCACCAGAGTGTCCACACAGGGGAGAAATCCTGAAGCTGCCCCAGTGTGAGAAGAAGTTCTCCCACCAGCACCAGCTGAAGATGCACCTGAAGGTCCACAAGGGAGAGAGGCCGTTCGCCTGTACGCACTGCGGGAAGAGGTTCTCAGAGGAGAGACCTCAGGATACACCAGCAGAAAACATGGCCCATGTATAGAGTATAGTGATATGTAGTACTGGTTAGTGTGTTTGTAGTTAATTCTGTTGCTTTTGGATGTAGTAGGGAACTGGATGAGGTGAACTCCACCCAGCACAGCTAGAAGAGGACTGCCACCCCTCAGAGCCTGGTTCCTCTCTAGTTCTCTTCCTAGGTTCCTGCCTTTCTAGGGAGTTTTTCATAGCCATTGTGCTTTTACATCATGCATTGCTTGCTGTTTGGGGTTTTAGGCTGGGTTTCTGTATAGCACTTTGTGACATCTGCTGATGTAAAAAGGGCTTTATAAATACATTTGATTGAAATGTGATTGAACTGAGGAAAGAATGAGTATGATGAGGCAGAGTAGATGATATGGCGATGGTTGGTGTGATGCTGTCTGTAAAAATACTTCACTAATGAAGAATGACAAACTTAGTCCCTTTAGGTTGACATTGGTGTTATGAGATCAGGATGGTGCCTTATAATGTTAAACCTTTTCCGAAGTATTCTAAAATTAATTGTATCAAAGTAAGGGTTCCAGATTTACAGAAAAGGTACCATAGTGAGAAAAGTAAATTTACTTGTATCATTTTGTGCAATAAAAGTACTGTACTTCATTATGCAAGTAGATTTGTTGAAATTATATACAGAATTGACTCTGTTCTGACTGACTTGGTTATTTTTGTATCATTGAAGGGACTGAGTTTCCCTTATCAATCTAACCAAAACATTATACTTCATTATTTAATCAACACACACAGTCGTGGCCCTTGCACTTTTATCAAGTAACTGACAATTTTCCCCAAAAATAAGTTGAAATTCACCAATGTATTTGGTCTCCACAATTCTATATTTCACTGTTAATATTACATAACCTTTGTTTTTGATTCAGAACTTAATATATCCATTTAAATCAGAAAATAAACATGGCATTGACTAAATTATTGACACCCTAGACGTAAAATTTGCTAGCTCAGCCTTTGGTCAATATAATTGCAATCAAGTGCTTCCTATAGCCATCGATGAGCTTCCTGCACCTCTGTACTGGCAGTTTGGCCCAATCTTCTTGTGTGCCGTCTCCCAACTGAGAGCATCAGCTGTTCCAGGCGATTGTGTGATCCCGCTCTCCGCAGCCGATGTGAGTAAGTCCATTAAACAGGTCAACATTCACAAGGCCGCATGGCCAGACGGATTACCAGGACGTGTACTCCGAGCATGCGCTGACCAACTGGCAAGTGTCTTCACTGACATTTTCAACCTCTCCCTGTCTGAGTCTGTAATACCTACATGTTTCAAGCAAACCACCATAATCCCTGTGCCCAAGAAAACTAAGGTAACCTCCCTAAATGACTACTGACCCGTAGCACTCACGTCTGTAGCCATGAAATGCTTTGAAAAACTGATCATGGCTCACATCAACACCATTATCCCAGAAACCCTAGACCCACTTCAATTTGCATACCGCCCCAACAGATCCACAGATGATGCAATCTCTATTGCACTCCACACTGCCCTTTCACACCAGGACAAAAGGAACACCTAAACTCAACAAAAAAAGAAACGTCCCTTTTTCAGGACCCTGTCTTTCAAAGATAATTCGTAAAAATCCAAGTAAGGGACGGGGACGGGGATTACATGGAGCTCTGCAACACAGCAGCCCATCACAGATCTTCAATGTAAAGGGTTTAAACACTGTTTCCCATGCTCGTTCAATGAACCATAAACAATTAATGAACATGCACCTGTGGAACGGTCGTTAAGACACTAACAGCTTACAGACGGTAAGCAATTAAGGTCACAGTTATAAAAACTTAGGACACTAAAGAGGTCTTTCTACTGACTCTGGAAAAACACCAAAAGAAAGATGCCCAGGGTCCCTGCTCATCTGCGTGAACGTGCCTTAGGCATGCTGCAAGGAGGCATCAAGACTGCAGATGTGGCCAGGGCAATAAATTGCAATGTCCGTACTGTGAGACGCCTAAGACAGCACTACTGACAGACCACGTGTAACAACACCTGCACAGGATCGGTACATCCGAACATCACACCTGCAGGACAGGTACAGGATGGCAACAACAACTGCCCGAGTTACACCAGGAACGCACAATCCCTCCATCAGTGCTCAGACTGTCCTCAATAGGCTGAGAGAGGCTGGACTGAGGGCTTGTAGGCCTGTTGTAAGGCAGGTCCTCACCAGACATCACTGGCAACAACGTCGCCTATGGGCACAAACCCACCGTCGCTGGACCAGACAGGCCTGGCAAAAAGTGCTCTTTACTGACGAGTCGCGGCTTTGTCTCACCAGGGGTGATGGTCGGATTCGTGTTTGACGTCGAAGGAATAAGCATTACGCCGAGGCCTGTACTCTGGAGCGGGATCGATTTGGAGGTTTAGGGTCTGTCATGGTCTGGGGCGGTGTGTCACAGCATCATCGGACTGAGCTTGTTTCAGGCAATCAGTCATTGCAGGCAATCTCAACGCTGTGCGTTACAGGGAAGACGTCCTCCTCCCTCATGTGGTACCCTTCCTGCAGGCTCATCCTGACATGACCCTCCAGCATGACAATGCCATACTGCTCGTTCTGTGTATGATTTCCTGCAAGACAGGAATGTCAGTGTTCTGCCATGGCCAGCGAAGAGTACGGATCTCAATCCCATTGAGCACATCTGGGACCTGTTGGATCAGAGGGTGAGGGCTAGGGCCATTTCCCCCCAGAAATTTCTGGGAACTTGCAGGTGCCTTGGTGGAAGAGTGGGGTAACATTTCACAGCAAGAACTGGCAAATCTGGTGCAGTTCATGAGGAGGAGATGCACTGCAGTACTTAATGCAGCTGGTGGCCACACCAGATACTGACTGTTACTTTCTATTTTGATCCCCCCCCCTTTGTTCAGGGACACATTATTACATTTCTGTTAGTCACATGTCTGTGGAACTTGTTCAGTTTATGTCTCAGTTGTTGAATCTTATGTTCATACAAATATTTACACATGTTAAGTTTGCTGAAAATAAACGCAGTTGACAGTGAGAGGACATTTCTTTTTTTGCTGAGTTTGTGAGAATGCTAATCATTGACTACAGCTCAGCGTTCAACACCATAGTGCCCTCAAAGCTCATCACTAAGCAAAGGAACCTGGGACTAAAAACTCTGCAACTGGATCCTGAACTTCCTGATGGGCCGCCCCCAGCTGGTAAGGGTAGGTAACAACAAGGGGTGTGTGCTCAGTCCCCTCCTGTACTCCCTGTTCACTCATGACTGCACAGCCAGGCACGACTCCAACACAATCATTAAGTTTGCCGATGACACAACAGTGGTAGGCCTGATCACCGACAACGATGAGACCAGCTATAGGAAGGAGGTCAGAGACCTGATCGTGTGGTGCAGGGACAACAACCTCTCCCTCAACGTGATCAAGACAAAGGAGGTGATTGTGGACTACAGGAAAAGTTGAACCGAGCACACCCCCATTCTCATCGACGGGGCTGTAGTGGAGCAGGTTGAGAGCTTCAAGTTCCTTGGCGTCCACATCCCCAACAAACTAACATGGTCCAAGCACACCAAAACCTCTTCCCCCGCAGGTGATTGAAAAGATTTGGCATGGGTCATCAGATCCTCAAAAGGTTTTACAGCTGCACCATCGAGGGCATCCTGGCGGGATGCATCAATGCCTGGTATGGCAACTGCTCGGCCTCCGACCGCAAGGCACTACAGAGGGAAGTGCGTACGGCCCAGTACATCACTGGGGCCAAGCTTCCTGCCATCCAGGACCTCTATACCAGGCGGTGTCAGAGGAAGGCCCTAAAAGTTGTCAGACTCCAGCCACCCTAGTCATAGACTGTTCTCTCCGCTACCGCACAGCAAGCGGTACCGGAACACCAAGACTTGGTCCAAGAGGCTTCTAAACAGCTTCTACCCCCAAGCCAAAAGACACCTGAACATCTAATCAAATGGCTACCCAGACTACTTGCATTGCCCCCTCCCCCCCTCTACGCTGCTGCTACTCTATGCATAGTCATTTTAATATCTCTACCTACAGTTGAAGTCAGAAGTTTACATACACCTTAGCCAAATACAATTAAACTCAGTTTTTCACAATTCCTGACATTTAATCCTAGTAAAAATTCCCTGTATTAGGTCAGTTAGGATCACCACTTTCTCAAGACATCAGTCAGGAAGTTAAAGCTTGGTCGCAAATGGGTCTTCCAAATGACCCCAAGCATACTTCCAAAGTTGTGGCAAAATGGCTTAAGGACAACAAAGTCAAGGTATTGGAGTGGCCATCACAAAGCCCTGACCTCACTCCCATAGAAAATTTGTGGGCAGACCTGAAAAAGCGTGTGCGAGCAAGGAGGCCTACAAACCTGACTCAGTTACACCAGCTTTGTCAGGAGGAATGGGCCAAAATTCACTCAAATTGTTGTGGGAAGCTTGTGGAAGGCTACACGAAACGTTTGACCCAAGTTAAACAATTTAAAGGCAATGCTACCAAATACTAAATGAGTGTATGTAAACTTCTGACCCATTGGGAATGTGATGAAAGAAATAAAAGCTTAAATAAATCATTCTCTACTATTATTCTGACATTTCGCATTCTTAAAATAAAGTGGTGATCCTAACTGACCTAAAATAGGGAACTTTTACTTGGATTAAATGTCAGGAATTGTGAAAAACTGAGTTTAAATGGCTAAGGTGTATGTAAACTTCCAACCTCAACTGTATACTGTAAACCTTAATATGCTCTAATGTACAATTTGTGTTTACAGTCAGCAATCCAGTAGGACCTGTTGTGTTGATGGCGGTAGAGACTGGACCTCTGGCCCTGGATTGCAGTTCTTGACACAAACCGGTGTGCCTGGCACCTACTACCCTACCCCGTTCAAAGGTACTTACATCTTTTGTCTTGCCCATTCACCCTCTGAATGGCACACATACACAATCCATGTCTCAATTGTCTCAAGGCTTAAAAATACTTCTTAGACCTGTCTCCTCCACTGATTGAAGTGTATTTAACAGGTGACTTCAATAAGGGATCATAACTTCACCTGGATAGTCTATGTCATGGAAAGAGCAATCGTTCCTAATGTTTTGTACACCGCAATCTCCTGTTTCTGCCTCACACTTCAGAAACAGGAGATGGCTCCTGCCCTGTAAACCGTTCCGGCTCCTGCAAGGCCCCCATTTACATAACACAATACAGTTTAAATTACAATACACAGCCATTTTGATATATTTTGTGTCTTCACAGTCCCTGTTGTGCCGTAAGAAATAGGTTATGATCAATGATAACAAAAGCTGCACTGAAGTCCAACAACAATCTTCCACAATCTTCATACTATCAATTTCTTTCAGCCAATCATCAGTGCAGAGCATTTTGAGTGCCCTTCCTTGTAATCATGCTGAAAGTCTGTTGTTAATTTGTTTTCTGTAAAATAACTTTTTTGGTATTTTTTTTATCTAAAAGCTTGGTAAAAACTGGTGAAAGGATGATTGGTCGGCTGTTTAAACAATTAAAGGGTGCTTTGCTATTTCTGGGCAGCGGAATGACCTTAACCTTCCTCCAGGCCTGAGGGCACACACCGTCTTCTAGGCTTAAATTGAAGATGTGGCAAACAGGAGTCGCAATCTATTCCACTACCAACCTCAGCAATTTCCCATCCAGCTTGTCTTTATTTATAGATACCAACACTCATCTCTTCCACATCCACTTTGCTGAACTCAAAATTGCTACAGTGCTTGTCTTTCATTATTTGGTCCGTTAAGCATGAATATGAAGGCTCAGCATTTGTTGTTTGCATGTCATCCCTAACTTTATCTTATCAACAAAAAAGTTACCTCATGGTTACCCCACGAATACAGACAGAGTCAGGATTGGCGTTCACCACGAGAGGTACAGTGCCCTCAGAAAGTATTATTCATGCCCCTTTACTTATTCCACATTTTGTTGTGTTACAGCCTGAATTCAAAAGGGATTAAATATATTTGTTTTCTCACCCATCTACACACAATACCCCATAATGACAAAGTGAAAACATGTTTTTTTTTTTTTACGTGTGTGAATTTATTGAAAATTAAATACAGAAATATCTCAAGTATTCACCACCTAAGTCAATACTTTGTAAAGCACTGTTGGCAGCGATTACAGCTGTGAGTCTTTCTGGGTAAGCCTCTAAGAGCTTCCCACACCTGGATTGTGCAACATTTGCCGATTATTCTTTTCAAAATTCTTTAAGCTCTATCAAATTTGTTGTTGATGATTTTCAGTTCTTGCCATAGATTTAAAAAAAACAACATTTAATCAATTTTAGAATAAGGCTGTAACGTAACAACATGTGGAAAAAGGGGTCTGAATACTTACTGAATGCACTGTATATGGTTGGTATTTAAAGTTTTTATTTTCTGCCCAGCACAAACACCATGTTCAACTATTCATGGTCTACAATTTAGACCACAATTAGTTGAACGAGGTATTAGTGAAAGGCTGGAACAAAAACGTGTAAACTCCTGTCATGTGTACAAAAAAACTGTGTTCGATCCCAGGCTGGTCTCGGGAGTCCAATAGGGTAGCGCACAATTGGCCCAGCGTTGTCCGGGTTAGGGAAGAGTTTTGCCGGGCGCTCTAGTGACTCCTTGTGGCTGGCCGGGCGCCAGCAGGCTGACTATGGTCGTCAGGTAAACAGTGTTTCCTCCAACACATTGGTGCAGCTGGCTTCCGGGTTAAGCAAGCGGTGTTAAGAAGCACGGCTTCGCGTGTTATTTTTTGGAGGACACATGACTCGACCTTCACCTCTCCCGAGCCCGTTGGGAAGTTGCAGCAATGAGACAAGATCGTAATCACAAAATTGGGGAGAAAAAGGGGGTACATTTTTGTTATAATAATTAAGGGCTGTGTTTCGTGTAGGCTTAATCTGGCATTACGTATTGATAACTGGTCAATTCAATTGATTGGACATAATTTGGAAAGGCACAGGCCTGTCTATATAAGGTCCCACAGTTGACAGTGCAGGGAGGTGACCAAGAATCCGATGGTCACTCTGACAAAGCTCTAGAGTTCCTCTGTGGAGATGGGAGAACCTTCCAGAGGGACAACCATCTTTGCACCACTCCACTAATCAACCCTTTATGGTAGAGTGGCCAGACGGAAACCACTCCTCAGTAAAAGGCACATGACAGCCCGCGTGGAGTTTGCCAAAAGGCACCTAAAGGACTCTCAGACCATGAGAAACAAGATTCTCTGGTCTGATGAAACCAAGATTGAACTATTTGGCCTGAATGACAAACGTCACGTCTGGAAGAAACCTGGCACCAACCCTACAGTGAAGCATGTGTGGCATCATCATACTGTGGGGATGTTTTTCATCAGCAGGGACTGGGAGAGGCTAGTCAGGATCGAGAGAAAGTACAGAGAGAACGTTGATGAAAACCTGCTCCAGAGCACTCAGGACCTCAGACTGGGGCGAAGGTTCACCTTCCAACAGGACAACGACCCTAAGCACACAGCCAAGGCAAAGCAGGAGTCTCTGAATGTCATTGAGTGGCCCAGCCAGAGCCCGGACTTGAACACCATCGAACATCTTGGGAGATACCTGAAAATAGCTTTGCAGCAAGGCTCCTCATCCAACCTGAGAGGATCTGGAGAAGAATGGGAGAAACTCCCCAAATACAGGTGCCAAACTTGTAGCGTCATACCCACGAAACCTCAAGGCTGTAATCACTGCCAAAGGTGCTTCAACAAAGTACTGAGTAAAGGGTCTGAATACTTATGTAAATGTGATATTTCAGTTTTTATATTTAATAAATTAGCAACATTTAATTTTTTTTTTTTTGCTTTGTCGTTATGGGGTATTGTGTGTAGATTGAGGGGGAAAAAAATAATAATACATTTTAGAATAAGGCTGTAACAAAATGTGGAAAAAGTCAAGGGATCTGAATACTTCCGAAGGCACTGTAAATCTCTCGGACAAAGTTGACTTTTATCAATATATTCGCCTGTATTTACCCCGCAACAAATGAAATGCTAATCGGCTGCTAATGTGGCATAAATAACTACAAATGTCATGATGATCTGGACGAGACTGCAAAATCGAGGCAACGGTAAGAATCTCTGGATTACCTATCCAATGATAGCTAAATGTAGTATTGAATAAATTGGCTAAATTTCTTAATTTACCTGTTAGCAAAGGTGCCAGCTAGATATGATGTGCAGGGATTTGTAGTCTTGCATGATGTCTACTTTGATGCTAATTAGCATTTTAGAATCAGAGAAAATAGAGCTGAATATTGATCAAATTCACCATGTCCGGGAGATTTACATGGTTATCAAAACATCACACCAGGGTAATGCTACACGAAACACATCCCTTGTTATAAATGTTTCTAAAATCTTCAAGGGGAAAAATGAATGGTTGAAAAACGATTGGAACCATTTCCCCGTTTGACCGCTAGGTTTTAGGTATAATAACACCGCCACCACAGATAGAACAATGAGCCAGATATTTCACCATATGTATTAATGTGAAGCATCCGGTTGGCATTTCCACTCACTTCCAAATATGGTGATGAGAGGAAGCCCAGTGGCCAGAAGTGGGAGAAGATGGAGCAATATGGATTTTCCAGCAAATTTTCTCATCTATTAAACATTTGATCTCCATACAGTTTTCTGTTTCCAGAACTAGAATCTGTAACAGAGTGGATTGTGTTTTGTAGACTTTACTCTTTGCCAAAGTTTCCCCCAAAAATGCGTTGTTTAGAATTGAGTTATTGCACGAGCGCACTTCAGACTATGCGTCCCCTAACGGAAATAGGCAAATAAGTGCTAGAACGCACCAATAGGATCTCACTAGCTTGTGCTTGGCTCTGCCTACCTCCTTGTTCCGCCCACTATGATTCATTTGCCCCCATCGGAAACGACAAGCTCTGGTCTATCTTGGGTTAGTATATAGTATAGAAATATTGGTCTCCACTGTGGGGGTTCGTGGGTTGGGACGTTTTCTTTCCTTTTCCCCATTTTTTTTGTATAACGTGTAATGGACTCACACTCCAGTCCAATTGGTGGCGGTAATGCAACTTGTTGGTTGCCAACCGCCATTTAAAACCCAGATAAGTACGGACGTAAACATGACCAAGAACCATTTTCTCGTTAGCTTTTTTATTAGGCCATTAACACGATGGAATTCAAAATATTACTAATTTAACTGCTCAGCATCACATACTTACGCCAGGTAGTCTTTTATTCGCGTTGGAGACAGGACTTGGTTGATAAAAGCTGGCGTTACATGGATAACATCTAACGTTAGCAAACAATGGCCATGGTTTTTCACACTGAAATAGCCTCCATTATGGAGGTGCTAGCGAATGCAGCCGTGGCAGAGATCTGTAAACTCGTAGACGACGACTATGCAGTGTTTCGTTTGGAAATAACTCATAGCCAAAAAGAAAACAGGGCATTGCGGAGGAAACTACAGCTACTGGAGCTAAAGGTGTCACGGGAGCGCGCAGAGAGGACAACGCGAGAGCGCGCACTCTCCAGACGTCCAAGTAGTGTCAAGATCCTCGACCGAAACAGAGGAATGGAAAGAGGTACATTTTGCAGGCCGAGGCAGCGGGGCACCCTGTGCACATGTGTGACTAGATGTGTTAATCATAATTGGGTCTTGGTCAGTTTTTGGATAGTATGCAATAATTCCCCTGATTACTTAGCTATCTTGCACAAAGACACTATCATATTCTAACCATATTCTTGATTTACTGCATTTACTAATTGAAAACAATATGATGAATGGAACATAATCAATCAATCTATAAATAGTATATCAAGAAGTTATGCAAAGTGTAACCTTACATTCTGGTCAATTCTAGACAGTGTCAAAACTCAATATTGTACAATATAGCGTTCAGCATTGACAGTACCTAACCTAACCACGTCTTTCCCCCCCCAATCACACTCTCAGGTGAAGGACATCTCACTGGAGGCCACAGGAGCTTTGTGAAGCCAGCGGGACACAATACATGGAGCGATGACCAACCAATCACTGTTGATGAGGGGAGTGGAACCTCAACCCAGCACGTTATCGTGATAGAGGTTAGTGTAATAGTACATCAAATGTGGCCAGTTCATTTCAGAAAGACTCCCCTCAGCTATTCACTTGCTTACATGTACATCCTTATTTATTTGCCATAGCGGAGCTTGTGAGACTTCCCTATGACATTGTTATCCAATTCTACTCATGTACCGGTAATAACCTCCCCTCTTGTGTCAGGATGCAGAGGCTGCAAGTCCTAGAGGATTGTCCCTGGTCAAGCAGGAGAGGACTGAAGAAGAGGACCCACGACACATCACGGAGGTCAGTGGCACGCCGAACGCCATCCTAATGTCAGAGACTTTAACTGAAACACACAGGCTCTCTCTTGCGCACCGGATCTGTCCACGGATCAGACCCAGAGGGGCTGGGGAGACTGGGCTGTCCTCCTGCTCCCGGCTCAGTATCTACCGATATTTCACCAGAGCCAAAGGGCTGTTAATTCCTGTGTAGATGGTGATGCGTTATACACTGGTGTTGATGATCTGTCTTGTTCTTACACTACAGAGATGGACCTGGCAACATATCCTTGGGTTTAAAGACAGACTGATCTGTCTAGAGGGGACTGGAACCAGTACAGTAGTAGTATATACACTGAAGGGTGCCTAGATAAAAAAGGGGGGGGGTCTGGTCGTAGATAAAGTGGAATGCAGATAGCCACCTAGGAGATGGACACTGACAGGACAGAGACTTCTTACACTACATGGAAAGCTTAGCTTCACATGGCCTTTTCGATCAGGTATTGAACTCAAATGACAGGGCTAGAGCCCAGGTTTTGGGAGAGGAAACCACATCGGGTCGTAGTAAAGATAAACGGTTCCTCTGCATGTTCTGTAACAAAGGCTTCAGCTGCCTCCAGAAGGTGGTTCCACCAGTAGTTCCACACAGGAGAAATCCTTCAGCTGTACCCAGTGTCACATGCACTTAGCCCAGGCTGGCCACCTGAAGAGGCACCAGAGGGTCCACACTGTGGAGAAATCCTACAGCAGCCCCCAGTGTGAGAAGAGGTTCTCCCACCAGCACCATAGGAAGATGCACCTGAAGGTCCACACGGGGAAGAGGCCGTTCGCCTGTACACACTGTGGGAAGAGGTTCTTAGAACAAAATAGTTTCACTTTGTCATTATGGGGTATTGTGTGTAGATAGCTGAGGAATTGTTTTTTTAATGTAATCCATATTAGAATAAGGCTGTAACAATGTGGAAAAAGTTGAGGGGTCTAAATACTTTCCAAAGGCGCTGTAGTGAATTAATGACACCTTGAGCTGTCCTAATCAGTTAAGAGTTACCAGCAGGTGCCTTGATAATAGAAAAATGCAGCGTCAGTGGTTCCTGCGCCACATGCAATTGCTTTGGAGTTGTTGAAAGAATGTTAATATTGATACATCCATAAATAATCTAGACCTACATGCAACAATGATTCACATGATATGCCTAAATTCTTATAACCACATAGGCTAATAAAGAATCACATTTTTATTTTTTAAGTAACCTACATGTTATTTTAAGATATCCCTTTGGAGTGCAATATCACATTGTTAAAAAATATAGCTAAATGGGGAATGCCTTTTAAGTTGTGAAATTGTGTTTGATTGTGTTTGTTACGAATCCCTTTGGCCCGACAGTCTAGGGGGGATGGTAACGAGACCCATAACATAACTCATGCAAAGTGTAACAGTGACAAAGTAACGGTGAGAACGAGATAACACAGACAACTTAATTACCGTCAAACACTCAGGGTTTATTTCTAAACACACGGTAAAGGGGGGCAGGAAAAGGGGCTGAGCTAGACCCAAGGAAAGAAATAATAAGTATCCAAAAATACCCCTAAGTTAGACTAGCCTACTTCACCAACAGCTAACTAACTAACCAAAAATACAGTGGGTGGTCCGCCCAGGTCTAACTAGTGTATTTAACAACGTTTACCTATGGGTAGTGTATGCCCAAGGGCAACTTGTCTGGTTACTCCCTTTTCCCACCATCAAACAAACACCATAACCAAACACAATACTCACAGGTGGGGACAAAGTGACATGTAGATGCTAAACCACACAAGAGATCTACAAACATATGGCATTTACAGAGAGATGGCTACACAAAGAGATCGAGCTCCAGAGAACACAACTGATAGGGTTTTTAAACCAAGGGAAAGGGACTGTGATTGGGTAGGAGAAAAGAGCAGGTGTCTTCTGTTTAGCGACTGATTGGGGAATGATGATTGTCACCTGTGAGTAGGGGAGAAGGAGAGAAAAGAAACACACAGGATACACACAGAATACTTGTATCCGTAACAGTGTTCGAGGAAAATTATAGGTCTTTCAAACATTTTAAAAATTATAGGCCTTTCAAACATTTTATGCAACACTTTCGGCATGTGATTTCATGACAACTGAGCCAAAGCGAGTTGTTAAACAGCAGTGACGAGTGTGTTGATATAACGGTACAATTATAAAAATTCTGCTTCAACCTTCAGGTTATGCATGCCAACATATTTGCCAAGAATTAAGAGTAGGCAAATTGATTTTATCAGACAAAAATGAGATCAAACGTTTTACCATTGCAACATGTGATGTACAGTCACATTCACCGTGGTTGTGTGAAGCTTGCACAGAGCCCATATCCACAAACCATCTCAGAAAAGGTCGTAGGAATCATTTTAAAACCTGTTTCAGACCAATAAAAACTCCCAGCTCAGAGTAGGTTTTAGGATGATGTTCTTGACACTCCCCAGACAAACTCTGAGCCAGGAGTAAAATTAACTCATAAAAGTTTCTCTGCTGGTGATCACGACAGTTTGAGTTACTGCAAAGGAAAGACGGTGATGACGCTCATTAACATTGTTGCAAATGATGGGGTATAAACTATCGCAATGAGGCATCGCCAGCTTTGAATGCTATAGCACGCTTCAGACTACAACGGTGAATGTAACTGTCCGTCAAATGTTGCAGTGGTAAAACGTTTTATAACTTTCACCTGACACGACAACTTTTCCTTCTCCTAATTCTTTCCTAATGTTGGCATCCATAATCTTTTTTTTTCTTCTTTTTATTTTTATTTTTTTTTACAAATTCTGATTTTTTTAATGATGTGATAGGCATATTGTACTGAATCATACAGTATGGTTGTTAAAATTAGAATTTGGATTGCTGTTATATCAACACACTCATCACTCCCTTTTAACAACTCTCTAAATTACCTTTGGCACAGTAGACTAGGCATCAACTCACCTGCCGACAATGTGTCATAAAACGTTTGAAAGGTCATTAATCACCAAACGCATAGGCCCTAGATGCTGTCAATTGCTTATAAATCAGTTGCCCAACTCATAACTTGAAATAACATGATGTATGTTAATTGAATAATCAAAAGAAAAATGTTATTATTTATTAGCCTAGTGGTTATCCGTATTTAGGCATATCATGTGACTTAGGCCTCATGTAAAATCATTGTCAAAAGCGCAAAAGATAGCCTACTGTTGCATGTTGATCTATACTGAACAAAAATATAAACACAGCATGTAAATTGTGTCCCATGTTTCATAAGCTGAAATAAAAGATCCCAGAAATGTTCCATATGCACAATTTATTTTATTTTATTCCTCAAACGTGCACAAATTAGTTTACAGCCCTGTTAGTGAGTATTCCTCCTTTGCCAAGATAATCCATCCACCTGACAGGTATGGCATATCAAGAAGCTGATTAAACAGCACGATCATTACACAGGTGCACCTTGTGCTGGGGACAATAAAAGGCCCTTCTCTAAAATGTGCAGCATTGTCAAACAACACAATGCCACAGAGTGTGCAATTGGCATGCTGACTGCAGGAATGTCCACCAGAGCTGTTGCCAGAGAACTGAATGTTAATTTCTCTACCGTAAGCCGCCTCAAACATAGTTTTAGAGATTTTGGCAGTACGTCCAACCGGTGTCACAATCACAGACCATGTGTATGGCGTCATGTGGGCAAGCTGTTTGCTGATGTCAACATTGTAAACAGAGTGCCCCGTGGTGGTGGTGGTGGTGGGGTTATGGTATGGGCAGGCATAAGCTATAGATAATTAACACAATTACATTTTGTCGAAGGCAATTTGAATGCACAGAGATACCGTGATGAGATCCTGAGGCTTATTGTCGTGCTGTTTATCCTCCACCATCACCTGATGTTTCAGCATGATAATGCATAGCCCCATGTCACAAGAATCTGTACACAATTCCTGGAAGCTGAAAATGTCCCCGTTTTTTTTCATGGCTTGCATAGTCACCAGACATGTCACCCACCTATTGAGCACGTTTGGGATGCTCTGGATCGACGTATACGACAGCGTGTTCCAGTTCCTGCCAATATCCAGCAACTTCGCACAGCCATTGAAGAGGAGTGGGACAACATTCCACAGGCCACACTCAACAGCCTGATCAACTCTTTGCGAAGGAGATGTGTCGCGCTGCATGAGGCAACTGGTGGTCACACTAGATACTGACTGGTTTTCTGATCCACGGCCCTACCTTTTTTTTGAGGTATCTGTGACCAACTGAGGCATATCTGTATTCCCAGTCATGTGAAATCCATAGATTAGGGCCTAATACATTTATTTCAATTGATTGATTTCTTTATATGAACTGTAACTCAGTAAATTTTTTGAAATTGTTGCGTTCATGTTTTTGTTCAGAGTAGATTATTTATGGGTTGATCATATAGAAATATCTAACTATTCTATCAACTCCAAAGCAATTGCATGTGGTGCAGGAGCCACTGACTCTCTGCCTTTTCTTATAATCAAGATACCTGCTGATAACTCTTAACTGGTTAGGACAATTCATGAGGAGTCCTAAATATTTGTCAACTAGAAGAGGCTTCATGCACAGCTTTTATTGTTACCCATAAGAGTAGTAGTAAAATGTCTCTATTCTCAGCACTTACGACCAATTTTCTAGTCTAAGACGCTTTGTGGATACAAGCCCAAATCTTGATTAATGTTGTCTTAATAGTGGGACCATGCCTTTGAATTAGCAAACCAATAAAGAGTGTCAAGTGATCAAATCAACTAGCACGTTTGCATAGTACTCATAGCAGTCCCTCATTGCCCAATCAGAAGATGCTCCATAGCAGGGTGCTCATATCAGATTTCTTGATCCAACATCCTCTCACTCTGTATCTCTTACAGTCAATAGATGTGGAGGATGGGAAGCCTGATCTGCTGCTGGTCAAAGAGGAGACGATAGAAGACGAACCAGAGGGCATTGATCTGCTGAGTGGACTAAAGATGGGGGAACAAGGTAAGGGAGAAATACATATAGCCTACATACAATAATAGATATTCAATGGGAATAGCGATGCACCTGGCTATTATTATTTATTTATTTTCTTCATTCATAAAATGAAGTCATGTTTACATACAAAAAAACACAATGTATGAACTAGACCAGGTAATTGAGTCAGACTCCATATGTAGAGTTCTCTGCCATGTTTTTAATATCTATTTTCTAACCGCTTCCTGAGGTGGTTGGCTGGAGGCGAACAGAGGAGACTGGGAGGCCATTTTGGATTCCCAGACCCAGACGGGTGCAGTCAATGGCCCGGGGGACGACATCACTGAGCAGGCCAGGACTAGAGGCGACATAGTGGAGGTCAGTGGATGGGACAGCGTCTTCAACTCTGGGCTGGGGAACAACACTGTTAACCACAACCAGAAACAGACTGTCGAACACAAAACAACAACCGAATTTAGTCTCCGTGACAACAGACTGGCTGAGACCAGGGCGAGGCGTAGATTTTGTCTGCGGGGACGGGGAGGTGTCGGTATGCAGCTGGAGAGAACAGACACTGACTCGGCTAGCGATGCTCCGTCCTGCTCCTATAGTTGTGATTCAGAGAGACTGATGGCGCCTCAGGTTAACCCCCTAACAGATGCTGCCTTCAGCCTGCCTTCTATAGGATCTATCAACTGGAACATGGATCCTGAGACAACACAGACACTCCCTGGCCTTCATCCTCCTCACACTCTTCTAATGTTAAACCAGACCTCAGACAATGCCAGTGCCTCAACATTAAATGGCTGCACAAGCCCATTGACAAATGAGAGTAGTAGAGACGAAATCGGTAAAAGTGGCAGCGCCAAAGAGAAACGCTTTCCGTGTTCATTTTGTGGGAAAGCCTTCCGTTTGCCCAAACAGGTGGAGATCCACCAGAGGATGCACACAGGGGAGAAACCTTTCAGCTGCCACCTGTGCCGGGCCAGTTTTTCAGACTCGTCCAACCTGAAGAGGCACCAGAGGGTCCACACAGGGGAGAAACCCTACAGCTGCCCCCAGTGTGAGAAGAGGTTCTCCCGCCAGCACCATATGAAGATGCACCTGAAAGTCCACACGGGAGAGAGGCCATTCACCTGTACACACTGCGGGAAGAGGTTCTCAGAAAGGAGCTACCTCAGGGTACACCAACAGAAAATGCACACGGCCCATATATAGTGACATGTAACGTAGTACTACTACTTAGTACTAATTCTGTTGGTTTTGGATATAGTAGGGAAGTGGACGAGGTGAACTGAACTGAACTGAAGAAATAATGAGACATAGAAGATCAGGGGTTAGCAACAGGATTTAGGCGATTTGTTTTTGGTTAAAAAAAAAGACCAGGAATTCAGCTTAAAGTATTCCCACAAATAAAAAAAAGTATCTCAATGTAATCAAGGTATGAAATTATTGTTATTTTTCAATACAATCTCTTTGGGCTTAGTTGTGGTCATTTTGCAGTGTACAAATTATAATTATTTTCCATCCCCTTGACCATTCGCTCCGAGAAAGATTCAGCCCGCAGCTGAGTCTAGTTGCCTACCCCTGGAGTAGATGATATGGTCATGGTTGGGGTATACTACAATGCTTCATTGATGAGTGGGACAACCTTGTCCTGTTGTTTTGATGAGGAAATGATAATGCCTTAATTCATGTTTACTTATACTGATCATGACAATGGGGTGAAACTCCAGGACAACAGTTGTGATATTTATTTAATTTTTTCCATTATTTTACCAGGTAAATTGACTGAGAACACATTCTCATTTACAGCAATGACCTGGGGAATAGTTACAGGGGAGAGGAGGGTGATGAATGAGCCAATCGTAAACTGGGGATTATTAGGTGACGGTGATGTTTTGAGGGCCAGATTGGGAATTTAGCCAGGACGCCGGGGTTAACACCCCTACTTACGATAAGTACCATGGGATCTTTAATGACCTCAGAGAGTCAGGACACCCGTTTAACGTCACATCCAAACGACGGCACCCTACACAGAGCAGTGTCCCCAATCACTGCCCTGGGACATTGGGATATTTTTTAGACCAGAGGAAAGAGTGCCTCCTACTGGCCCTCCAACACCACTTCCAGCAGCATCTGGTCTCCCATCCAGGGACTGACCAGGACCAACCCTGCTTAGCTTCAGAAGCAAGCCAGCAGGGGTATGCAGGGTGGTATGCTGCTGATAGTCCATTCCATAATGTCCATTTTACTTTGACCTTTCCTGTTTTTAGGTTATATATCTTTGTTAACATGACAGCAAATTATTTTATTTTAATTGAGCGCCATTAGGCTATTAAACAAACAGTCAAACCGGAAACAAAAGCAGGCTCTGTCTTATTTCTGTAGGTATATTGATGATTTATAAAGCCAGGCACATTTAACAGTTAGGCTATTGATTATAAACCTAATTAAGTTCGGGTTTCCTCTCCTCACTTTTCTGAAGACAATAAGGCAAGGGCTGTTTTCTCATCTCCTCGTTCTGCTGCTGCCTCCTGCATTATTCTCGACACCAATATGCTTGTTAACTTTGCTATTATGCACATTTTTTATTTTTTAAAATTTATTTAACCTTTATTTAACAAGGTAGGCAAGTTGAGAACAAGTTCTCATTTACAATTGCGACCTGGCCAAGATAAAGCAAAGCAGTTCGACACGTACAACAACACAGAGTTACACACGGAGTAAAACAAACATACAGTCAATAATACAGTAGAAAAATAAGTCTATATACAATGTGAGCAAATGAGGTGAGAAAAGGGAGGTAAAGGCAAAAAAAGCCATGGTGGCGAAGTAAATACAATATAGCAAGTAAAAACACTGGAATGGTAGATTTGCAGTGGAAGAATTTGCAAAGTAGAGATTATTTTGCCTTGAGTGTCCTTCTAGGTACTACCGTTTCCCTATCATTATTAACATTTATTCACAGACAGTGTTGTTGTCTTTTCTCTTGGACTCAGAGTTAGTTATGTTGCTGCCGTCTTTGTTTCAACTCATCAAGCTCTCCCTAGGAGAAATGCAGGCTGTTTTTCAGGTCGGAGACCTCTCTGGTCAGATCGTCCATTCTTGAATCTACCAGTATTTGGACAAAGCTTTTGAAGCTATTTTCCTTCAGTTGTAACAGCTCCTTGTAGAATAATTTTTGTTGGTTTAAAATATCTTTCACCTGCGTAAGCATGACACTGTCCTTTTCTTTGTTTGTCATAATAGCAGTGTAGGCTATCGTTGGTATACCGCGTAGTTCCAGCCCCGTCAGTTCGCCCTTCACAGCCCAGTTAAGTCCGTTGACTGTCTATCTCCTTTTTCTAATTGGGGAAAATCCCGTGGGATCTGTTGTCTACAACAGAGGAATGTGAACTAAACTCTCTTTCATGACCACATGCTCTGCTGAAATGAAGCTGAAATGCAGTACATTTAGCAAATTCAACCATCTGAATATATAATTTGTTGCTGTTTTGCATTGTATTGCAACATGCTGTTAGATACCTGCAAGGGATACGAGAGTTGGGTGTGGATAATCTTTCTACAATGAGTTAGTAAGCCGGAAATGTCAGAGTTTCCAAGTTCCGACTAGGACCTGAATGCTGCATTATTCTTGCTAGGTCATGCTTATTCTTGCTGGCTTCTCAGTGGTCTGCTAACATTGGCTAACTGTATGGTTTTTCACACTCAAATAGCCTCCATCATGGAGGTACAAACGAATGCAGCCGTGGCAGAGATCTGTAAACTCGTAGACGACGACCATGCAGTGTTTCGTTTAGCAAAAACAGTTGGGGCTCTTTTTTTGTGCCTGTTTTGCATGTTATTTTGGCATTAATACATGTCACATATCAGTTTGCAAACAATGTAAAATAAATAAATAATTGAGTTAATAAAGCCGCATACAAACATGGTCTCTTTTTTGCTTTCTTGAGTAAGGCAGCTCCAAAATGCAGGTGTTTCAGCCTAGCTCAGTGCTTTCTGTGATGGTTGGTCAGCCAGCGGAAAATACGGAGCGTAGGGGTAATGTTCTCTAGTTGCGCCGTGATTGGCTCAGTGTTCTGTCACTCATGGGGATACTACATCACCGCAAAATCTAAGGGTAGAGCTGGAAAATGCAAGCCCCTTGGGTGCTGCAATAGAGTTACATTAGAAGTGCCCATCCAAGAAGGCTCATATGAAGAGAAATTATAGATAAAACTTATCGGTGCTCATTGGCCATTGGACATAAACATTACTCAGCAAGTTGGAAAATTGCAAATTCAACAATGAGTGGTTTGGAAGGAATCAGTGGCTAACTGCAAGCATTGCAAAGCAATCACTAGCCTGCTATTTAGTGGAGTGGGTGTGTGGTCCAAGTCTGGGTTTAAGGGTCTCTTCAACCCAGAGACCAAGCTTAAAATTATAAATATTCAACATTGGCCATTCTGTCAATCCAGCATGACTTCTGCCCCGCTGGAGACTCAGAACAGGGAAATATCAGACTTCAGAGTTCAAGATAACTGGGAACTCGGAAAAAAACGAGCTCCGACTGTGAAAATACGTTTTGAATGGTCATCCAACTCAGAATTGCAAGTCGGGAACTCGGGCATCTTTCTAGAGCACCAACCTGAAGATCACTGATGTCATCATGATTCAACATAGTTTTTTTCAGAGTTCCCAGTTGTCTTGAAAGCACCATAAATCCAGAGAATGCCAGACTTTGATGACAAAGTTTGATGACAAAAGTTTCCCACGAAAGACCGTCGCGCCACCTTCCTGTTCAAGTGAGCATAGCACAACAAGGTGAGTCCAAAAATGTCTTGTATGCTGATGCATAAATTATGTAATATGCCAGGGAGATATGTATACTGTACAGTAGCTAAGAAAGTAATACTAAGTACATGTTGTGTAGTAAGCTGTTAGTAGCCTATGTGCCTCACCCTAATAATTTGGTCCCTTTTCCCCCTCATAATTTAGCCAACTGTTCTGACTTGGTGGTGCACATGTAGCCTATAACCTGTTTTAGAGAAATGTAATCATCAAATATTGTAAGAGCTTTCATTGTCTGCTTATATTCTCTTTTTTTTGCCCAACCAAGATTTACATGCTAAAATCTCCACTGGAAACAATATATCCACCTAAAAGTATAATTACATCAACTTTTCAAAGCGCTGGTAATACAGAACCATGTAAACACGTGCACGATCTCGTGGATGTATTTTCATCTTGTGCGGCATGTTTCAGGTGCTAGAAATCTGTACGCAATACGAGCGCTTAATTTAGTTAGCCACCTACTGTGTGGGATAGAAACAGGAAAAAAACAAAAAACTGAACCGATGTTGGGGGGGAGATATTCATACAAACAACCCAAAGACATTTTTTAAACATACTTGTATTTTTTCATTCAATTATGTTTAAAAAATGAAACGCGTTCAAATCCAAAACAGAATGTAAGTATCCAGTTTCAGTTGAGCAAAACCATATACTGAACAAAAATATAAACGCAACATGTAAAGTGTTGGTCCCATGTTTCATAAGCTGCAATAAAAGATCTCAGAAATGTTCCATACGGACGAAAAGCTTATTTCTCTCAAATGTGCCAAAATTGGTTTACATCCCTGTCAGTGAGCATTTCTCCTTTGCCAAGATAATCTACCACCTGACAAGTGTGGCATATCAAGAAGCTGATTAAACAGCTTGATTATTACACAGGTGCACCATGTGCTTGGGACAATAAAAGGCCACACTTGTCAATGTGCAGTTTTGTCACAGAACACAATGCCACAAATGTCTCAAGTTTTGAAGGAGCGTGCAATTAGCTGGCAGACTGCAGAAATGTCCACCAGAGCTGTTACCAGAGAATTGAATGTTCATTTCTCTACCATAAGCCAACTCCAATGTTGTTTTTGAAAATTTGGCAGTATGTCTAACCGGCCTTACAAACGCAGTGGGGCGGCAGGGTAGGCTAGTGGTTAGAGCGTTGGGCAAGTTCAAATCCCCGAGCTGACCAGGTACAAATCTGTCGTTCTGCCCCTGAACAAGACAGTTAACCCACTGTTCCTAGGCTGTCATTGAAAATAAGAATTTGTTCTTAAGTTCTTAAAACTTCTTGAGAATACAGGGGGTGCTATTTTCCCATTAGCATAATTTGCTCTACAGATTAAACTGCCTCTTATTCAATTATTGCTCTTACTATATGCATATAAATAATACCATTGGAAAGAAAACAATCTCTAGTTTCTAAAACCGTTTCAATTTTGTCTCTGAGTGATACACAAGTCATTTGACAGCACTTTCCCTGACCAAGAAGTAGAATGCAAGAAGTCTATGCTCGCTTCAACGCTCTGCCTATATATGGTCATGACCCCTATGACCAGAAACACACTTCATTCGCCTTCCTCTGGGTGTCAAGAGGACGTCAGAGGAGAAATTCTTTGTTTATCTGGTACTGACGTGAAATAAGACCTATTTCTTTGGCGTGACCGACAACTTCCGGTTTTCTGATTTGCACGAGTTGGAGCTGCGATTGTGTACTGTTTTGCTGGCGTTATGGATGAAAACTATCTCCGTGTCGAATTTTGTTTGATACATGTGACCATATCATCGTAATGTATGTTTTTTCAATATAGTTTAATCAGATTATTTGAATTTTTTCGGGAGTTTTGCGGTGTTCCGTTGTCTGATTTTATTTACGTTTGAGAGATCCGTGCCACTCGACCAGTACCTGTGCTAAATGGAGTGGGAAAGGAACAATTCTGAACGGAACCAACGACTCATCTTGACAAAGGACACTTTGATCAACATTCTGATGAAAGATCAGCCATAGTAAGACCCAATTTACGATGTTATATCATATCTGTTGTGCATGTGAACTGGCTGTGGGCGCCCAGCCGAATCTGCCTGGTATAGCTATGCTAATTTAGCGCTACATTTTGTTTTCGTTATAAAACATTTAATAAATCTGAAATATTGTTTGGATTCACCAGATGTTGGGCTTTCAATATCTGTACGCTGTGTATTTTTCTGAAATGTTTTAAGATGAGTAATTCGTTATATGACGTTGGTCTCTGTAATTGTTCTGGCTGGGTCAGCACTATTTCAGATTGCAGCTGCAATGTAGAACTGTGATTTATACCTGAAAAATGCACATTTTTCCCCCAAAAAACTATGCTATACCATAAATATGTTATCAGACTGTCATCTTATGAAGTTGTTTCTTGGTTAGTGGCTATATATATTTTTATTTAGTCGAGTTAGTGATAGCTACTGACGCAGGAAAAAACTGTTGGGAGTAAAAAAATCGTGTCCTTTGCTAACGTGGTTAGCTAATAGATTTACATATTGTGTCTTCCCTGTAAAACATTTTAAAAATCTGAAATGGTGGCTTTATTCACAAGACCTGTATCTTTCATCTGGTGTCTTGGACTTGTGATTTAATGATATTTAGATGCTACAAGTTACTTGTGACGCTATGCTAGCTATGCTACTCAGTGGGGGGGTGGTGGGGGGTGCTCCCGGATCAGGGTTGGTGACTCTCTTAACTGACTTGCCTAGTTAAATAAAGGTAAAATAATTTTTTTAATTAAAAAAACACGCCAGCCCAGCACCTCCCCATCTGGCTTCTTCACCTGTGGAATTGTCTAAAACAAGCTGAAGAAACTGTGGGTTTGCAAGTGGGTTTGCAAAAACTGTCAGAAACCGCCTCAGGGAAGCTCATCTGCGTGCTCGTCGTCCTCACCGGGGTCTTGACATTACTGCAGTTCGGCGTCATAACCTGCTTCAGTGGGCAAATGCTCACCTTCGATGGCCACTGGAGAAGTGTGCTCTTCACAGATTAATCCTGGTTTCAACTGTACCAGGCAGATTTCAGACAAACCATCGTGTGGGCGAGCGGTTTGCTGATGTCAATGTTGTGAACGGAGTGCCCCGTGGTGGCGGTAGGGTAATGCTATGGGCAGGCATAAGCTACGGACAACACAATTGCATTTATCGATGGCAATTTGAATGCACAGGGATACTGTAACGAGATCCTGAGGCCCATTGTCGTGCCATTCATCCGCCTCCATCAACTTGTTGTTGTTATAACAAACATGATAATGCACAGCCCCATGTCGCAAGGACCTGTACACAATTCCTGGAAGCTGAAAGTGTCCCAGTTTCCATGGCCTGCATACTCACTCATTGAGTATGCATACTCATTGACAGCGTGTTCCAGTTCCCGCCAATATCCAGCAATTTCACACAACTATTGAAGAGGAATGGGACAACATTCCACAGGCCACAATCAACAGCCTGATCAACTCTATGCGAAGGAGCTGTTGTGCTGTATGAGGAAACTGGTGGTCACACCAGATACTGACTGGTTTTCTGATCCACGCCCTTACTTTTTTTAAAGGTATCTGTGACCAACAGATGCATATCTGTATTCCCAGTCATGTTAAATCCACATTTAAATACATTTTTTGGACTGATATCCTTACATGAACTGTAACTCAGTAAAATCTTTTTAATTGTTGCATGTTGCATTTATATTGTTGTTCAGTAAACTTGGTGTTACCTTAGATTGTAAACTGTCATGGTCCAAAAATATACATTCAATGGTTGTAAAGATGGAGAGTGGTCTGTTTGTGATAGATGCTTTGCTTTTTTGACACCACACTCCACAAAACAAGTCCTGCAGGCTGTAGTTTGATCTTATCTTGATTATTGTCCAGTTATATGGTCAAGTGCTGCAAAGAACGACCTAGTTAAGCCCAGAACCGAGTGGCACTTTTTGCTCTTCATTGTAATCGGAGGGCTAATATCAATACTCTGCATGCCAGTCTCTCTTGTCTAAGAGTTGAGGAATGACTGCATCACTTCTTGTTTTTATAACAAACATGAATGTGTAACAAAATTCCAAATTGTTTGCATAGTGAACTTACACACAGCACGGACACACGCACACTTACCACACCAGACATACCACCATGGTTCTTTTCACAGTCCCCAGGTCCAGAACACATTCAAGGAAACGTACAGTATTATACAGAGCCAGGATTGCATGGAACTCCATTCAATTTCATACAGCGCAAGTGAACAGCAAACCTGGTTATCAAAAAACGAATAAATCAACACCTCACGACACAACGCCTCTCCCCCATGTCACCTACCTGTTGTGTGGATGTATTGACGTGTGTAACTGATTAATGCACGCACGCAAATTGTATTTTGTCTGTAATGTCTATTTCGTTGTGTTGGACCCCGGTAAGACTAGCTTTCGCCATTGGTGTCGGCTAATGGGGATCCTAATAATAAATCAAAAAATCCTCTTCATGATAACTACAGTATCTTTCAAGCTCAGAGCAGAATTGTTTAGAAAGAACAGTGTTAGCAAGAACATAGTAGAACACAAATGTTATTACTTTATTCCATCTACATCACCTCAGTAAGGTAACTATTCAACTGTCCTTGTTCTAGCCTGAGATTACTGTCTCTGAAAACAGTTCACACAAACCCATTTCAAATGACAAGTTAACAAAGGGTTAATGAGGGGCATGTGGTTAATTACCATCCTAAACAGTTTGAAGAGCCATCCAGTCACTCTGCAATCTCAAGTACAGGTGCACATTCGTTCATGTTTAATATTTTACCCCAGTCATCACAAGACCTTAAGCCTTCAGGCTACTGACATGGTGACGTACGTCAGTATAAATACAGCTAACTTTGAGTGTGACTTGCTTTGCCTGGCTACCCAAACTCGGCCAAACGCTATGCCAAACGCTCCACAATGAGTCTGAATCTGAGTACCTCCCTGACAATTACTAAAACGCAAACACATTCTAACTATTCTGATTGGCCCCAGAAATTGATGGGTTGGGCCAAAGCCAGAACACACATGGGTAAAGCGGCATTTTGAAAATTCATCATTGGCTTTGATACTGACTGGTAAGAAATGATCATCTCAGCAGACCTGGCTTGTTATAAAAAGAGGGTGTATTTTGATCACCTATTTTTTTGTAAATAAAGGAACAGGTACAACCTGATTGTGTGTGGGGGTATTATAACAGTTATAAAAAAAAGAGGGACATATTTATTATGAATAGAACATAGGTAAAACCAAATTCAGAGGGGGAATATAGTGTTACTCTTCAGTAACATGACAGTGTTTTGGCTATGCCAGCACACCAAACAACATGTCTGTATCATGTGAGAATGTGAGTTTACCCAGATTCTCAACTGAGGGACTTGGTAATCCCCCAAACTCCAGGACATTTCACATGTGAAATATAATATTTCAGCTAAATAATTGTTTCCAGATATCCCCTGTGTACATCTCAAGACACAATGCTATGATTTCTCCCTGTTGTGGACACTCCTATGTCTGATAAGGTAACTCAGGAATGAGAAGCTCTTGTAACATAGTTTGCACTTGAAGGGCTTCTCCTTGATGTGAATGGTCTGGTGCTTCCTCACATAGGTCGCCTTAGCAAAGCATTTCCCACATGTGGGGCAGGTGTATGGCTTTTCTTCGTCCGTCCTAATACTCGGCCTCCCACGTTGTGACCCAATGACACCAGAGGAGGTAGAAGCAGGAGCCACGACCCTCAGGGGGTTAGTGTTTGAGCTCCCTCCTTGACCTCTAGCCATTGTTTGGGTGTTGTTGGGATTGTGTGCTGTGTTATAGGCTAGGTACCTCTTGTGATGAACGCCAATCCTGGCCCTGTCTGTATTGGTGGGGTAACCATGAGGTAGCTGAGGAAGGCTAGACCCAGGTCCAGGACTTCTATGAACCCAGTCAACAGGCATTAGACAAGATCCTGAAGGAGAAGACAGACTTGCTGCTAGACTATCACCGGGGGGGTCTCCCACCACTCTCTGTGAAGGCTGAAGCCCAGGGTGACCTGCTCTGTTCATCATGGACACTGTGGTGTTTGTATCATAGGAACAGGAGGGTTTATCTCTATCAACCCCAGGACCTGCTCCATCCCTGCACTGAGTCTGTGAAGAGAAGGGTCTGGGCTGCAGACTGGATCCCTGACTGGAGCCTCTGTCTCTCTGATGACCACCAGGACTGAGGTTGTTCAGTCCACCTGTCCACTGATTGTGTTCTGTGTATTGGTGGAGTCTCAGCCCCTCTCGATTCGGTCCCCGTTCCGACTCGGGAAGGAAGAGCGACGGCTCCTGATTCAGGGTCCTGATCAGGAGCCAGGGTTTGTGACCAGCCACCTCAGAGGCCCAGTCTCTCCTGCCAGCAACACCAGATATTCTCAGGTCTTCATGGACTGCAGACTGTAAACACAAATTGTACAGAAGTGCATATAAAATGTTTATTAAATAAACTTTTAGCTGTACAAACAGAAACATGACATGATAATTATTAAACGTTAACCACAGTCAAATCTGTCTCTGACACTGATGCAAGTACCTAACAGTATGGAGCCATTGGAGTTTATTATAAAAACTGTCTATATGCGTTGATTCAAGAATTAAGTTTAACGTTTTGGTTCGACTGAGATAAGGGAAACTTAGTCCCTGCAATGATACAAAAATAACCAAGTCAGTCAGCACAGAGTTCATTTTGTATTTAATTTCAACAGAATGGTCATACAATCACATAACTTTGAAGTACAGTACTTTTATTGCACAAAAACCGATAAGTGACAAAAATAATAACTTTTCTCACTATGGTAACACTTGACTTTTTCTGTAAATCTGGTAACCTCACTTTGATAAAATGTTAGAATACTTTGGAAAAGGTTCAACGTTACACACATCTTCATGTCAAGTAAACACAAATTAAGGCACTATAATTTCCTCATTATAAAACACCAGCATCAAACAATAGGTCAGGGTTGTCACTTTTCAATAGTGTAGAATTTTTACAGACAGCATCACACCAACCATCACTACATCATCTACTCTGCTTCATCATACTCATTCTTTCCTCAATTCACCTACATTACATGTCACTATACTCTATACATGGGCCGTGTGCATTTTTTGCTGGTGTATCCAGAGGTACATCTCATTCCGAAATCATGGGCATTAATATGGAGATGGTCCCCCCTTTGCTGCTATAACAGCCTCCTCTCTTCTGGGAAGGCTTTCCACTAGATGAGGAACATTTCTGCAGGGACTTGTTTCCATTCAGCCACAAGACCATAAGTGAGGTCAGGCACTGATGTTGGGCGATTAGGCCTGGCTCGCAGTCGGCGTTCCAATTCATCCCAAAGGTGTTCGCTGGGGTTGAGGTCATGGCTCTGTGCAAGCCAGTCAAGTTCTTCCATACCGATCGATAAACCATTTCTGTATGGACCTCGCTTTGTGCACGGGGGCATTGTCCTGCTGGAACAGGAAAGGGCCCCAAACTGTTGCCACAAAGTCTAGAATGTCATCAATGTATGCTGTAGTGTTAAGATTTCCCTTCACTGGAACTAAGGGGCCTAGCCCGAACCATGAAAAACAGCCCCAGACCATTATTCCTCCTCCACCGAACTTTACAGTTTCCACTATGCATTGGGGCAGGAAGCGTTCTCCTGGCATCCACCAAACCCAGATTCGTCCGTCGGACTGCCAGATGGTAAAGTGTGATTCATCACTCCAGAGAACGCGTTTCCACTGCTCCAGAGTCCAATGGCGGCGAGCTTTACACGACTCCAGCATACGCTTGGCATTGTGCATGGTGATCTTAGACTTGTGTGCGGCTGCTCGGCCATGGAAACCCATTTCATGAATCCCCCAATGGAACAGTTCTCATGCTGACGTTGCTTCCAGAGGCAGTTTGGAACTCGGTAGTGAGTGTTGCAACTGAGGACAGATTATTTTTATGCACTTCAGCACACGGTGGCCCCGTTCTGTGAACTTGTGTGGCCTACTACTACTACTACTTCGCTGCTGAACCTAGACGTTTCCACTTCACAATAACAGCGCTTACAGTTTACCGGGGCAGCTCTGGCAGGGCAGACATTTGACGAATTGACATTTTTGAAAGGTGGCATCTTATGACAGTGCCACGTTGAAAGTCACTGAGCTCTTACGTAAGGCCATTCTACTGCCAATGTTTGTCTATGGAGGTTGCATGGCTGTGTGCTCGATTTTATACACCTGTCATAACGGGTGTGGCTGAAATAGCCTAATCCACTAATTTGAATGGGTGTCCACATACTTTTGTATATATAGTGTAGCTCCTCTGAAAACTTGCAGTACCTACATGCGAACGGCCTCTCTCTCGTGGGGACCTTCAGGTGCATTTTCAGCTGGTCGTGCTGATGGGAAAACCATTCCTCACACTGGGGCAGCCTAAGGGTTTCTCCTGTGTGGACTTCCAGGTGCCTCTTCAGGTTGGAGTGTGAAAAACTGGCCTGGCATAGTTGACAGCCTAATCAGGGAGTGTCTGTGCTGTTGCAGGGTCCATGTTCCAGTTGATAGATGCTATAGAAGGCAGGCTGAAGGCAGCATCTGTTAGGGGGTTAACCTGAGGCGCCATCAGTCTCTCAATCACAACTATAAGAGCAGGACGGAGAATCGCTAGCTGAGTCTGTGTCTGTTCTCTCCCGCCGCATACCAACCTCCTTGTCCCCGCAGGCCAAATCTATGCATCGCTCTGGTCTCAGCCAGTCTGTTGTCATGGAGACTAAATTCGGTTGGTGTTTTGTGTTCGACTGTCTGTTTCTGGTTGTGGTTAACAGTGTTGTTCCCCAGCCCAGAGTTGACGACGCTGTCCCATCCACTGACCTCCACTATGTCACCTCTGGTTCTGGCCTGCTCAGTGATGTCATCCCCTGGGCCTTTGGCTGCACCCGTCTGGGTCTGGGAATTCAAGATGACTGCCCAGTCCCCTCTGTTAGCCTCTGGCCAAACATCTACAGGAAGAGGTTAGAAAATAGACTAAAAACATGGAAAATAACTCTACATAAATTGAGTTTTTTTTGTCAATTACCTGGTCAAGTTCATACATTATAATGTGTGTTTTTCTATGTATACATAATTTGTATTGATTTCATTTTATGGATGAAGACAAGAACAATAGCCAGGTGCATCACTATTCCCATTGAAGATTTATTACTGTATGTAGGTTATATTTATTTCTCCCTTACCTTGGTCCCCCATCTTTAGCCCACTCAGCAGGTCAATGCTCTCTGGTCCGTCCTCTATTTTCTCCTCTTTGACCAACAGCAGATCAATCTTCCCATCCTCCATGTCTACTGACTGTAAGAGATACAGAGTGAGAGGATGTTGGATCAAGAAATCTGATATGAACACCCTGCTATGGAGCATCTTCTGATTGGGCAATGAGGATTGCTATGAGTACTATGCAAACGTGTTAGTTGATTTGATACTATGCAAATGTACTAATGACTTGATTACTTGACACTTAATGGTTTGGTCATTCAAAGTCATGGTCCCACACTTAAGACAAAATGTAGTGCCTCATAGTAAGAGTGCCTATCAAGGATCAGGTCCCCACCTTTCTATAGTCTTACTCATTATTATCTAAAGGGTTTAAACTGATCCTAGATCAGCACTCCTACTTTGAGAGGCTTTGTGGATACAGGCCCTGACCTAATACCATTCAGACAGTAGTTCACAGTGGGCTCACCTCAGTGAGACTGTGTGTGGTCCTGTGCTGCTCAGCTGGTTCCTCTGTGGGTTCAGGAGGAGGTGTAGTCTGGTTTTCCTCCTCAGTGTTCCCTAAACCCTCTTCATACCCCTCCTCCTTCACCAGTAGCACCTCTGGACCCTCTTCCTCCTTGAAAACACAGACGATACAGATTACACAGACATACACTCCCTCAGGTACATACACACAGATAATAAACACACTTTCAACATGGAGTCTTTACCCATCCCCACTAGGTTTGAGTCCTATACTGTAGTTACAGAATGACTTCATTGTTGTTAAACCCATCATGGTGGACATAAATATGTTGTTGTGGGTAAAAACAAGTCAGCTATGATAAGTAAAAAGTCAGTCAAACCTGACTAAACTATTTTGACGTGTACAGTAGGTGTTTGTTAGTGTGTGGGTATGTGTAGGTATATTTAGTAAGTTTATAATGGTTATAAAGCGATGTGTGTATGCAGAATAGGATGAGATCAGATGTGATGTATACTCAAGAGAGTCTCAATGAAAGTCTTAGAATGAAGAGTCCCATTTTGTGTTTATTAAACAGAAACAAGTTTTAAATACACCATATGAAAACCACACATACACGTTTCTCTGCGTGCCTGGCAGACATCTTATCTTGGATGACGTCCCGCCACCTCAAGTTCAACCTCGACAAGATGGAGCTGCTTATCCTCCTGGGGAAGGCCTGCCCGCTCCAAGACCTCTCCATCATGGTTGACAACTCCACGCTGTCCCCCTCTCAGAGTGCAAGAATATCAAAGCAATGACTCGCTCCTGCAGGTTCATGCTCTACAACATCTGTAAAGTACGACCCTTCCTCACACAGGAAGCTGCAGGTCATAATCCAGGCTGTGGTCATCTCCTGTTTACACAACTGCAAATCTCTGTTGGCTGGCCTCCCTGCTTGTGCCATCAAACCCCTGCAACTTATCTAGTACGCCGCAACTTTCCAAGTTCTCCCACGTCACCCCGCACACTCCACTCGCTTTCAGTCGAAGCTTGCATCCACTAAATACCATGGTGCTAGCCTACGGAGCAGCAAGGCGAATTGCCCCTCCCTACCTTCATGCTTATGCTCAAACCCTACACCCCAAATCGATCACTCCGCCACCTCTGGTGTCATGGCCATCCCACCCCGATGGGGGGGGGGGGGGGGGGGTCAGCTCCCGTTCAGCCCAGTCAAAATTCTTCTCTGTCCTGGCACCCTATTGGTGGAATCAGCTTCCCCCTGAAGCTAGGACAGAAGAGTCCCTGCTCATCTTTCGAAAATGTCTAAAACCCTTCCTCTTCAAAGAATATCTTAAATGAATCCCCTGGCACTGATCCACAATGTTTTAGCCCTCCACCGTTAAAATATAAATAAGAAATAAGTGAAAGAAAAAGGACAGAGCCCTCCACACGACCAATCAGAGCTCTCCACACGACCTCGCCAATCAGTCTTGAGAGAGACAGGGAGCGCTTGGTGACTTCTTGGTAAGTAAGTTCTGTCTCGTATGACTTCTGGGTGCATGTCAAACAGATCAAGAGATACAGTGCCTTCAGAAAGTATTCATACCTCTTGACTTATTCCCCCAAAAATTGTGTTACAGCCTGAATTCAAAATGGATTAAATAGATTTTGTCTCGCACATCTACACATCATACCCCATAATGAGTGCGAAAGAGAAGTGAAAACATGTTTGTAGACATTTTTGCCAGTTTATTGAAAATGAAATCTTATTTACATAGGTATTCACACCCCTGAGTCAATACATGTTAGAATCCCATTTGGCAGCGATTACAGCTGAGTCTTTCTGGGTAAGTCTCTAAGAGCTTTTTTGCAACATTTGTCCATTATTTTTTTCAAAATTCTTCAAGCTCCGTCAACTTGGTTGTTGATCACTGCAAGACAACCATTTTCAGGTCTTGCCCTATATTGTAGATTTGGCATTGTGTTTCAGGTTATTGCCCTGCTGAAAGGTGAATTCTTCTCCCAGTGGCTGGTGGAAAGCAGACTGAACCAGGTTTTCCTCTAGGATTGTGCCTGTGGTTAGCTCCATTCCGTTTCTTTTTATCCCGAAACTCCCCAGTCCTTCACAATTACACAAGCATACCGATAACATGATGCAGCCACCACTATGCTTGAAAATATAGAGAGTGGTACTCAGTAATGTGTTGATTTTCCTCAAACATAACACTTTGTATTCAGGATAAAAAGGACACCTTTTTTGCAGGATTACTTTAGTGCCTTGTTGCAAACAGGATGCATGATTTGACAAAAAAAAATTCTGTACAGGCTTCCTTTTCACTCTGTCAATTAGGTTAGTATTGTGGATTAACTACAATGTTGTTGATCCATCCTCAGTTTTTCATCGATCACAGCCATTAAACTCTGTAATTGACCTGATGGTGAAATCCCTGAGTGTTTTCCTTCCTCTCCGGCAACTGAGTTAAAAAGGACGCCTGGATCTTTGTAGTAACTGGGTGTACTGAGTGTACACCATCCAAAGTGTAATTAATTAATAGTAATTACCCATCTACCAATAGGTGTCCTTCTTTGCGAGGTATTGGTAAACATCCCTGGTCTTTGTGGTTGAGTCGGTGTTTGAAATTCACTGCTCAACTGAGGGACCTTGATGATAATTCTATCTGTGGGGTACAGCGATGAGGTAGTCATGTTAAACACTATCATTGTACACAGAGTAATCCTTGCAATTTATTACGTGACTTTATTATGTACTCATGAACTTATTTATGCTTGCCATAACAAAGGAGTTAAATACTTATTTGCTCAAGACATTCAGCTCTGATCCAATTCTGATCGGAGTAGTTGTTTGATATGTGTGTGATTATTATTATTTTTTTTACTTTTCCATTTGGACAACTTAAATCTATATTCTACTTGTCCCAGTATTTTTTACTATTTCTTTTACTTTTCCCAGACAAGGACAAGCGTTAAAGAGCAACTGCCCCTAAAAAGCAGCTAATCCCTTTGAAAACAGCCGATGTGGTATTGATATGAGTCAAACATTTATTCTCGTGTCAAAATTGACTACAGTGTAAGTAGGATCATTTTGGTCATTAAGTCAACCTCGTCTAAAACGGAGTTTAGAACCTCATCTTAAAAATTTATTTAAAATGTTAAATCATTTTCACCTTTTGGTCTTAATTTAAGATTATGGTTAGGCAAAAGTTTAGCATTGTGGTAAAGGTTAGGTTTAAAATTACATTTTAATAAGATAAATTGTAGCAATAGGCTGGGTTTCTGACTTTGTGGCTGTGGTAACGACCTAGAATTAGCTTGACCCAAGTTACTACCCTTGTGACACAGACGGCTTCATCAACAATGGTAACGTGTGTTATGTAAAAAGTTGTATTACAAAAATACCCGGTTTGATAAACTAGTTGGTTAATTACCCAGCCAAGCAGATACAAGTAGATCATTTTGGTTGTGAAGTGAATTATCAAAAGAGTTCTCATTTCTTTATAACAAAATGCAATTAACCCCTTGGCTGTCTATCGTATCACCCTGTCACAGGCCCTCCCGGTCAACACCACCTCATAACATGAGGAAGTAAACTGTTTATAAGGATTGCCTGCTGCAGTTGTTTGAGAAATGTCCAGTTTGCTGCCGAACATCCAACATAGAGAAGACCAGCAAGGGGACCCTCAGCATCACGCAGACGTTCCCTCGCTGTGTGCATTCCTATAAACGGAACAGGGAGGACACTTAAATCAGGTTGGTCAAATTTGACCTGGTCAAAAAAGTTTTGAGATTTTTTCCCCCCAATTCACCATCATAACCTAGCCTGGTGGAACCAGCCTGATCGCTGCGTTTACCATTCTATTTCACGTCACATATCATGATATCTGAAGTGAAATAGAAAGGCATACTCAGCGATCAGGTTGGTTCCACCACGCTAATCATAACCTCCATTGATAATGTAATCAGTGCTCTGCGTGTGTTTGTATCAGTGGAGGCTGCTGAGTGGAGGACGACTCATAATAATGGCTGGAACGGCGCGAATGGAATTGCATCAAACACATGGAAACCATGCGTTTGATGTATTTGATACCATTCCACTGATTCCGCTCCAGCTGTTACCATGAACACGTCCTCTCCAATTAAGGTGCCACCAACCTCCTGTGGTTTGTATGTGACCGATCAGTATTTTGATGAGGGTCCAGGAGCTGATCTACGCTGGCAAAGACCTCACCTCCAGCCTCACCTCGTTTTCTCAACAACGATTGTCGATGGGTAGACGAGAATTAGGTAGGTTTAGTCTGACCTGTTCAAACTTCAACATAGAATAGGTGATATCTGACACACACAGATACTAACTGCCATTGGTAATAGAACAGTGACTGTGTATATGTTCACAGCTGCATCTATGGAGCCAGCACTTGGGAGACTTGCAAGATGACGTGATGGAGTCCTGACCTACAGACAGGCTTGATACTGACGTCTCTGAATGGAGAGAGACCTGGCACTCGGCATAAAAATGTTACTAGACAACTTTTACTTGTATTGTCTTTTTTTATTATTGAATTAAACGGTATCAGTCAATATGTGGAAGGAGAAACCCTGTGTATTCTGCACCAGGATCAGGGAACTCCTGTTGTATACGGGACACAACACAGAAAGGTATGACCACTGATATGTTTGCCAAGGCAGCCCCATTACCACCAGATAAAATGCAGATAGGCAGAGTATCAGTATTGGCTGGGAATGACAATTAAAGGTTAAAGGTTCACACTGTTATATCAGCAGAACACTGCTTCTATGGTATTATGTAAAGGGTTGTTTATTCTACATGGACCCGTTACTACATTTGAAAGTTATCAAGATACTTAGTTTAGAATATTTACATAAATTTAGCAATCACATTCTTGTCGTGTTTTTTTTATTTTTTTTTATTTTTACACTGTAGGCTACTGACCTATTCAAAGCTTCCTTCAGCATCCCACTATACATCTGCCATCTGCCTGTAGTTATTGAACTCAACAAGCAGGAGATTGGTTTGTTTGTTGTGATTGAGAGGGGGGCTGCAGGCAAGGTTCTGACACATTGATGTGTCGTGGTTGTAGCAAGGACACACCCAAATAAAAATACACCCTCAAGCCAACTTACATTCGGCTTCTGTCATGGCCGCCAGCATTTCTTGGGGAGCAAGCCAAAGAGCGAGACGAAATCTGCGGGTGCAATTCCCCCTTAATGTCGAGCTCTGATTTACTACGACTTTGATATGTGGTTCTCACCCAGCCATCTTAAGATTAATTAACTAATTGTAAGTCGCTCTGGATAAGAGCATCTGCTAAATTACTTAAATGTAATGTCTCAGCTAAAACTCTGCACGAACTTGATACACTCCATTCATTTTCTCATTAAAAGTATCTGGGGGAAAAAATTAAGTAGTTGAATGGTAGTAATGAAATAGGCATTTGTGAACATCATATAGCAGAGTTCAAACACAAATGTAACAGTCTTATTAAGCTTATATACTATGTAGAAAACATTAGGAATACTCATTCTTTCCTTGACAGACTGACCAGGTGAAAGCTATGACTCCTTACTTAAATACACATCAATCAGTGTAGATGAAGGGGAGGAGACAGGTCAAAGAATTTTTAAGCCTTGAGACATGGATTGTGTATGTGTGCCATTGAGGGTCAATGGGAAAGACGAATTGAGGTTGTTCTTAATGTTTTGTACACTCAGTGTATGCCTTATATATATCACACAACATCTGTATGCAATATTCTACCCAGGAATATTCAACACTGAAATCTGTTACTCTCGTTATTCCAAATGCATCTGTGGATCTTAAAAAAAAAAAAATCTTTGTCTTTAATGCAGGGTTTGATCTAAATGTCAGAAGCTATCGAGTGGAATGGTTATTTTCTATGTTATAGAGTAAAATGTTTTTTCTGCTGGTGTAGCCTGAGGTAGCTCCTCTCTGAGAACCTCTTCCCGCAGTGTGTACAAGCAAACGGTCTCTCTCCCTTGTGGACCTTCAGGTGCATCTTCAGGTTGCCAGCCAGAGAGAACCTCTTCTCACACTGGGGGCATGTAAAGGGTTTCTCCCCTGTGTGGACCCTCTGGTGTCTCTTCAGGTCACCAGACTGGGAAAACCTCTTCTCACACTGGGGGCAGCTGAAGGGTTTCACCCCTGTGTGGACCCTCTGGTGGATCTCCACCTTCTGGGGGCAGCTGAAGCCTTTGTTACAGAACATGCAGAGGAACCGTTTATCTTTACTATTGCCTGAAGTTGGTCCCCCTCCCCACGCCTTGGCCCTTTGGTCCTCTGAGTTCAATACCTGATTGAAAAGGACACAGCCATGTGAATCGGAAGGTGCCAATGATGTGGACACTGGGTCGCGATCCCTGAAAGCGTGTAAAGGGGAGTTGGTGGCGACAATTTGATTTGTCTCTAAGATTCCCCTGTAATCTAAGAAATCTCTGCCTTGTGAGTGTCCTTCTACATTCCATGTCAGAGGAGCGTCGCCCTCCTCTTTCACCTCATCTACCACTGTAACCTCCCCTTTCTTATCTAGGCACCCTTCAGAGTATACACTACTACTGTACTGGTTCCAGTACCCTCTAGACAGATCAGTCTGTGTCTCTAAACCCAAGGATATGTTGCCAGGGTCCATCTCTGTAGCGTAAGAACAAGACGGATTATCACCGCCAGAGAGTAACGCGTCACCATCACCACGGGAATAAACCATCCTCTGGCTCTGGTGAAATACCGGTAAATACTCTGCGCCAGGAGCAGGAGGACAGCCCAGTTTCCCCAGCCCTAGTCTGTCTGGGTCTGATCTGTGGTCAGATCCTGTGGATAATAGCCTTTGTGTTACAGTTAAAGTCTCTGTATCTGTCTCTGACTTGAGGACGGCGTTCGGCGTTCCACTGACCTCCGTGATGCTGTGTCCGGTCCTGGGCTTGGGTGACGCGGCAGTTGTGAGGTCCTCCATGGCTACAGGAGGTGCCACTGTAGCCACTGCTCCAGTCTGGATGTCTCCGCTGTGCCGTGGGTCCTCTCCTTCAGTCCTCTCCTTCTTGACCAGAGACGATCCTTCAGGACCTGCAGCCTCTGCATCTGCAGACTGACACAAGAGAGGAGGTTATTATTGCTACATCAGTTGTTTTGGATAACAATGCCGTAGAGAAGTCTCACAAGCTCCCCTATGCCTGATAAATTAGGATGTACATGTAGGCAAATTGGGATATGGGATATGTTCCGAGATTCATCTGATGGCATTCAGGAGTAGTCTCCACAGTGGCCATACGAACGTATCCAAACCAAAAAAACATTGATTACATACAATATCTGCGCTGGGATAAAGGCTAGAGCTACTGCTTACATGGATGGGACACGGACACATACAAGAAAGCTGGCTATGAGCTTGGATGAGACATTAAACATGCAAAAGGACAATATAGGAGGAAGGTGGAATCCTATTACACCGGCTCCGGTGCTCGTCGTATGTGGCAGGGCTCGCAGATGATTACGGATTACAAAGGGAAACCCAGCTGTGAGACACCCAGTGATGCAGAACTTCCAAAAGAGCTAAATACCTTTCATGCTCACGTCGAGGAATACAACACTGAGTCTTGTGTGAAAACCCCAGTTGTTCCAGATGACTGATTGATCTCGCTCTTCGTTGCTGATGTGAGTAAAACTTTTAAACAGGTCAACAGTCGCAAGGCCTCCGGGCCAGACGAAATACCAGGGCGTGTTCTCAAAGCATGCACAGACCAGTTTACAAGTGTCTTCAGACATTTTCCTTCCCAGTCTGTAATCCCAACATGTTTCAAGCTGACCACCATTGTCTCTGTTCCCAAGAACTCCAAGGTTACCTGCCTAAATGACTACCGTCCTGTAGCACTCACATCTGTAATTATGAAGTGCTTTAAAAGGCTGGCCATGACACACATAAATACCATCATCCCAGACCACCTGGACCCACTCCAATTCACATACCACTCCAACAGATCCACAGATGACGCAATCTCAATTGCACTTCACACTGACGTCTCCCACCTGAACAAGATGGGAAATAACTATGTGAGGATGTGGTTCATAGACTACAGCTCAGCATTCAACAACATAGTCCCCTCCAAGATAATCCCCAAACTGGGGACCCTGGGACTAGAGACCTTCATGGGTCTAAAAAGTTGGACCCTTTCCGAATTGGACCTGGGGCTTATCCATCCAGACCTGATATGCATAAATTATTTTTTAATATAAAGACCCGTTCCGAACTAATAGCTGCCATAGCTAGGTTATTTATCATCCAATAGGATTTCATAGTGGCTACCTGTCTTGACTGCATCAAACCGGGAGAAGCTAGTTAAGCTAGCTAGGCTGCATGCACTTTCGCATCCTACAGTTACAAACAAAAATAACTCCATTCAGAATATTAAGTAGCAGCCTACCTGTTGGCTCTTGGTCGTTGTAGCCTATCCTTGTCCTTCAACTTTTAATTCCAGCATTTTAATTCCATCTTCTATTGATTAGATAACTCCTAACTTTTGCCCCACACAGAGAGACTATGACTGTAACCTACTGCCGCTTTGATGACTTATGTTTGACCAACAAGTTACATGCGCCACCTTCGTGAAAAGCAAAGAGCAGATGCATACATTTGTCTCTCTCTCCACAGCAGTCACATTTGGATCCTTCAGGACAAGTCAGTTAAAATTACACATACCCGAGACCCGTGACAATTTCAGATCCGACCCAGACCAGTGACATTATTTAGAATTCTGGATCTCGACCCGCTCGGATGTTCAGGTACAGGTGGATCCGTGACGACCTCTACCTGGAACTGAACACCTTCCTCTGCACCTGGATCCTGGCCTTCCTGACGGGCCAGCCCCATGTGGTGAGGGTAGGCAACAACACTTCTGCCACGCTGACTCTCAACACGGGGGCCCCTCAGGGGTGTGTGCTTAGTCCCCTACTGTACTCCCTGTTCACGACTCCGACACCATCATCAAGTTTGCTGACGACATGACAGTGGTAGGCCTGATCACTGACGGCGATGAGAATAACCTACAGGGAGGTTAGAGACTTAGCGGTGTTGTGCTAGGACAACAACCTCTCCCTCAACGTCAGCAAAAGCAAGGAACTGATAGTAAACTACAGGAGAAAGAGGGTAGAGCACGCCCCCCCACCCTCATCAACGGGCCATAGTGGAGCGGGTTGAGAGCTTCAAATTCCTTGGCGTCCACATCACTAACGACTTAACATGGTCCACGATAGCGCGGCTTCCCCCTCAGGAGACTTAAAAGATTTGGCATGACCGGAAAGCGCTACAGAGGACCAGAAATATTGCCAAAGACTCCAACCCTCCGAGCCATAGTCTGTAAACTGTAACAGAGCATCGGCTCTCGAACCAACAGGCTCAACGATACTCTACCCCCAAGCCACAAGACTGCTAAATAGCCATAAGAGTGCTAAATAATTAATTAATTGTTTACCGGACTATCTTCCACTGACTCTATGCACACTCACGAGACTATACAGTGGGGATCGAAATGATTGGAAACCTTGATAAAAATGAGCAATAATGACTGTATAAAATAAATAATTCAAATGCTGAGCTATATATTGTATGCTACAAAAAAAACTGAAATTATATTATTTTAAACTAATAAAATTGCTTGGAGAAAGAGATCGTTTAACAAGTAATATCTTTTTCTTAAAAAAGGTAGGGGTTAAAATTAACACCCCTAAAGATTCTTAGAAATAAAGTAGTCACAAGTTTAGTATTTAGTCCCATCGTCCAAGCAAACAATTACTACATCAAGCTTGTAACCCTACATACTTGCTGGAGGCATTTGCAGTTAGTTTTGGTTGTGTTTCAGATTATTTTGTGCCAGAAAGAAATGAATGGTAAATAATGTATTGTAATTATGGAGTCACATTCATTGTAAATAAGAATATAATATGTTTATAAACACTTCTACATTTATGTGGATGCTACCAGGATTCTCTGAGCAATTGTATTAGTATAAAATAATATAAATCCCCCCCCCCAAATAATGTTGCAGACAATACAGCTCAGTATTTTTTTTATAGAGTCAGTATTGCTCATCTTTATCAAGGGTGTCAATCATTTCAGACCCCACTGTAAATACACACACTCAAACTAAAACGGACACTCACACACACAAACACCAAGTTAACGACAACATTTTACACTTATCATATTCTGCTGCTACTCTGTTCTCTTAATAATATTATTATCTCTCCTGATGCCGTGTCACTTTACCCCGCCTTCATGTACATACTACACCTCAAATATCTTGTACCTGCACACTGATCTGGTACTGGTACTCCCTGTACAGTGGGGCAAAAAAGTATTTAGTCAGCCACCAACTGTGCAAGTTCTCCCACTTAAAAAGATGAGAGAGGCCTGTAATTTTCATCATAGGTACACTTCAACTATGACAGACAAAATTAGAAAAAAAAAAATCCAGAAAATCACATTGTAGGATTTTTAATTAATTTATTTGCAAATTATGGTGGAAAATAAGTATTTGGTCATCTACAAACAAGCAAGATTTCTGGCTCTCACAGACCTGTAACAACTTCTTTAAGAGGCTCCTCTGTCCTCCGCTCGTTACCTGTATTAATGGCACCTGTTTGAACTTGTTATCAGTATAAAAGACACCTGTCCAAAACCTCAAACAGTCACACTCCAAACTCCACTATGGCCAAGACCAAAGAGCTGTCAAAGGACACCAGAAACAGAATTGTAGACCTGCACCAGGCTGGGAAGACTGAATCTGCAATAGGTAAGCAGCTTGGTTTGAAGAAATCAACTGTGGGAGCAATTATTAGGAAATTGAAGACATACAAGACCACTGATAATCTCCCTCGATCTGGGGCTCCACGCAAGATCTCACCCCGTGGGGTCAAAATTATCACAAGAACGGTGAGCAAAAATCCCAGAACCACACGGGGGGACCTAGTGAATGACCTGCAGAGAGCTGGGACCAAAGTAACAAAGCCTACCATCAGTAACACACTACGCCGCCAGAGACTCAAATCCTGCAGTGCCAGACGTGTCCCCCTGCTTAAGCCAGTACATGTCCAGGCCCGTCTGAAGTTTGCTAGAGAGCATTTGGATGATCCAGAAGAAGATTGGGAGAATGTCATATGGTCAGATGAAACCAAAATATAACTTTTTTGGTAAAAACTCAACTCGTCGTGTTTGGAGGACAAAGAATGCTGAGTTGCATCCAAAGAACACCATACCTACTGTGAAGCATGGGGGTGTAAACATCATGCTTTGGGGTTGTTTTTCTGCAAAGGGACCAGGACGACTGATCCGTGTAAAGGAAAGAATGAATGGGGCCATGTATCGTGAGATTTTGAGTGAAAACCTCCTTCCATCAGCAAGGGCATTGAAGATGAAATGTGTCTGGGTCTTTCAGCATGACAATGATCCCAAACACACCGCCCGGACAACGAAGGAGTGGCTTCGTAAGAAGCATTTCAAGGTCCTGGAGTGGCCTAGCCAGTCTCCAGATCTCAACCCCATAGAAAATCTTTGGAGGGAGTTGAAAGTCCGTGTTGCCCAGCAACAGCCCCAAAACATCACTGCTCTAGAGGAGATCTGCATGGAGGAATGGGCCAAAATACCAGCAACAGTGTGTGAAAACCTTGTGAAGACTTACAGAAAACGTTTGACCTCTGTCATTGCCAACAAAGGGTATATAACAAAGTATTGAGATAAACTTTTGTTATTGACCAAATACTTATTTTCCACCATAATTTGCAAATAAATTCATTAAAACTCCTACAATGTGATTTTCTGGATTTTTTTTCTAATTTTGTCTGTCATAGTTGAAGTGTACCTATGATGAAAATTACAGGCCTCTCTCCTCTTTTTAAGTGGGAGAACTTGCACAATTGGTGGCTGACTAAATACTTTTTTGCCCCACTGTATATAGCTCCATTCTAGCATATTGTACTCTCTTGTGTTACTATTTTCATGGTAAAGTCTACACCCGTTGTATTCGGCGCATGTGATAAATAAAATGTTATTTGATTTTAATAGCTGAGTGGACCCTTTCTGAAATAAACAGGCCACATTTGATGTACTGTAATTACTAAATGTTACACTATGACACTAACCTCTATCACGATAACATGCTGGGTTGAGGTTCCACTCCCCTCATCAACTGTGATTGGTGGGTCATCTCTCCATGTATTGTGTCCCGCTGGCTTCACAAAGCTCCTGTGGCCTCCAGTGAGATGTCCTTCACCTGAGAGAGTGATTGGGGGAAAAGAGGTGGTTAAGTTAGGTACTGTCAATGCTCAACGGTATATTGTAGACTATTGACACTGTCTACAATTGGCAAGGATGCAAGATAATCAATAAATAGTTATGAGAAGTGTTATGTTCCATGCATCACATTCTTTTTATTTAGTATGACAATAGGAAAATCAGTAAATCAAGAATCTGGTTAGAATTTGATACGGGCCATCCCCAAATCTGGCTTCCCTACTTCTTACTTAAACTGCATACTGTATACTAATCATACTACACTGCTCAAAAAAATAAAGGGAACACTTAAACAACACAATGTAACTCCAAGTCAATCACACTTCTGTGAAATCAAACTGTCCACTTAGGAAGCAACACTGATTGACAATAAATTTCACATGCTGTTGTGCAAATGGAATAGACAAAAGGTGGAAATTATAGGCAATTAGCAAGACACCCCCAAAAAAGGAGTGATTCTGCAGGTGGTGACCACAAACAACTTCTCAGTTCCTATGCTTCCTGGCTGATGTTTTGGTCACTTTTGAATGCTGGCGGTGCTCTCACTCTAGTGGTAGCATGAGACTGAGTCTACAACCCACACAAGTGGCTCAGGTAGTGCAGTTCATCCAGGATGGCACATCAATGCGAGCTGTGGCAAAAAGGTTTGCTGTGTCTGTCAGCGTAGTGTCCACAGCATGGAGGCGCTACCAGGAGACAGGCCAGTACATCAGGAGACGTGGAGGAGGCCGTAGGAGGGCAACAACCCAGCAGCAGGACCGCTACCTCCGCCTTTGTGCAAGGAGGTGCACTGCCAGAGCCCTGCAAAATGACCTCCAGCAGGCCACAAATGTGCATGTGTCAGCATATGGTCTCACAAGGGGTCTGAGGATCTCATCTCGGTACCTAATGGCAGTCAGGCTACCTCTGGCGAGCACACGGAGGGCTGTGCGGCCCCACAAGAAATGCCACCCCACACCATGACTGACCCACCGCCAAACCGGTCATGCTGGAGGATGTTGCAGGCAACAGAACGTTCTCCACGGCGTCTCCAGACTCTGTCACGTCTGTCACATGTGCTCATGTGCTCAGTGTGAACCTGCTTTCATCTGGGAAGAGCACAGGGCACCAGTGGCGAATTTGCCAATCTTGGTGTTCTCTGGCAAATGCCAAACGTCCTGCAAGGTGCTGGGCTGTAAGCAGAACCCCCACCTGTGGACGTCGGGCCCTCATACCACCCTCATGGTGTCTGTTTCTGACCGTTTGAGCAGACACATGCACATTTGTGGCCTGCTGGAGGTCATTTTGCAGGGCTCTGGCAGTGCACCTCCTTGCACAAAGGCGGAGGTAGCGGTCCTGCTGCTGGGTTGTTGCCCTCCTACGGCCTCCTCCACGTCTCCTGATGTACTGGCCTGTCTCCTGGTAGCGCCTCCATGCTCTGGACACTACGCTGACAGACACAGCAAACCTTTTTGCCACAGCTCGCATTGATGTGCCATCCTGGATGAACTGCACTACCTGAGCCACTTGTGTGGGTTGTAGACTCCGTCTCATGCTACCACTAGAGTGAGAGCACCGCCAGCATTCAAAAGTGACCAAAACATCAGCCAGGAAGCATAGGAACTGAGAAGTGGTCTGTGGTCACCACCTGCAGAATCACTCCTTTTTTGGGGGTGTCTTGCTAATTGCCTATAATTTCCACCTTTTGTCTATTCCATTTGCACAACAGCATGTGAAATTTATTGTCAATCAGTGTTGCTTCCTAAGTGGACAGTTTGATTTCATAGAAGTGTGATTGACTTGGAGTTACATTGTGTTGTTTAAGTGTTCCCTTTATTTTTTTGAGCAGTGTATTTAAAATGTACTGTTTAGTAAAAATGAATGCCCTAAACAACAAATACCAATTTACTAGGTTCATCCATACTGTCAATGCTTCATCTAATGCGCAATTGCGCTGTTCTCCGCCATTCGTTCATTTTGGTAGCACATCCCATATTTGATTATCAGCTATTTTTGCCTACTAAAATGCCTACTATTTATCGGATTTTATGTGACGAGACAAACAATGGACGCTATGCGAGAGGTCTATACTGAACAAACATATAAAAACACAAAATGCAACAATTTCAAAGATTTACAGTTCATATAAGGACATCAGTAAATGGAAATAAATGCATTAGGCCCTAATCTATCGATTTCACATGACTGGGGATACAGATATGCATCTGTTGGTCTCTGCTCTGCCGAGTCTGTATTGTGCAAGCCGGGAATTTTGTGATTGATGTTTATTTTTGTATTTATTTTTTCAAGCGTAAACTACCAGAATTCAGTGGCTACAGGCATAGAATCGATAAAAGCTAAATACCCGTGAATTTAAAATGTGTCCCATCCATCTTGCTGTGCAGGTGGCTAGCAGGAAGCTCACTGTCTCAGCCTAGGCTAATTATTTGCTGGAAACGGTGCAGTTTACCCTCCCATCACTAGAGTAACTCATCAAGACCAAACATAACATTGCAATGTAACCCAACTCAGGTGTAGCCCTACCTTAGAAGTAAGCTGTGTTTTTAGACTTGTAGGGCAACCTTCTAACCTACAGTTCAGACTTAGTGAGAAATGTGTGTCTGTGTTAGGCTGTGTGTGGTGTGTGTGTATGTGTGTTGGTGGGGAAGTTTGTGTGTGTGGGATGTGTGTGGTGTGTGTGTGTGTGTAGGTGGCACGGCACAGGTTTGGGCATATTATTTGACACACTAGGCCTAATCAGTTAGACCTAATCAGTTAGGCTACTGAATAGAACATAACTGTGCTATATAGACTAACTCTTACTAATTGGTAAATAGTTAACCTGATTTTTGTTCAGGATTATGTAATCCCAATTATATGTACTCTTATTACCCCTGGTGTAAGTGTGTGCATGGCATCTTACTCCGTAGTGTAAACATTCTTAAATACTAATGCATACAGCACTGTACACTACGTATTCTATGTATATAACTTGTTACCAATGCTGCTACTGCTCATCATGTTTGCACTGTTACTGTACACTTATGACCATATAAGTCACCCTTGCTGCACTATGTACCATATTAATGCACCTACATACTGATATTTGATGAGAGCGAGATGCCCACGATGGGTTGTATAATATGTATAAAATGTGTATAGTATGTATAAACTGAAGGTAGAAGCCTAAGTGCTATTGTTTATTAGTTTACTCCAATTGGGGGAGGGGTGGTAGGGTTTGCAGGAAATAATAAAGGTATATTCAACAAACAAACAAAAAGTGTGCATATGAATGTGTATGTATTTACCCCCCCCCAAAAAAAAAAAAAATATATATATATATATATATTTACCCAAAAAATATATGGGGCATTGGAAATTATGCAGAAGCAACAATCCATCCTCAATATTAAGGCTGATCCATCCCTTAAATTAAAAATATATATATACACCGTGTTAACAAAACATTTAGAACACCTTCATAATATTGAGTTGCGCACCCCCGATCTTGAGATATTAGACCAAGTGTGTTGAAATTAAGAATCCAGGCAGGTGATTTGGTGTCATTATTGACTAGGGCACAGGTGTCAAACTCATTCCATGGAGTGCAGAGTGTCTGCAGGGTTTTCCGCTACTCCCTTTTAATTAATTGATTAATTAAGGTCACTAATTAGTATGGAATCCATCCCCCCGTTGTCTAGGGCTTAATTGAAACCCCTGGACTAGGGATTAACCTTGACCAGTCCGCAACCTTTGACTTTGGAAAATAAGATATTTTAGCAATAATAAGTCCTATCCTCATGAAATAAAGTGTTGTGATCCTGAGAAGCTTCTCTATAACATGGAATACAAAGTATAAGACCAGAAACAGATTCATTTTGACCCCTAACACCCTACAATTTACAACGCAAGTATGGGTATTTGGGAAAAATGGCCAGCGTGTCTCTGTGCAATAATATCTTTTTCTTAATTGACCTGCTTGGTCAAATGAAAGTAAACATAAATAAAATATTGCAAGATAGCTTAATAATCAGGGCAAGTATTGTATATTATCCAAAAACTAACCAAGATCCAATTCTGGGTAACACATCAGAACACATGTCCAGAAGGTAACGGGGCGTCCTACAAAATGTACCTCTTGCCATTCCTCTGTATCGATCGAGGATCTTGACACTACTGGGACGACTGGCGAGGACGCGCTCTCGTATTGTCCTCTCTGCGCGCTCCCGTGCCACCTTCAGTTCCAGAAGCTGTAGTTTCCTCCGCAATCCCCTGTTTTCTTTTTGGCTTTGAGTTATTTCCAAACGGAACACTGCATAGTCGTCGTCTACTACTTTACAGATCTCTGCCACGGCTGCATTCGCTAGCACCTCCATAATCGAGGCTATTTGAGTGTGAAAAACCATACCGTTAGCTATTGTTAACTAACGTTAGCACCTAGCTAGCGTTACCTAAATAACATCTATCAACCAAGTCCTGTCTCCAACGCGAATTAAAGACTACCCGAGTTAAGTATGTGACGTTTTGCAGTTAAAATGAATCGCATTGAGTTCCAGGGTGTTAATACATGTGAAAATTGTTCTTGATCACTATTCACTTCCGTTTACTACTTATTTACATTTGTATTTTCGGATCGCAACCAACTGAAAGGTGCATACACCGCCACCTACTGTACTGGAGTGTGAAACCTCCCTACTATTATTCTCTTCACTAAACCTGAGCTGTGTTCGAATACTCAGCTACTAACCGCACTATTTGTGACGTGAATTGAGTATATAGTATGCTTATTGGTCATAGTATGGATATAGTTAGTATGTCAAAAGTTCCCGAAAGTCGTGCTAAATTGGCCAAAATACGAAGTATACATGTAGTGGACACTTTCCGTGCTTTTAGGACCCATAATGCAATTCTTCCGAAATGGGCGTGGCTTCACGCTTTCAGATTTGTAGATAATGGCGGAAAATATGCAGCCGAAGTCGAATACAAATTCATTGTTTTAATTATGACAAATTGTAAAAAATGTTGAGCAATGTAATGACTTAAAATAACTTACGTTACACGTTATGTTGGCTGACAATTTGTTAGCTACGCTATTCTTACAAACCGTCTAGCATTATAGTAGTTGGTACCTGTATGTTAGCCATCTACCCAGCGTTAGTTGGCTACTAATACATCGAATTTGCCATGCAGTATTATTTACTACTCCGATTTCAGAGCATTCTCGCGCAGAATAACTAATGAATTTACGAATGCTCAACACTGGTTGAATATGGCCAGTGTCAGTAAACGTCGGCAAAAAAAGGTCATTCAATTGTTGCCAGCAGCACAGTTAGTCACCAACGCTCTAGATAACATAAATGGCCTAACCAGCTCTGCTAGGGCGAGTAAAATGGTCAGAGTGAGGTGTTCTCCATCTAGCCATCGTTAGCTAGCTATACTAAAATGAACTAATAGTATAACTTTATGGTGAACCAGGGACACTGCACACAACAACGGTCGCCCAAGAAGCATCGTTACCCATCGCTCCACAAAGGCCGCGGCCCTTGTAGAGCAAGGGGAACCACTACTTCAAGGTTTCAGAGCAAGTGATGTAACCGATTGAAAGGCTACTAGCGTGCACCACCGCTAACTAGCTAGCCATTTCACATCCATTACACTCACCCCCCTTTTGACCTCCTTTTCCACAGCAACAGCATCAATGTAACAGTTTAACTTCATGGTGTCCCCTCGCCCCGACTCGGGCGCGAACCAGGGACCCTCTGCACACATCAACAACGGTCACCCAAGAAGCATCGCTCCACAAAGGCTGCGGCCCTTGCAGAGCAAGGGGAACCACTACTTCAAGGTTTCAGAGCAAGTGATGTAACCGATTGAAAGGCTACTAGCGTGCACCACCGCTAACTAGCTAGCCATTTCACATCCGTTACATATACAGTATTCGAAAACAGATCTGGATTTCTAATAAAATAAATCCCTACAAACCCCACTGCTCCCAACCCCCCACCCTAATCAAATAAACTCCCTTTCTACATCATACATTTCACAAAATAATAATACATGTTAAACCGTTTTGTCTACCAAACACACATTCCAGTACCATTTTACCCTATCAGTTTCAAAGAGGAATTAAATTCTGTATGCCCCAATCTCATCCTATACAACAAAACTTCCTCCCTTCTGTTCCAATTACGACACTGTCTCCGTACAGATTTCTTTGTAAAAATGTCTGGCCTTAAAGACGTCTCATCCCCTTACCTCTGCCAGCAATATAGCCTATCTTCCCTAATCAATATTTACATTTCTCCTCTATTTAACTGCACCTGTATATCCACAATATGTTTCACTGCTTTTTTGCCATTATATCTAAGATACAATTTTAATTAATGGGGCGGCAGGTAGCCTAGTGGTTAGAGCGTTGGACAAGTAACGAAAGGTTGCAAGATCGAATCCCCGAGCTGACAAGGTACAAATCTGTCATCCGGCCCCTGAACAAGGCCGTCATTGAAAATAATAATTTGTTCTTAACTGACTTCCCATTTACATGGGAAAATTACTTCATTTTGGATCCTTCTAATAACAATTTCTTTGACTGGATTATATGGTGGGGACGCTATATTGATGATGTTTGCCAATCAATTTTGTAACCACTCCCTCTTCAAATTAGGGCTAATTGGAAAAGCTGTTCAAAAGAGGACATTGTATTATTTCTTTGTACTCCCTGACGAAGGCCATGCAGCCGAAACGCGTCGTATTTTTAAAACCTTGTTTCTATTGAACATGCCATACAAATAAAGGCATTTTAATTCATTATATGAAGAGTGCCTTGGTCCTCCTTTCTTATTGATGACCAATTTACCCCTTTTACCAAAGAGCACCTTCTGTCTACCAAAATGTACTATTGTGTACCTTAGTAGCGCTTTTCCTTCCTCCTCTTTCTACATATTACTACTCTTCTTGGTTGCACCTCCTCCTATCCATTGCAAACCAACAATTACCACAACCATTAATGTTGAATATACAGATAAATTACTTTATTTTCTTCAATCAGGCTAAGATCAACATATAGTCTTGTATAAAACCGCGGTGGCACATTTCCTATTGCCACAGATGGCCCTATAACAAAGGTCCCCGAGTCTATATTCATCAACCCTTTTCCCAATCTCTGGGGCTCCCTCTTTTGATATTGTTCATATTCCCAGCAGTCTTCCAATACTGCCAGGATAGTATCTACAGGCTATCTTAACTCGTCTAAGGGATAGTGGCATTTCTCAAGAATGTACTTGTAAAGCCTCAACCGGTGTAGTTTTAAAAGGCACCATTGCACATACTGCGTGCCCTCGCTTGCATCAAAGCGCAACAGCAATGTAATAGCCGCTGAACCATATACAAAGCACCCATAGTCAATGGATGATCTTATTATTAAAGTATGATAAATATTCACTAAAGATTAGCGTTAGCGCAACGACTGGAAGTCTATGGGTATCTACTAGCATGCTAGCAGATACAGATACCCATAGCCTTCCAGTCGTTGCGCTAATCCTAATTTGCATTGGCTCGCGAAACTACCTCTAACTTCCATCATACTGAACAGAGATATAGAAATGGTATCCACAAGTTCATCTGATGCTGGGGAAGTAGATAAAGCGCCTCATAGCTAAAATCCCGAAGTATCCCTTTAACCTTAAAGGAAAACTCCACCCAAAAACAATATATTGGTATTTGTTTCATTTAGTCCATTGTTGACATAGTCCCAAAATATGTTGCTTGTCAGAAATCAAATTATAAAATGTAATTTTCAAAATACAGAAATCATCCTTGTATGATGCATTTAGCAAAGGTAAGAATCTCTGGATTAACTATCTAATGTTAGCTAAATGTGGAAATTAATAAATTATCTACATTTCTTTAAATTGACAATTCTGTGAACTGTCATTTGCAAGTTTTAAATTGACACAATACCTGTTAGCAATGGTGTTAGCTAGAGATGAAGTGCAGGAGCTTGCAGGGATTTGTAGTTTTGTATGATGTCTACTTTGATGCTAATTAGCATTTTCGAATCAGTAAATAGAGCAACAATATATTGATAAACGGTTTTTATTTATTTAACTAGACAAGTCAGTTAAGAACAAATTCTTATTTACAATGACAGCCTAGGAACAGTGGGTTAACTGCCTTGTTCAGTGGCAGAATGACAGATTTTACCTTGTCAACTCAGGGATTCGATCTAGCAACCTTTTGGTTACAGGCCCAACGCTCTAATCACTAGGCTACCTGCCACCCCAAAAGTTACCTTGTCTGAGAGAGATTTACATGGTTATCAAATGTCATGCCAGGGTAAGCCTACACGAAACACAGCCCTTAAAAAATCCCCTATGGGAAAAATGGTGGGGAAACAATTGGAACCATTTCCCTGTTTGACTGCTAGGTTTTATGGGTATTATGACACTTCCACTGGGGCTCTAGTCTCAAGGCTTAAAAATCCTTCTTTAACCTGTCTCCTCCTCATCATCCCAACTGATTGAAGTGGATTTAACAAGTGACATCAATAAGGGACGGTAGCTTTCACTTGGTCAGTCTCATGGAATGAGCAGTTGTTCCCAATGTTTTGTACACTGTGTGCATGGGCCATGTGCTTTTTCTGCTGGTGTATCCTAATGTATCTCCTAGCTGAGAACCCTTTCTCCCATGTGGACCTTCAGCTGGTGCTGGCGGGAGAACCTCTTCTCACTCTGGGCGCAGCTGTAGGAATTCGCCCATGTGGACCCTTTAATTACTCTTCAGAATGCCAGCCTCGAATCAAACTGTATTTGTCACATGCGCCGAATACAAAAGGTGTAGACCTTACCGTGAAATGCTTACTTACAAGCTCTTAACCAACAATGTAGTTGTTAGGGTTCGTTCCTTACGTCCTTCTTTGTCAATCATTGGTTCATTGGTGAAATTAGCATTATGACAATATCTTTAATAAATCATTCAAAAACCTTTATTAATGCAATTGCAGACAGAAGTTGACAAACAGGAACATAGCACGCATGTTTCTGAGTAAGTTCTGCATCAAACAAAAGGTCTCCAATGGTTTTATTAAACCCTAAGTCGCGCTCTGGTGACTTCACTGCCTATATCATCATCCTCTACTCCTGGGACCAAAACCATGCCTACAAAGCTGTATAAACAGGGCCTTTATTGTTAGCTAAACACTTAGCAGTAAATGTCCCCTTCCCCCAAAGTTGACCTATTGTGGAATCTTTACCTAGTGTTATCTCCTTCACTCCCCTGCAGAGTTCTAAGGGCCTCTTTATCATGGGGCAGAAAAAGAGAGAGAGAACTAAAATACAAATGTAGAACAATACTAAACTTCTACAATGACTATATCTATTGTTAATCAGTAGTCTAAAACCCTATAAATGTAAGGAGGGAGGGGTCTTTTAACCCCTCCCCTTCTATTAATATAACATAAGCATAATCAATTATTCTAATACACCAAACATTTGTACAGCCCCAATCATGACCCCTAGGTAAATCCTAACATAGTTAAGAAAAATAAGAGTTACAAAAATATTTACTAAATAAACTGTTACATTACAGCCTTATTCTAAAAATGATTAAAATTTTAAAAAATCCCTCAATCTATACACAATAACCCACAATGAGAAATTGACATAAGTATTCAAAACCCTTTACTCAGTACTTTGTTTAAGCACCTTTGGCAGCGATTACAGCCTTGACTCTTCTTGGGTATGACGCTATAAGCTTGGCACACCTGTATTTGGGGAGTTTCTCCCATTCTTCTCTGCAGATCCTCTCAAGCTTTGTCAGGTTGGATGAGCAGCATCGCTGCACAGCTATTTTCAGGTCTCTACAGAGATGTTTGATCGGGTTCAAGTCCGGGCTCTGGCTGGGCCACTCAAGGACATTTAGAGACTTGTCCCGAAGCCACTCGTGCGTTGTCTTGGCTGTGCTTAGGGTTGTTCTGTTGGAAGGCGAACCTTCACAGTCTGAGGTCCTGAGCGCTTTGGAGCAGGTTTTCATCAAGGATTTCTCTCTGTACTTTGCTCTGTTCATCTTTGCCTCGATCCTGACTAGTCTCCCAGTCCCTGCAGCTGAAAAACATCCCCACAGCATGATGCTGCTACCAACATGATTCACCATAAAGATGGTGCCAGATTTCCTCCAGAGGTGACGCTTGGCATTCAGGCCAAAGAGTTCAATCTTGGTTTCATCAGCCCAGAGAGTCCTCTAGGTGCCTTTTGGCAAACTCCAAGCGGGCTGTCATGTGCCTTTTACAGAGGAGTGGCTTCCGTCTGGCCGCTCTACCATAAAGTCCTGATTAGTGGAGTGCTGCAGAGATGGTTGTCCTTCTAGAAGTTTCTCCCATCTCCACAGAGGAACTCTGGAGCTCTGTTAGTGTGACCATCTGGTTCTTGGTCACCTCCCTGAGGTGAGAGTCTTGGTGGTTCCAAACTACTTCCATTTAAGAATGATGGAGGCCACTGTGTTCTTGGGACATTCAATGCTGCAGAAATGTTTTGGTACCCTTCCCCAGATCTGTGCCGACACAATTCTGTCTCGGTGCTCTATGGACAATTCCTTTGAACCTCATGGCTTGGTTTTTGCTGTGACATGCACTGTCAACTGTGGGACCTTTTTATAGACAGGTGTGTGCCTTTACAAATCATGTCCAATCAATTGAATTTACCACAGGTGGACTCCAATCAAGTTGTAGAAACATCTCAAGCATGATCAATGGAAACAGGATGCTCTTGAGCTCAATTTCGAGTCTCATAGCAAAGGGTCTGAATACTTATATAAATAAGGTATATTTTTATTTTTTATTAATTTGCAAAAAATTAGACAAAACCTGTTTTCGCTTTGTTATTATGGGGTATTGTGTGTAGATTTGACTTTACATTTTTTATTTAATCCATTTTAGAATAATTCTGTAATGTAACAAATGTGGAAAAAGGGAAGGGGGGTCTGAATACTTTCCGAAGGCACTGTATACATGACTGGGAATAAAGATATGCTGGTCGCAGATACATTATTTCAGTTTGCCTGCATTCAAGTCCCCGGCCACTAGGAGCGCCTCCTCTGGATGAGCATTTTCTTGTTACCTTATGGCCTTATTCAGCTCGCTGAGTCCGGTCTTAGTGCCAGCATCAGGTTGTGGTGGTAAATGGACAGCTACGAAAAATATAGATAAACTCTTGGTAAATAGTGTGGTTTACAGCTTATCATGAGGTACTTTACCTCAGGCGAGCAAAACCTCAAGACTTCTTTAATATTAATATTAGATTTCGCACACCAGCTGTAATTGGGCTCCTGAGTGGCGCAGTGGTCTAAGGCACTGCATCTCAGTGCAAGAGGCGTCATGTGCAACTACATCTCTAACAGAGTTCAGTGTGTCAAATTGGAGGGTCTGTTGTCTGGACCTCTGGCAGTCTCTATGGGGGTGCCATAGGGTTCAATTCTCGGGTTGACTCTTTTCTCTGTATACTAACCTCCAGACAAGCTTCAATGCCATTCAACTCTCCTTCCATGGCCTCCAACTGCTCTTAGATGCAAGTAAAACTAAATGCATGCTCTTGAACCGATCGCCGCCCACACCTGCCCTCCCGTCTAGCATCACTACTCTGGACAGTTCTGACTTAAAATATGTGGACAACTACAAATACCTAGGTGTCTGGTTAGACTGTAAACTCTCCTTCCAGACTCACATTAAGCATCTCCAATCCAAAATTAAACCTAGAATCGGCTTCCTATTTCGCAACAAAGCATCCTTCACTCATGCTGCCAAACATACCCTCGTAAAACTGACTATACTACCGATCCTTGACTTCGGCGATGTAATTTACAAAATAGCCTCCAACACTCTACTCAGCAAATTGGATGCGGTCTATCACAGTGCCATCCGTATTGTCACCAAAGCCCCATATACTACCAACCACTGCGACCGGTATGCTCTCCTTGGCTGGCCCTCGCTTCATATTCGTTGCCAAACCCACTGGCTCCAGGTCATCTATAAGTCTTTGCTAGGTAAAGCCCCGCCTTATCTCAGCTCACTGGTCACCATAGCAGCACCCACCCGTAGCACGCACTCCAGCAGGTACATTTCACTGGTCACCCCCAAAGCCAATTCCTCCTTTGGCCGGCTTTCCTTCCAGTTCTCTGCTGCCAATGACTAGAACGAAGTGCAAACATCACTGAAGCTGGAGACTCTTATCTCCCTCACTAACTTTAAGCATCAGCTGTCAGAGCAGCTTACAGGTCATTGCACCTGTACATAGCCCATCTGTAAATAGCCCATTCAACTACCTCATCCCCATATTGTTATTTGTATTGCTCCTTTGCACCCCAGTATCTCTACTTGCACATTCATCTTCTGCACATCTATCACTCCAGTGTTTAATTGCTAAATTGTAATTATTTCGCCACTGTGGCCTATTTATTGCCTTGCCTCCCTAATCTTACCTCATTTGCACACACTGTATATATATTTTTCTATTGTGTTATATGTTTGTTTATTCCATGTGTAACTCTGTGTTGTTGTTTGTGTCGCACTGTTTTGCTTTATTTTGGCCAAGTCGCAGTTGTAAATGAGAACATGTTCTCAACTGGCCTACCTGGTTAAATAAAGGTGAAAAATAAAAAACTGTAGTCCCTGGTTCGAATCCAGGCTGCATCACATCCGGCTGTGTTTGGGGGTCCCATAGGGCGTCGCACTATTGGCCCAGCGTCGTCCAGGTTTGGCCGGGGTAGGCCATAATTGTAAATAAGAATTTGTTCTTAACTGACTTGCCTAGTTAAATAAAGGTAGAACAAATTGACAAATAGACACAAACCACCATCCCTCATTTTACCTGTTCTGTTAACTGTTCTGTCTTGCCGATGGACGGGAAACCCAGCCAACTGCAAATTATCCATGTCGTTGTTTAGCCACGACTTGGTGAAACATAAGATATTACAGTTAATGTCCCGTTGGTAGGATAGTCCTGAACAGAGCTCATCCTGTTTATTCTCCAATGATTGCACGTTGGCCAGTAGGACGGATGGTAGAGGTGGGTTACCCACTCGCCATAAAATAATTTTCATGCGAATGACTGGGATTTGGGCCTGGTCCAGAAGCAGCAGTAAATCCTTCACATCCAGCTCATTAAATATTTTTTTCCTGTCCAGTTCGATGTAAGTAATCACTGTTCTGATATCCAGAAGCTCTTTTTGGTCATAAGAGACAGTGGCAGAAACAAAATAAGTTACAAACAATGCGAAAAAACACAAAATAGCACAATTGCCATCCCTTCTGGCGCCATTCTCAGCGAAGTGCACGTGACACTGGGTACTGTCGTGGAACATCGTCTCAGAAATATAACACTCGTAAGAACTTGTGAAATCAATTAGGCTTTTAATACAGAGCATTGCCAGCCGGAATGTCCCGCGGAACACACAATTTCCCAGAGCCCTAGCTCTTATATTTATACACACATAGTATTATGTCCATCCCTTATGCAAATAAAGTTTATTTTCTTAAGTCCTTCACCACCATTATCTTTTAGTTCAAGCTTCCTACTTGTTCACGCCCAATAACGCCCATATCTGCTTTCAATTAGTTTATAATGGTGGCCGGACCCTCTATCTTAGTGTGTCAGCAGATTCTGTGTCTCTTCCTTTCATTAATGTGTCAATGTACTCTTTGTTCTGCCTTTATTGGAATCAGCAGATTCTATCCTATAAGCCTTCTTTTTAGAAGGAGCTGACTATGGGTCTTTTTATCATTAGTGTGTCAGGTCAGCAGACCATGTGTCTCTCCCTTTCATTACTGTGTCAATCTACTCTTTGTTCTGTTCTCCCCTATCCTTAGTGTGTCCAATTGTCTTAGGCGCCTATGTGTCTCCCTGTCTTCCTGTGGTCTATTTTTAATGTTCAGCTATCCTATACATCTCATTTACTCCTACAGTACAGCTGAAGGATTTCTCCCCGTGTGGACCCTTTGGTAGATCTCCACCTTCTGGGCGCAGCAGAAGCCTTTGTTACAGAACATGCCGAGGAACTGCATCTCTTTACAGTTTTTTGCCTGATGTTGCTCCCCCTCCCTGAGCCTGGGCTCTAGTCCTGTCGTTTGAGTTCAATACTTAATGAAAAGGAGATGGCTGTGTGAATCGGAAGGACCCATCAACACTGGGTCATGATCACTAAACATGTGTAATGGGGAGTGTGACTCTACATTTGTATTTGTCTCTAAGCTTTCCCTTTAATCTATGAAATCTCTGCCCTGTGAGTATCTGTCTCAAAAATCAAATCAAATCAAGTTTATTTTATATAGCCCTTCGTACATCAGCTAATATCTCGAAGTGCTGTACAGAAACCCAGCCTAAAACCCCAAACAGCAAGCAATGCAGGTGTAGAAGCACGGTGGCTAGGAAAAACTCCCTAGAAAGGCCAAAACCTAGGAAGAAACCTAGAGAGGAACCAGGCTATGAGGGGTGGCCAGTCCTCTTCTGGCTGTGCCGGGTGGAGATTATAACAGAACTATGCCAAGATGTTCAAAATATTCATAAGTGACAAGCATGGTCAAATAATAATCATGAATAATTTTCAGTTGGCTTTTCATAGCCGATCATTAAGAGTTGAAAATAGCAGGTCTGGGACAGGTGGCGGTTCCATAACCGCAGGCAGAACAGCTGAAACTGGAATAGCAGCAAGGCCAGGCGGACTGGGAACAGCAAGGAGTCATCATGCCCGGTAGTCCTGACGTATTGTCCTAGGGCTCAGGTCCTCCGAGAGAGAGAAAGAAAGAGAGAATTAGAGAGAGCCAAGATTTTCAAAATGTTCATAAATGACAAGCATGGTCAAATAATAATCAGGAATAAATATCAGTTGGCTTTTCATAGCCGATCATTAAGAGTTGAAAACAGCAGGTCTGGGACAGGTAGGGGTTCCATAACTGCAGGCAGAACAGCTGAAACTGGAATAGCAGCAAGGCCAGGCGGACTGGGGACAGCAAGGAGTCATCATGCCCGGTTTGCCGTGACGTATGGTCCTAGGGCTCAGGTCCTCCGAGAGAGAGAAAGAAAGAGAGAAGATTTTCAAAATGTTCATAAATGACAAGCATGGTCAAATAATAATCAGGATTAAATATCAGTTGGCTTTTCATAGCTTGGTTGGCGCCCCCCCTTGGTTTGTGCTGTGGTGGAAATCTTTGTGGGCTATACTCGGCCTTGTCTCAGGATTGTAAGTTGGTGGTTGAAGATATCCCTCTAGTGGTGTGGGGGCTGTGCTTTGGCAAAGTGGGTGGGGTTATATCCTTCCTGTTTGGCTCTGTCCGGGGGTTTCTTCTGATGGGGCCACAGTGTCTCCTGACCCCTCCTGTCTCAGCCTCCAGTATTTATGCTGCAGTAGTTTATGTGTCGGGGGGCTAGGGTCAGTTGGTTATACCTGGAGTACTTCTCCTATCTTATCCAGTGTCCTGTGTGAATTTAAGTATGCTCTCTCTAATTCTCTCGTTCTCTCTTTCTTTCTCTCTCTCGGAGAACCTGAGCCCTAGGACCATACGTCACGGCAAACCGGGCATGATGACTCCTTGCTGTCTCCAGTCCGCCTGGCCTTGCTGCTATTCCAGTTTCAGCTGTTCTGCCTGCGGTTATGGAACCCTTACCTGTCCCAGACCTGCTGTTTTCAACTCTTAATGGACCATACGTACGTCAACCCTAGGACCATACGTCACGGCAAACCGGGCATGATGACTCCTTGCTGTCTCCAGTCCGCCTGGCCTTGCTGCTATTCCAGTTTCAGCTGTTCTGCCTGCGGTTATGGAACCCCTACCTGTCCCAGACCTGCTGTTTTCAACTCAGACCTGCTGTTTTCATAGGACTAGAGCCCAGAAGGTGGAGATCTTCTAAAAAGAAGGCTTATAGGATAGAATCTGCTGATTCCAATAAAGGCAGAACAAAGAGTACATTGACACATTAATGAAAGGAAGAGACACAGAATCTGCTGACACACTAAGATAGAGGGTCCGGCCACCATTATAAACTAATTGAAAGCAGATATGGGCGTTATTGGGCGTGAACAAGTAGGAAGCTTGAACTAAAAGATAATGGTGGTGAAGGACTTAAGAAAATAAACTTTATTTGCATAAGGGATGGACATAATACTATGTGTGTATAAATATAAGAGCTAGGGCTCTGGGAAATTGTGTGTTCCGCGGGACATTCACTTTCAGCAGGCCAAGATCCTCCGTAAACGCACGGAAAACTAGGCTGGAAGCAAATGATTGTGTTCGTCAGGCTCGGTAGGCACCCAGTTGCTTATAGTAGGAAACAGTTGTTATCAATAAGCCACATATATCACACGACAGGAGTCACGACCCCACCATAGTTAAAATTAAAATAAATATAACATTTATTAACATCATCCAGTAGAAATGTTTTGTTATTGATAAGGCCTAATGAAAATGTTCATGCCTCGGCTAAATTAAATTACTTGTTTTGTTATTTATTAATTAAATGTTTATACAAATAGCCTATAAGTAAAGGTTATTTGCAAATTATATTATACAAATATTATATTTTGAAGTTTTATTACTGTCTAGGCAACTTTTTCTTCTAAATGTTTTTTTTTTGTATTTTTTAAACGATATTCACTTATGATTTATAGCAGGGATGAAGACACAACGGGCAATGTTTTGCTTTTCAATAAACCTGTCATGTTGGTATAAGAAAATCATTCTAGTTTATTTTATTACAACTTTACAGGCAAATGTATATTCTGTTCAGATGAATTAAAATGATGTCAATGTGATTGAGGTCCATTGGTGGACGCCCTAATGCTAAGAACCCAATACATATGGATGTCCGGAAAATTTCATTCTTGCTGGTCACGTTGTCCGGCGCCAAACGGAAACCCTGGACCAGACCCTCCCCTTTCCTATTTAGGCACCCTTCAGAGTATACACCAGAGGTGGGACCAAGTCACTATTATTCGAGTCACAAGCAAGTCTCAAATCACAAAGTAGAACAGGTCGAGTCAAGTCCAAGTTGTGCATTCTAAGAGCAAGTCAAGTCACGTTTATGAAACATAAATACTTTTTAAAATACACCAAATAGCATACACTGAACAAAATATATAAACGCAACATGTAAAGTGTTAGCCCCATGTTTCATGAGCTGAAATAAAAGATCCCAGAATTTGTCTATACACACAAAAAGGTAATTTCTCAAATGTTGTGCACACATTTATTTAGATCCCTGTTAATGAGCATTGCCAAGATAATCTAGCCATTGGACAGGTGTGGCATATAAATAAACTGATTAAACAACTTGATCATTACACAGGTGCACCTTGTGCTGAGGACAATTAAAGGCCACTCTAAAACGAACCAGGCTAACAACCGCAGACGACGTGTATGGTGTCGTGTGGGCGAGCTGTTCGCTGATGTCAACGTTGTGAACTGAGTGCCCCATTGTGGCGGTGGGGTTATGGTATGGGCATGCCTAAGCTACGGACAATGAACACAATTGCATTTTAAATCGGGGGCAATTTTAATACACAGAGATACCATGACGAGATCCTGAGGGCCATTGTCGTGCCATTCATCGCAAGGATCTGGACACAATGCCTGGAAGCTGAAAATGTCCCAGTTCTTCCATGGCCTGCATACTCACCAGACATGTCATCCACTGAACATGTTTGGGATGCTCTGGATCGAAGTGTACGATAGCGCGTTCCAGTTCCCGGCGACATCCAGCATCTTCTCACAGCCATTGAAGAGGAGTGGGACAACATTCCACAGGCCACAATCCACAGCCTGATCAACTCTATGCGAAAGGAGATGTCTCCTCAAATGGTGGTCACACCAGATACTGACTGGTTCTCATCCATGCCCCTACTTTAAAAAACCTTCTTTAAAAAAAAAGAAGGTATTTGCGACGAACAGATGCATCTCTGTATTCACAGTCATGTATATATATAATATGAATTTGTTCTTGACTGACTTGCCTAGTTATTTATATATATATATATATATATATATATATATATATATACAGTGGGGAGAACAAGTATTTGATACACTGCCGATTTTGCAGGTTTTCCTACTTACAAAGCATGTAGAGGTCTGTCATTTTTATCATAGGTACACTTCAAATGTGAAAGACGGAATCTAAAACAAAAATCCAGAAAATCACATTTTATGATTTTTAAGTAATTAATTTGCATTTTATTGCATGACATAAGTATTTGATCACCTACCAACCAGTAAGAATTCTGGCTCTCACAGACCTGTTAGTTTTTCTTTAAGAAGCCCTCCTGTTCTCCACTCATTACCTGTATTAACTGCACCTGTTTGAACTCGTTACCTGTATAAAAGACACCTGTCCACACACTCAATCAAACAGACTCCAACCTCTCCACAATGGTCAAGACCAGAGAGCTGTGTAAGGACATCAGGGATAAAATTGTAGACCTGCACAAGGCTGGGATGGGCTACAGGACAATAGGCAAGCAGCTTGGTGAGAAGGCAACAACTGTTGGCGCAATTATTAGAAAATGGAAGTTCAAGATGACGGTCAATCCCCCTCGGTCTGGGGCTCCATGCAAGATCTCACCTCGTGGGGCATCAATGATCATGAGGAAGGTGAGGGATCAGCCCAGAAATACACGGCAGGACCTGGTCAATGACCTGAAGAGAGCTGGGACCACAGTCTCAAAGAAAACCATTAGTAACACACTACGCAGTCATGGATTAAAATCCTGCAGCGCACGCAAGGTCCCCCTGCTCAAGCCAGCGCATGTCCAGGCCCGTCTGAAGTTTGCCAATGACCATCTGGATGATCCAGAGGAGGAATGGGAGAAGGTCATGTGGTCTGATGAGACAGAAATAGAGCTTTTTGGTCTAAACTCCACTCGCCGTGTTTGGAGGAAGAAGAAGGATGAGTACAACCCCAAGAACACCATCCCAACCGTGAAGCATGGATGTGGAAACATCATTCTTTGGGGATGCTTTTCTGCAAAGGGGACAGGACGACTGCACCGTATTGAGGGGAGGATGGATGGGGCCATGTATCGCGAGATCTTGGCCAACAACCTCCTTCCCTCAGTAAGAGCATTGAAGATGGGTCGTGGCTGGGTCTTCCAGCATGACAACGACCCGAAACACACAGCCAGGGCAACTAAGGAGTGGCTCCGTAAGAAGCATCTCAAGGTCCTGGAGTGGCCTAGCCAGTCTCCAGACCTGAACCCAGTAGAAAATCTTTGGAGGGAGCTGAAAGTCCGTATTGCCCAGCGACAGCCCCGAAACCTGAAGCATCCGGAGAAGGTCTGTATGGAGGAGTGGACCAAAATCCCTGCTGCAGTGTGTGCAAACCTGGTCAAGAACTACAGGAAACGTATGATCTCTGTAATTGCAAACAAAGGGTTCTGTACCAAATATTATGTTCTGCTTTTCTGATGTATCAAATACTTATGTCATGCTATAAAATGCAAATTAATTACTTAAAAATCATACAATGTGATTTTCTGGATTTTTGTTTTAGATTCCGTCTTTCACAGTTGAAGTGTACCTATGATAGAAATGACAGACCTCTACATGCTTTGTAAGTAGGAAAACCTGCAAAATCGGCAGTGTATCAAATACTTGTTCTCCCCACTGTATATATATATATACTGCTCAAAAAAATAAAGGGAACACTAAAATAACACATCCTAGATCTGAATGAATGAAATATTCTTATTAAATACTTTTTTCATTACATAGTTGAATGTGCTGACAACAAAATCACACAAGAATTATCAATGGAAATCAAATTTATCAACCCATGGAGGTCTGGATTTGGAGTCACACTCAAAATTAAAGTGGAAAACCACACTACAGGCTGATCCAACTTTGATGTAATGTCCTTAAAACAAGTCAAAATGAGGCTCAGTAGTGTGTGTGGCCTCCACGTGCCTGTATGACCTCCCTACAACGCCTGGGCATGCTCCTGATGAGGTGGCGGATGGTCTCCTGAGTGATCTCCTCCCAGACCTGGACTAAAGCATCCGCCAACTCCTGGACAGTCTGTGGTGCAATGTGGCGTTGGTGGATGGAGCGAGACATGATGTCCCAGATGTGCTCAATTGGATTCAGGTCTGGGGAACGGGCGGGCCAGTCCATAGCATCAATGCCTTCCTCTTGCAGGAACTGCTGACACACTCCAGCCACATGAGGTCTAGCATTGTCTTGCATTAGGAGGAACCCAGGGCCAACCACACCAGCATATGGTCTCACAAGGGGTCTGAGGATCTCATCTCGGTACCTAATGGCAGTCAGGCTACCTCTGGCGAGCACATGGAGGGCTCTGGCAGTGCTCCTCCTGCTACTCCTTGCACAAAGGCGGAGGTAGCGGTCCTGCTGCTGGGTTGTTGCCCTCCTACGGCCTCCTCCACGTCTCCTGGTGTACTGGCCTGTCTCCTGGTAGCGCCTCCATGCTCTGGACACTACGCTGACAGAAACAGCAAACCTTCTTGCCACAGCTCGCATTGATGTGCCATCCTGGATGAGCTGCACTACCTGAGCCACTTGTGTGGGTTGTAGACTCCGTCTCATGCTACCACTAGAGTGAAAGCACTGCCAGCATTCAAAAGTGACCAAAACATCAGCCAGGAAGCATAGGAACTGAGAAGTGGTCTGTGGTCACCACCTGCAGAACCACTCCTTTATTGGGGGTGTCTTGCTAATTGCCTATAATTTCCACCTGTTGTCTATTCCATTTGCACAACAGCATGTGAAATTTATTGTCAATCAGTGTTGCTTCCTAAGTGGACAGTTTGATTTCACAGAAGTGTGATTGACTTGGAGTTACATTGTGTTGTTTAAGAGTTCCCTTTATTTTTTGAGCAGTGTATATATATATATTTGGCCTCTTGTTTTAAAGTTATTGTCCTGCTGAAAGGTGAATGTGTCTCTGTGTCTGTTGGAAAGCAGACTGAACCAGGTTTTTCCTCTAGGATTTTGCCTGTGCTTAGCTCTATTCTGTTTCTTTTTATCCTGAAACTCCCTAGTCTTTGCAGGTGACAAGCTTACACCTAACATGATGCAGCCACCACCATGTTTGAAAATATGAAAAGTTGTAATCAGTGATGTATTTGCCCCAAAAATAACACTTTGTAATCAAGACACAGTTAATTTCTTTGCCACATTTTTTTCAGTTTTACTTTAGTGCCTTATTGCAAACAGGATGCATGTTTTGGAATATTTGTATTCTGTACAGGCTTCTTTCTCTATCACTCTGTCAATTAGGTTAGTATTGTGGAGTAACTACAAGGTTGATCCATCCTTAGTTCTTCCAGCACAGCCATTGAACTCTGTTTTAAAGACACCACTGGCCTCATGGTGAAATCCCTGAACGGTTTCCTTCCTCTCCGGCAACAGAGTTAGGAAGGACATTGGTATCCTTGTAGTGACTGGGTGTATTCATACACCATCCAAAGTGTATGAACTTCACCATGCTCAAAGGGATATTCAATGTCTGTTTTTTTAAGTTTACCGATCTACCATTGGAAAACCTCCTTGGTGTTTGAAATTCACTGCTCGACTGAGGCACTTTACAGATAGATAATTGTATGTGTGGGTTTATAGAGATGAGCAGTCATTCAAAAATCATGTTAAACACTATTATTGCACATAGAGTCTATGCAACTTGTGAAGCACATTATTTTGGCTTGCCATAACAAAGGGGTTGAATTACTTCAGACATTCCAGCTTATCATTTTTTATTCATTTTTAAAAAGACAATCTCAATTTCATCAATTTGAAATTAAGGCTGTAAGAATGAAATGTAGAGAAAGTCAAGGGATGTGAATACTTTCTGAAGGCACTGTATATCACACAATGTCTGGATGCAATTTTCTACCCAGGAATATCCAACACTGAAATCTGTTACTCTCGTTATTCCAAATGCATCTGTGGATCTTTTCAGCTGACAACAATAAAAATGTATCTTTGACTTTAATGCAGTGTTTGATCTAAATGTCAGAAGCTATCGAGCAGAATGGTTACTTTTCTATATTATACAGCGGAATGTTTTTTCTGCTGGTGTGTCCTGAGGTAGCTCCTCTCTGAGAATCTCTTCCCGCAATGCATACTGGTGAATGGCCTCTCTCCCTTGTGGACCTTCAGGTGCATCTTCAGGTTGCCAGCCAGGGCAAAGCGCATGTGACACTGGGTACAGCTAAAGGGTTTCTCCCCAGTGTGGACCCTCTGGTGCCTCTTCAGGTCACCAGCCTGGGAGAACCTCTTCTCACACTGGGGGCAGCTAAATGGTTTCTCCCCTGTGTGGACCCTCTGGTGCCTCTTCAAGTGGTCCTGGCGGGAGAATCTCTTCTCACACTGGATACAGCTGAAGGGATTCTCCCCTGTGTGGACCCTCTGGTGGATCTCCACCTTCTGGAGGCAGCTAAAGCCTTTGTTACAGAACATGCAGAGGAACCGTTTATCTTTACTATTGCCTGACGTTGCTCCCCCTCCCCAAACCTCGTCTCTAGCCCTGTCGTCAGAGTTAAATACCTGATCGAAAAAGATGCTGCCATGTGAATCATAAGGTGCCATCGACAGGGATACTGGGTCGCGATCCCTGACTGCGTGTAAAGGGGAGTGGGTCGCAACATTTAGATTTGTCTCTAACCTATCCCTGCAGTCTAAGAAGTCACTGGTGTTGCTTTGCGAGTATCTTTCCCATAAATGAGTCTCGTCTGCATTACATGTCAGAGGAGCGTCGCCTTCCATTTTCACAGTCACCTCATCTACGACCACACCCTCCCCTTTCTTATCTAGGGACCCTTCAGAGTATACACTACTACTGTACTTGTTCCAGTCCACTCTAGACAGATCAGTCTGTGTCTCTAATACCAAGGGCATGATGCCAGGGTCCATCACTGTAGTGTAAGAACGAGACAGATCATTGCCAGTCTCTACCGCATCACCTGAGTCCTGATGGGAATGAACCGTCCTCGGGCTTGGGTTTCCATAAAGTAAATACTTTGAGTCAGGAGCAGGAGAACAGCCCAGTCTCCCCAACAACAGTCTCTCTGGGTCTGATACGTGGTCAGATCCCGTGTGTAAGAGCCTGTGTGTTACAGTTAAAGTCTCTGTGTCGGTCTCTGACTTGAGGACGGCGTTCAGCGTTCCACTGACCTCCGTGATGCTGGGTCGGGTCCTGTGCTGGGGCGTGGTGGCGAGGTCCTCCACGGCAACAGGGGGCACCACTCCAGCCGCTGCTCCAGTCTGGATGTCTCTGCTGTGTGTTGTGTTCTCTCCTTCAGTACTCTCCTGCTTGACCAGAGACAATCCTCCAGGACCTGCAGCCTCTGCAGACTGACAAGAAGAGAGGAGTTTATTATCGGTAAAAGGGCCAGCCCCAAGTGGTGAGGGTAGGCAACAACACCTCCGCTACACTGACCCCCAAAACCGGGGCCCATCAGCAGGGCTCTACACTGACCCTTTTTTATAAGGAGCACGTGTGAGCCTAATATTATAAATGTAGGAGCACAAAGAAAAATATTTGCAGTAACAACCAGTTTTCTTCGTAGTAATGGCGCAAGCATGCATGAGTCATGAATCTGCAGGCCTCGACATTAACACTTGTCCTTTTGTCCGGGACAAGTAAAAAAAATAAGTTGTCCTGATCGACAAGTCAAAATAAATCACACAAAAATCACAATATCAAACAATTACTCCGATCAGAATTGGATCAGAGGCCAACATCAGAATAATATTTTCCATGTACATACTGAAAAAGCCTACATTTCAAAAGTGTAGGTGACATGCATGTTGGCTACAGCCTCATGTCCAAACCGATGCCGACACGAGGCGCCAGAAAATGTAGCCGTTTTAACGGACAAAAGTAACTGGGTCTGTTCCAGGTGCTGTTGGCTGTGCTTCTGTACTACATGGACATTGGCTTACCCAAACTACAACTCATGCTTATTTTATTGGCTTCCTGGTAAGATCCTAATTTGATAAAGCCATAAATATATCTTTGTTTCTGTCACAGGAGGCGGCTGAGGGGAGGACGGCTCATAATAATGGCTGGAATGGAGCGAATGGAATGGCATCAAATACATAGAAATCATGTTTTTTTGTTTTGTTTTTTCCACTCTACCTTACCATCCATACCATAATTAGAGTAAACTAAAGGACAACAATACTTCTACTTACAGCTATTTAGCTCACATCTACGTTACCCGTAGTTAAATAACTATACATATATATTCCTAATTTCCGCTTTCTTCGAGTGCTACATTTTCACACACAGCGGCCAATCCACCATTCATTCTGATCTTAACCCCAACCCTCCGCTATCCACAGATGAACGCATCTTTCCCAGCATCATGCATTTCTAGTTCCTTTTGCAATACATCCCTCCATTTTACTATGATGTCTCACAAGGGTCCTGAACCTAACTATTTCTAACATTTCTACTGATAATTCCCGAAAAATAAATACCTTACCCAACAGTATAATGATTTTCCCCCATTGACTTATCGTGTTTTTTTCAGATGCCGCAACAACAGTTTGCAGGTCCATCTGAACCCTGATATTATGACACAACGACCAATCCTGGACCTGACTCCAAAAGCGAATCACTGATGAACAGTACCATAAAATATGTTGTATTGGTTCCGTTTCCTCGTGGCAGAGTCTGCACAAGGCTGACTATTCAATGCCCCATATTTAACATTCTTTTTGTAGTAGATATTTTATATAATAGCTTAAATTGACGTGTCAATTGTTGTATTACATGTCACTTCATAGACCCGATGCCAAGGTGTTGGGACATCAAAAACCTGTTCCCAACTGACCTGAATTCTATACAGTATCGCGGTCAAACCTTTTGACTTTAAGTGAAACTGATTTTTTTTCCCGATTTACACAAATCATTTGAAGTAATTTATGATTTTTAATAGGTGTCAGACAGACTAACTCTAAGTAACTGCCTCTTCCAATTTTGTGGCAGAGTGATTCATTGGTTTTAATTTTGTATTGACCCCTCCATACACTGTTGTTAATTGCTTGAGTGACAATTTTACCGTTCTTGTTTACAATGTCCTTCATAAATATTATACCCTTTGTAAAATTTTAACCAAGAAAATTGTTTATTATCTCTATCAATACATTGGAGTTTAGCTATATTATTTGTTGCAATATTAAATCGGCCTTTTCTGGAGGATGCCATTTTAGTAGCCAACTCATTTAAAAAGGAGGTTACTTTAAACAGGGATCTATTGTCAATCCATCAAAAATGTAAGGTTTTAATCTACAAAAAGGCAAAGAGCCCACTCTTAAACATATGTTGGGCCTCTCTTAGTACCTTACTAGAAAACCAGTTTGGATTTAGATCAAATGTTGGTACAATGGAGGCGTAGTGCAGACTCTAGGATAAGGGGCAGCATTTTCACTTTTGGATAAATAGCGTGCCCAATTTCAACTTCCTTCTACTCATCCCCAGAATATAAGATATGCATATTATTAGTAGATTTGGATAGACAACACTCTGAAGTTTCTAAAACTGTTTGAATCATGTCTGTAAGTATAACAGAACTTATGTAGCAGGCAAAACCCCGAGGACTAACCATTCAGATTTATTTTTTATTTTTATGTCACTGTCTGTTCAATGAGCTTTCATTGGGAAGCCAGATTTCTAATCACCCTGTTCTCAGTTCCTACTGCTTCCACTGGATGTCACCAGTCTTAGGAAATAGGTTGAGGTTATTCATTTGTGCAATGAAGAAGAAGGCCATCAGGAAGCACTGTAACGCCATGTGTACTGTTTGAGAGTTGCGCAAGACTAAAAAAAGTAGCCTTAGTTTGTTGCTCTCCTGTATTGAAAACAGATACACCCGTCTTCAATTTGATCGATTATTAACGTTTACAAATACCTTAAGTTGTATTACAAAAGTAGTTTGAAATGTTTTGGCAAAGTTTAGAGGTAATTTTTTTGATATTTTGTAGTGACGTTGTTCAAAAATGGAGCTGTTTTTTTCTGGATCAAACGCTCCAAATAAATGGACAATTTGGACATATATGGACGGAATTAATCGAACAAAAGGACCATTTGTGATGTTTATGGGACATGTTGGAGTGCCAACAAAAGAATCTCGTCAAATGTAATGCATGTTTTATATTTTAAATCTGCGTTTTGAGTAGCGCCGGCAGGGTTGAAAAATGCTACTCTCTCTTTGTTGACATTGTGCTATCATCAGATAATAGCATCTTATGCTTTCGCCGAACAGCCTTTTTGAAATCTGACATGGTGGCTGGATTCACAACGAGTGTAGCTTTAATTTGGTATCTTACATGTGTGATTTAATGAAAGTTTGATTTGATATAATTTTTTTTGAATTTGGCGCTCTACATTTTCCCTGGCTATTGGCCAAGTGGGACGCTACCGTCCCACATATCCCAGAGAGGTTTTAAGAGAGGATTAGTGCCTTAATATTTAATACTTTTAACCATTCAAACTCATGCTCGTTATATAAATATACTTGTTTATCTGGTTTGCCATTCCAAATAAAGTGAAATATTTTTTTGCTCACATTATTTGAAAAATGATTCTCCTGGAGATGGTAAAGCCATGAATAAATATGTAAACTGCGATATCACTAGATAATTAAATCAGGGTAATCTTCCTGTAAAATGGTTTCAAGATTCAATCTATTTTGCTCAGTTTTCGATCAAAGTTAATAGGTCAACTTTTTTGGGATATGTACACCAAGCACATCGACTTCACCATTCGCCCATCTAATTAGGAGACCACATGGCAATTTAATGTTTGTATCTTTTAGAGACTCAATCCGTAACCTAGTACACTTAACATAGTTGGGTTTTAGTGCAGAGAAACTGGAGAATTTAAATAGCCACTGCTAAATAGTTAATTCATTGGTTACCCGGACTATCTGCACTGACCCTATATTGCACTGACTATGCCAACATTTCCCAAACTAGGGGTCGTGAATTGAAAACGGGGTCGCGAGAGAAACTATGACATAAAATACGCTTCGTTCATAGAACTCCGGTAGCCGCTAGATGCGGTTGTAATAAACAGAGCGGTTTCTGTTTCGTCCTACAAATGAAATGTTGCTCTATCATTTGAACGGTTTAAGCGACAAAATATTATGACCCCCCCATCACCGAAAGATAAGACTCAGGAACACATGTGCATCTCCCTCTACAATGCCCACAAGCCTCAATAGAACAGAGTGGACTAGACCAGTCACTAAATCAGACTGGGGAAGAAATAACATCAATGATGATGTTCTTTTCTACACAGAAGATCATACAGAATTGCCAGATTTTCTGAACTTCCCAATACCTTTCTGATCCCTTATTGATGTCACTTGTTCAGGTATCATGGTTTTCATCTGGATTCACATGGTCAGTCCGTTATGGAAAGAGCAGGTGTTCTTAATGTTTTGTACACTGTGTACATATACACACGCACATACACCGACAACACAAAACATTTTACACTCAAAATATGCAGCTGTTACTCTGTTCTTTATTTTACTCCTACTAGTATCTATCCTGATGCCTAGTCAATTTACTCTGCCTTTACATACATATCAAATACCTCATACACGGATCTGGAACTGGTACTCCCTGTATATAGCTCCATTCTTGTGTATTTTATTCCTCGTGTTCCCATTTTTTTTATATTACTATAATTTTTTTTATTTATAATTATAATATTGTAATGAAACAGCAGGGAACAGGTCTCGAACCCTCGACCTTCTAGCCCGAAGTCCGGCGCGCTATCGACTGTGCCGCAAAAGCATGCTCGTGCGGCAGAGTCGATTTCCGCGCTTATAAACCCAGGGTCGTTACACTATATATATATTTTTTACTCTTCATCGCTGGGAAGGGCTCGGGAAGGATTCCGAATGTGTGACTTTGGATGTTTCTGTCAGTCTTACGTGTCCTTTCCTATGAGATGACGTGCAAATTCGGGCCACATTTGATGTACTATAATTTTTTATGTAACACTATGATACTAACCTCTATCACAATAACATGCTGGGTTGAGGTTCCATTTCCCTCATCAACAGTGATTGGTTGGTCATCTCTCCACGCATTTGGTCCTGCTGGCTTGACAATGCTCCTGTGTCCTCCAGAGAGATGTCCTGAGAGAGTGATTGCGGGAAAAGTGGTGGTTAGGTACTGTCAATGTTCAATGCAATATTGTACACTATTGACACTGTTTACAATTGGCAAGGATGCAAGGTAACACCTCATAACTTCTTGATATACTATTTATTGTAAATAAAGAATCTGGTTAGAACATGATACTGGCCGTGTCCGATATCTGGCTGGCTATCTGGCTTGCCTAAACTGCATACTGTGTAATAATCGTATTATATACTATTTAGAACGTACTGGTTAGTAAAAAATAATACAGTAATCAACAAAATCGCAACACACTAGGCTAATCCATTGTTTTACATTAGATAGTGTGTCGATTCTGCCTGCACTCCATTGAGGGACGAGCATCGCAGAGGGATGACAGCATGTGACGTGAGACAGTGAGGCTCATTGTGCTTTCAAGACTGGGAACTCGGAAATAACCGAGGTCAAATAATGACATCGGTGATCTTCAGGTAGGAAAGTCGGGGCTCTAGAAAGATGCCCATATTTCCGAATTGCAATTTCCAGTTAATTTTCCGAGTTCCCAGTTGTCTTGAATACAGAGAAGTCTGAGATTTACTTGTTCTGCATCATAATACCGATAATGCGTCATCTAATTGCGATGTTTCCCGCCATTCGTTCATTTGGTAACTCATCCCTGTTGTCAAACACAAGTGACTCTTCCTCGAAAGTGAGCATTGACTTCTACTAGATGAAAAGCCGACATGACTATAACATACTAGCATTCAAAGCGTACTCAATTTTAGAAAATTCACATACCTATATTTGCGTTCTGAATTGTAGATATTTAGGTATTTGGACAAGGCAATTAAGTCTTTGTGCAAAAATACTTTTCTTACTTGCTCTGCCTGGTAAAACACAAACATTGTGCAAGATGGCTGTCAGGGAACGATTGCATACTATCCAAAAACTGACCAAGTTCCAAATATAGTTAACACGTCTGAACACGAGCAGAGGGGAACAGGGCGACAGTCCCCGCAGCCTCGCCATTAAGCAAAATGTACCTCGTGCCACTCCTCTGTATCGGTCGAAGATCTTGACACTATTGGGACGACTCGCGAGGACGCGCTCCCGTGATACCTTCAGTTCCAGTAGCTGTAGTTTCCTCCGCAATGTCCTGTTTTCTTTCTGGCTTTGAGTTATTTCCAAACGGAACACTGCATAGTCGTCGTCTACGAGTTTACAGATCTCTGCCACGGCTGCATTCGCTAGCACCTCCATGATGGAGGCTATTTGAGTGTGAAAAACCATAACGTCACATTAGCTAACGCGAATTAAACCCAACCTGGGGTAAGTATGTGATGCTGTGCAGTTAAATGAACAATGGCCCAGTGTGTTATTAAACGTCTAAATGACAATAACCTTAACGTGGAAATTGTTATTGGTCACTTCCGTTTGTTTGGCGTCATAGCGCAAAGGGTGCGGTTAAATGAAAAAGCGATGCGCGCTGTTCTGTGAATTACGGTACTGCTTATTACGTTGCACATCAAATCTCCTATGATCAGTGTCTTTCAAGCCGAGAAGAGAAAATTACAATGAATAGATTTATTCCATCTATATCACCTCAATAAGTTAAATATTCAACTGTCCTTGTTCTAGCCTAGGTTTACTGTCTCTCTAAAAATAGGTATTTACACAACAAGCCTGTTTCAAATGGTAAATTAACAAAGGATTAATGAGGGGTATGTGGTTAATTACCCTCTTAGCCCAAGACACTCAACATAACTACAGTGCATTCGGAAATTATTCAGACCCCTTGTCTTTTTCCACATTTTGTTACATTACAGCTTTATTCTAAAATTGATTAAATTGTTTCCCCACCTCAATCTACACAACATACCCCATAATGTAGAAATGTTTGCACATTTATAACAAATAAAAACTGATATCACATTTGCATAAGTATTCAGACCATTTACTCAGTACTTTGTTGAAGCACCTTTGGCAGCGATTACAGCCATAAGTCTTCTTGGGTATGACACTACAAGCTTGGCACACCTGTATTTGGGGAGTTTCCCCCATTTATTTTCTGCAGATCCGCTCAAGCTCTGTCAGGTTGGATGGGGAACGTCGCTGCACAGTTATTTTCTGGTCTCTCCAAAGATATTAGATCCGGTTCAAGTCCGGACTCTGGCTGGGCCACTCAAGGATATGCAGAGACTTCTCCCGAAGCCACTCTTGCGTTGTCTTGGCTGTGTGCTTAGGATCGTTGTCCTGTTGGAAGGTGAACCTTCGCCCCAGTGAGGTCCTGAGCGCTCTGGAGCAGATTTTCATCAAGGATCTCTCTGTACTTTGCTCCGTTCATCTTTCCCTCGATCCTGACTAGTCTCCCAGTCCCTGCTGCTGAATAACATCCCCACAGCATGATGCTGCCACCACCATGCTTCATCGTAGGGTTGGGGGTTGGTGCCAGGTTTCCTCCAGACGTGACTCTTGGCATTCAGGCCAAAAAGTAAAATCTTGGTTTCATCATACCAGAGAATCGTGGCCTGAGTCTTTTAGGTGCCTTTTGGCAAACTCCAAGCGGACTGTCATGTGCCTTTTACTGAGGAGTGGCTTCTGTCTGGCCACTCTACCATAAAGGCCTGATTAGTGGAATGTTATAGAGATGGTTGTCCTTCTGGAAGGTTCTCCCATCTGCAACGACAAAATCTGGAGATCTGTCAGAGTGACCATTGGGTTTCTTGGTCACCTCCCTGACCGAGGCCCTTCTCCCCCGATTGCTCAGTTTGGCCGGGTGGCCGGCCCTAGGAAGAGTCTTGTTGATTCCAAACTTCTCCCATTTAAGAATGATGGAGGCCACTGTGTTTTCGGGGACCTTCAATGCTGCAGAAATGTTTTGGTACTATTCCCCAGATCTGTGCCTCGACACAATCCTGTCTCGGAGCTCTACGGACAATTCCTTCGACCTCATGGCTTGGTTTTTGCTCTGACATGCACTGTCAACTGTAGGACCTTATATAGACAGGTGTGTGCCTTTCAAAATCATGTCCAATGAGTTGAATTTACTACAGGTGGACTCCAATGAAGTTGTAGAAACATCTCAAGCATGATCAATGGAAACAGGATGCACCCGAGCTGAATTTCGAGTCTCATAGCAAAGGGTCGAAATACTTATGTAAAATTGTACTGTTTTTTTATTTTTAATACATTGGCAAAAATGTCTAAAAACCTGTTTTTTCTTTGCCATTATGGGGTATTGTGTGTAGATTGAGGGGAAAATGTATTTAATCCATTTTAGAATGTTGTACCGTAACAAAATGTGGAAAAAGTCAAGGGGACTGCATACTTTCCGAATGCATCGTATGTCAGCTACAGAATGGTTCCGAGATGTCCTCTGTGTAAATCTCAAGCCACACTGCTACGATTTCTCCCCATTGTGGACACTCCTATGTCTGATAAGGCTACTCAGGAAGGAGAAGCTCCTGTAACATACTTTGCACTTGAAGGGCCTCTCCTTGGTGTGAACTGTCTGGTGCTTCTTCACATAGTTCGCCTCAGTAAAGCGCTTCCCACACGTGGGGCAGGCGTATGGCTTGTCTGCATCCGTCTTAACACTCGGCCTCCCACGTTGTGACCCAATGACACCACAGGTGGCAGAAGCAGGAGCCACCACCCTCAGGTGGTTAGTCTTTGAGCTCCTTCCTTGAAATCTAGCCATTGTTTGGGTGTTGTTGGCATTGTGTGCTGTGTTATAGGCTAGGTACGTCTTGTGAACGCCCATCCTGAACCTGTCTGTATTGATGGGGTAACCCTGAAGTAGCTGAGGAAGGCTAGACTCAGGTCCAGGCACAGGCCTTCCATGAACCCAGTCGCAAGGCATTTGACGAGACCCTGAAGAAGAAGACAGACTTCCTGTTAGAATACCCCCAGGGGGTTCACCCACCACTGTCTCTGAAGATTGAAGCCCAGGGTGACCTGCTCTGTTAATCATGGATAATGTGGTGTTTGTATCATAGGAACAGGATGGTCTCTCTCTATCAGCTCCATCCCTGCACTGATACTGTGACAAGAAGGGTCTGGGCTGCAGACTGGATCCCTGACTGGAGCCTCTGTCACTCTGATGTCCACCAGGACTGAGGTTGTTCAGTCCCTCTGTCCACTGGTTGTGTTCTATGTGGTGGTGGAGTCTCTGTCCCTCTTGGTTGGGTCCTGGTTCCAACTTGGGAAGGAAGAGCGACGGCTCCTGATCCAGGGTTCTGATCTGGGGCCAGGGTTTGTGACCAGCTGTTTCAGAGGTCCAGTCTCTCCCGCCATCAACACTGGATATCAGCAGGTCCTCATGGACTGCAGACTGTAAACACAAATATACATTTTTATAAACAACTCTGCTGTACACATAAAAACATGACATTATAAAATGTTCTCCACAGTCAAGCCCATCTCTAACACTGATACAAATGTATTATAAAAAATGTCCATATGTGTTGTCTTGTGACTCAAGAATTAAGTATAACGTTTTGGTTTGAATGAGAAGGGAAACTCAGTCCCTGCAATGATACAAAAATAACCAAGTCAGTCATCACAGAGTCAGTTTTGTATTTAACTTCAACAAAGTGGTCATACACTCAACTTTGAAGTACAGTACTTTTATTGCACAAAACAATACATGACCAGTAGAATAACTTTCCTCTTGACTTTTTCTGTAAATCTGGTTTCCTCATTTTGAAAAAATGTATTGTAGAATACTTTGGAAAGGTTCAACATCACACAAAGCTTCACTACTTTATGTCAAGTAAACACGTATCACCAGTATCATCCTATAGGGACAAAGTTTGTCACTCTTCATCAGTGAAGCATTTTTAAAGACACCATCACCATATCATCTACTCTGCCTCATCATACGATACATCCAAACCCAATAGAATTAACTACAAACTAACTAGTACAACATTACATGTCACTGTACACTGGTTGTGTGCATTTTCTGTTGGTGTATCCTGAGGTAGCTCTTCTCTGAAAACCTCTTCCCACAGTGAGTACAGGTGAACGGCCTCTCGCCCGTGTGGACCTTCAGGTGCCTCTTCAGCTGGTGCTGGTGGGAGAACCTCTGCTCACACTGGAGACAGCTGTAGGGTTTCTCCCCTGTATGGACCCTCTGGTGTCTCTTCAGGTGACCAGCCTGGGCGAAGCGCATATCACACTGGGTACAGCTGAATGGTTTCTCCCCTGTGTGCATCCTCTGGTGGATCTCCACCTGTTTGGGGAAACTGAATGCTTTCCCACAGAACAAACACGGGAAGCGCTTCTCTTTGCCACCAGATCTGATGATAGAATTACTACTACTGTCATTTGTCAAAGGGCTTGTGTAGCCATTTAGTGTTGAGGCACTGGCATTGTCTGAGGTCTGATTTAACATTAGGAGAGTGTGAGGAGGACGAAGGTCAGGGAGTGTCTGTGTTGTCACAGGGTCCATGTTCCAGTTGATAGATCCTATAGAAGGCAAGCTGAAGGCAGCACCTGTTAGGGGGTTAACCTGAGGCGTCATCAGTCTCTCTGAATCACAACTATAGGAGCAGGACGGAGCATCGCTAGTCGAATCTGTGTCAGTTCTCTTCCGCCGCATTTGGAAATCTGTCCGTCCCCGCAGACCAAATCTACGCCTCGCCCTGGTCTCACCAAGTCTGTTGTCATGGAGACTAAGTTCGGTTGTTGGTTTGTGTTCGATTGTCTGTTTCTGGTTGTGGTAAACAGTGTTGTTCCCCAGCCCAGAGTTGAAGACGCTGTCCCATCCACTGACCTCCACTATGTCGCCTTTGGTCCTGCCCTGCTCAATGACGTTGTCCCCTGGGCCCTTGGCTGCACCCGTCTGGGTCTGGGAATCCAAGATGGCTTCCCAGTCTCCTCTATTTGCCTCCAGCCAACCACCTGCAGGAAGAGGTTACAAAATAGACTTTACAAACATGGCAGAGAACTCTACATATGGAGCTTTTTGGAGTCAATTACCTGGTCAAGTTCATACATTGTGTATTTAGTATGTAAACATAAATTGTATTGTTTTAATTTTATGAATTAAGAAAATAAATAAATAATAATAGCCAGGTGCATCGCTATTCCCATTGAAGATCAAATCAAATTGTATTTGTCACATACACATGGTTAGCAGATGTTAATGCGAGTGTAGCGAAATGCTTGTGCTTCTAGTTCCGACAATGCAGTAATAACCAACGAGTAATCTAACCTAAATATTTCACAACAACTACCTTATACACACAAGTGTAAAGGGATGAAAAATATATGAATGAGTGATGGTACAGAACGGCATAGGCAAGGTGCAGTAGATGGTATAGAGTACAGTATATACATATGAGATGAGTAATGTAGGGTATGTAAACATTATATTAAGTGGCATTGTTTAAAGTGGCTAGTGAAACATTTTTTACATACATTTTTCCATTATTAAAGTGGCTGGAGTTGAGTCAGTATGTTGGCAGCAGCCACTCAATGTTAGTGGTGGCTGTTTAACAGTCTGGTGGCCTTGAGATAGAAGCTGTTTTTCAGTCTCTCGGTCCCTGCTTTAATGCACCTGTACTGACCTACCCTTCTGGATGATAGTGGGGTGAACAGGCAGTGGCTCGGGTGGTTGTTGTCCTTGATGATCTTTATGGCCTTCCTGTGACATCGGGTGGTGTAGGTGTTCTGGAGGGCAGGTAGTTTGCCCCCGGTGATGCGTTGTGCAGACCTCACTACCCTCTGGAGAACCTTACGGTTGTGGGCGGAGCAGTTGCCGTACCAGGCGGGGATACAGCCCGACAGGATGCTCTCGATTGTGCATCTGTAAAAGTTTGTGAGTGCTTTTGGTGACAAGCTGAATTTCTTCAGCCTCCTGAGGTTGAAGAGGCGCTGCTGCGCCTTCTTCACCACGCTGTCTGTGTGGGTGGACCAATTCAGTTTGTCCGTGATGTGTACGCCGATGAACTTAAAAATTACTACCCTCTCCACTACTGTCCCGTCGATGTGGATAGGGGGCTGCTCCCTCTGCTGTTTCCTGAAGTCCACGATCATCTCCTTTATTTTGTTGAGGTTGAGTGTGAGGTTATTTTCCTGACACCACACTCCGAGGGCCCTCACCTCCTCCCTGTAGGCCGTCTCGTCGTTGTTGGTAATCAAGCCTACCACTGTAGTGTCGTCTGCAAACTTGATGATTGAGTTGGAGGCGTGCATGGCCACGCAGTCGTGGGTGAACAGGGAGTACAGGAGAGGGCTCAGAACGCACCCTTGTGGGGCCCTAGTGTTGAGGATCAGCGGGGTGGAGATGTTGTTACCTATCCTCACCACCTGGGGGCGGCCCGTCAGGAAGTCCAGTACCCAGTTGCACAGGGCGGTATCGAGACCCAGGGTCTCGAGCTTGATGACGAGTTTGGAGGGTACTATGGTGTTAAATGCTGAGCTGTAGTCGATGAACAGCATTCGCACATAGGTATTCCTCTTGTCCAGATGGTTTAGGGCAGTGTGTGGTTGCGATTGCGTCGTCTGTGGACCTTTTGGGGCGGTAAGCAAATTGGGAGTGGGTCTAGGGTGTCAGGTAGGGTGGAGGTGATATGGTCCTTGACTAGTCTCTCAAAGCACTTCATAATGACGGAAGTGAGTGCTACGGGGCGGTAGTCATTTAGCTCAGTTACCTTTGCTTTCTTGGGAACAGGAACAATAGTGGCCCTCTTGAAGCATGTGGGTACAGCAGACTGGGATAAGGATTGATTGAATATGTCCGTAAACACACCAGCCAGCTGGTCTGCGCATGCTCTGAGGACGCGGCTGAGGATGCCGTCTGGGCCTGCAGCCTTGCGAGGGTTAACACGTTTAAATGTTTTACTCACCTCGGCTGCAGTGAGGGAGAGTCCACAGGTTTTGGTAGCGGGCCGTGTCAGTGGCACTGTATTGTCCTCAAAGCGAGCAAAGAAGTTGTTTAGTCTGTCTGGGAGCAAGACATCCTGTATGTAGGCTATATGTATTTCTCCCTTACCTTGCTCCCCCATCTTTAGTCCACTCAGCAGATCAATGCTCTCTGGTTCATCTTCTATTGTCTCCTCTTTGACCAGCAGCAGATCAGGCTTCCCATCCTCCATGTCTACTGACTGTAAGAGATACAGAGTGAGAGGATGTTGGATCAAGAAATCTGATATGAGCACCCTGCTATGGATCATCTTCTGATTGGGCAATGAAGGATTGCTATGAATACTATGCAAACATGTTAGTTGATGTGATACTATGTAGACGTGTTAGTTGATTTGATTACTTGACACTCTTTAAGGGTTTGATAATTCAAGGGCAATGTCCCACACTTAAGATAAAATGTATCAAGACCTGGGCCCGTATTTACAAAGGGTCTCAGAGTAAAAGTGCTGTCTATATAGTCTTTTTCACATGATCTAAAAGGAAAAACTGATCCAAAATCAGCACGCATACTCTGAGAGGCTTTGTGGGTAAGACCCTGACCTAATACCATTCAGACAGTAGTTCAGTGGACTCACCTCAGTGAGACTGTGTGTGGTCCTGTGCTGCTCAGCTGGTTCCTCTGTGGGTTCAGGAGGAGGTGTAGTCTGGTTTTCCTCCTCAGTGTTCCCCAAACCCTCTTCGTACCCCTCCTCCTTCACCAGTAGCACCTCTGGACCCTCTTCCTCCTTGAAAACACAGACGATACAGATTACATAGACATACACCTCAGGTACATACACACAGATAAGAAACACACTTTCAACATGGAGTGTTTACCCATCCCCACTATGTCCTATACTGTAGTAACAGAATTACTTAATTGTTGTTAAACCCATCATGGTGGACATTAATATGATGTGGGTAAAAACAAGTCAAAAGTCAGGGTGAGATCAGATATGATGTATACTAAAGAGAGCCTCAAAAGTCTTCGAATGAAAAATCCCATTTAGTATTTATGAAACAAACAAGTTTTAAATACACCATATGAAAACCACACATACACGTCTCAAATATAAATCTCCATGAACTTGATGATCTGTATACATTATCTCATTAAAGGGTCTTGGGGGAAAAAATTAGGTAATTGAATGGAAGTAATGAAATAGGCATTTGTGAACATCATATAGCCTACACAGTACAAACATAATATGTAACAGACTTTTTAGGCTTATATATGCCTTATATATCACACAATGTCTGGATGCAATATTCTACTCAGGAATATTCAACACTGAAATCTGTTGCCCTTGTGGATCTTTGTCTTTAATGCAGGATTTGATCGATACGTCAGAAGCTATCGAGTGGAATGGTTACTTTTTATGTTATACAGTGCCTTGCAAAGTATTCATCACTCTTGGCGTTTTTCCTATTTTGTTGCATTACAACCTGCAATTTAAATTGATTTTTATTTGGATTTCATGTAATGGACATACACAAAATAGTCCAAATTGGTGAAGTGAAAAAAACAACTTCTTTAAAAAAATTCTAAAAAATAACAAACGGAAAAGTGATGCGTGCATATATACCCCCTTTGCTATGAAGCCCCTAAATAAGATCTGGTGCAACCAATTACCTTCAGAAGTCACATAATTAGTTAAATAAAGTCCACCTGTGTGCAATCTAAGTGTCACATGATCTGTCACATGATCTCAGTATATATACACCTGTTCTGAAAGGCCCCAGAGTCTGCAACACCACTAAGCAAGGGGTACCACCAAGCAAGCGGCACCACGAAGACCAAGGAGCTCTCCAAACAGGTCAGGGACAAAGTTGTGGAGAAGTACAGATCAGGGTTGGGTTATGAAAAAATATCTGAAACTTTGGACATCCCACGGAGCACCGTTAAATCCATTATTCAAAAATGGAAAGAATATGGAACCACAAAAAACCTGCTAAGAGAGGGCCGCCCACCAAAACTCACGGACCAGGCAATGAGGGCATTAATCAGGGAGGCAACAAAGAGACCAAAGATAACCCTGAAGGAGCTGCAAAGCTCCACAGCGGAGATTGGAGTATCTGTCCATAGGACCACTTTAAGCAGTACATTCCACAGAGCTGTGCTTAACGGGAGAGTGGCCAGAAAAAAAACATTGCTTAAAGAAGAAAATAAGCAAACATGTTTGGTGTTCGCCTAAAGGCATCTGGGAGACTCCCAAAACATATAGAAGAAGGTACTCTGGTCAGATGAGACTAAAATGTAGCTTTTTGGCCATCAAGGAAAACCCTATGTCTGGCACAAACCCAACACCTCTCATCACCCTGTGAACCCAATCCCCACAGTGAAGCATGGTGGTGGCAGCATCATGCTGTGGGGCTGTTTTTCATCAGCAGGGACTGGGAAACTGGTCAGAATTGAAGGAATGATGGATGGCACTAAATACAGGGAAATTCTTGAGGGAAACCTGTTTCAGTCTTCCAGAGATTTGGGACTGGGACGGAGGTTCACCTTCCAGCAGGACAATGACCCTAAGTATACTGCTAAAGCAACACTCGAGTGGTTTAAGGGAAACATTTAAATGGCCTAGTCAAAGCCCAGACCTCAATTCAATTGAGAATCTGTGGTATGACTTAAAGATTGCTGTACACCAGCGGAACCCATCCAACTTGAAGGAACAAAAGTCCCAGTGGCAAAAGTTCCAGTGGTTAGATGTGCCAAGCTTATAGAGACATACCCCAAGAAACTTGCAGCTGTAATTGCTGCAAAAGGTGGCTCTACAAAGTATTGACTTTGGGGGGGTGAAAAGTTATGCACGCTGAAGTTCTGTTTTTTTTGTCTTATTTGTTGTTGTTTTTTCAAAAATTTTTTTTTGCATCTTCAAAGTGGTAGGCATGTTGTGTAAATCACAGGATACAAACCCCCCCAAAATCGAATTTAATTCCAGATTGTAAGACACCAAAATAGGAAAAATGCCAAGGGGGGTGAATACTTTCACAAGCCACTGTAGAGTGGAATGTTTTTTGTTGCTGGTGTATCCCGAGGTAGCTCTTCTCTGAGAAACTCTTCCCGCAGTGTGTAAAGGCTTACAGGCTTTCTCCCGTGTGGACCCTACGGTGCCTCTTCAGGCCACCAAACTGGACAAAGTGCATGTGACACTGGGTACAGCTGAAGGATTTCTCTCCTGTGTGTACCCTCTGGTGGATCTCCACCTTCTGGGGGCAGCTGAAGCCTTTGTTACAGAACATGCAGAGGAACCGCTTCTCTTTACTGTTGCACCCCCTCCCCGCGCCTTGGCCCTTTGAGTTCCATAACTGATCGAAAAGGACGCAGCTGTGTGAATCGGAAGGTGCCATCGACGTGGAAACTGGGTCCCGATTCCATTACGACTGTAAAGGGGAGTGGGTCGGGACGTTTAGATTTGTCTCTAAGCTTCCCCTGTAATCTAAGAAATCTCTGCCCTGTGAGTGTCGGTCTCCTAGGTGACTATCAGCATTCCATTTGAGAGGAGCGTCGCCCTCCACTTTCACAGTCACCTCATCTACGACTACAACCTCCCCTTTCTTATCTATGCACCCTTCAGAGTATCCACTACTACTGTACTGGTTGCAGTCCTCTCTAGACAGATCAGTCTGTCTCTAAACCCAAGTATATGTTGCCAGGGTCTATCTCTGTAGCGTAAGAACAAGACAGATCATCACCTCCAGCAGGGAATAAACATGTTGGTCCACCAGCCACAGATTTTTTACAAGCCAAAATATTTTTAGCCACTAAAGTTACACCAACAAAAAAACAGATGCTTTGTAATGTTTCTAAAATGTTGTATGTATTACTAGTAAGAAGTACGTAATGTGGTACATTGAATAATACAATTTTATGTGACCTGAGTCTTAACCAAAATATCACAGATGAGACATTTTCACCTTCCCCTTTGAGGGCGGGAGGTTACCGTGGTAGCGCCTTTGAGATTGAGACTGACTAGTAGAAGTGTTGTCTTCTCTTCTCTAGCAGTTGAAACTCAAACATAGAAAAACAACATAGCTTGTGAACAAAACAATGTAAATAGCCAAGAAACACAAGGACAAAGTCTCACTTCAGTAGACTTTCGTTTCAAGTAAATTAAACAAACTTTTATGCCAGTGCGCAGCGCTTCTAAAAAAGGTATATTTCACTCAGCTCTTCACGTGTGCACAGCCTTCAGCCAGGCAGTGTTGCAGCGCGAGGTGGAATAGGCTATATAGGATTCGTAGTTCCTTGACTTTGTGCCATTCACAACTGTTTACCTGTTGCTGTGCGTTTTGTTGCCAAACTTACTTTGCTACCTGACAACTTTACGGTTTTTACTTTTTAATTACCGTTTATATTTTTTGTTTTTCCCTCACAACTTCAACTTTTCACTCCGGGCGCTTTATCTGGACATGGTTCGTCAGGACCTCCACCATCCGAAGCTAAGTAGTAACATTAACCTGATGCCTTCTAATTGCAGTCGCTGTACTCATAATATACAGGAGAACGAGGCTTTCAGACGCAATCGTTAGGCAAGGGTAATTTCAGTGTAGGAAAGGATGAAACAGCGTCTGTGCCACCAGTAAGTACAGATAGTAGTATAAATCCCCTCGCACAGTCCCCGCAGCCGGACAACTTTCTCATGGCTTCTGGAGGGAAATGCTGTATGAATGTCCACCGGTGTCGCTCATTCAGGTGACAGAAACTTTCAACCGGTTTTCCCCATTAAGCAGCGAGTCTGAGGCCGAGCCTTCTCTTGTCTCTACTCCTCCCGTTACGGGGACTGAGACGCCGAAGCTTCCCACCATTAGCTCTGACAAATTGAAAACCCTAGTCATTGGCGACTCCATTACCCGCAGTATTAGACTTAAAACGAATCATCCAGCGATCATACACTGTTTACCAGGGGGCAGGGCTACCGACGTTAAGGCTAATCTGAAGATGGTGCTGGCTAAAGCTAAAACTGGCGAGTGTAGAGAGTATAGAGATATTGTTATCCACGTCAGCACCAACGATGTTAGGATGAAACAGTCAGAGGTCACCTAGCGCAACATAGCTTCAGCGTGTAAATCAGCTAGAAAGATGTGTCGGCATCGAGTAATTGTCTCTGGCCCCCTCCCAGTTAGGGGGAGTGCTGAGCTCTACAGCAGTCTCACAGCTCAATCGCTGGTTGAAAACTGTTTTCTGCCCCTCCTAAAAATTGTATATTTTGGATAATTGTCCCTCTTTCTGGGACTCACCCACAAACAGGACCAAGCCTGGCCTGCTGAGGAGTGACGGCTCCATCCTAGCTGGAGGGGTGCTCTCATTATCTACCAACATAGACAGGGCTCTAACTCCTCTAGCTCCACAATGAAATAGGGTGCAGGCCAGGCAGCAGGCTGTTAGCCAGCCTGCCAGCTTAGTGGAGTCTGCCACTAGCATAGTCAGTGTAGTCAGCTCAGCCATCCCCATTGAGACTGTGTCTGTGCCTCGACCTAGGTTGGGCAAAACTAAACATGGCGGTGTTCGCCTTAGCAATCTCACTAGGATAAAGACCTCCTCCATTCCTGCCATTATTGAAAGAGATCATGATACCTCACATCTCAAAATAGGGTTACTTAATGTTAGATCCCTCACTTCAAAGGCAATTATAGTCAATTAACTAATCACTGATCATAATCTTGATGTGATTGGCCTGACTGAAACATGGCTTAAGCCTGATGAATTTACTGTGTTAAATGAGGCCTCACCTCCTGGTTACACTAGTGACCATATCCCCCGTGCATCCCGCAAAGGCGGAGGTGTTGCTAACATTTACGATAGCAAATTTCAATTTACAAAAAAAAAAGACGTTTTCGTCTTTTGAACTTCTAGTCATGAAATCTATGCAGCCTACTCAATCACTTTTTATAGCTACTGTTTACAGGCCTCCTGGGCCATATACAGCGTTCCTCACTGAGTTCCCTGAATTCCTATCGGACCTTGTAGTCATAGCAGATAATATTCAAATTTTTTGTGATTTTAATATTCACATGGAAAAGTCCACAGACCCACTCCAAAAGGCTTTTGGAGCCATCATCGACTTAGTGGGTTTTGTCCAACATGTCTCTGGACCTACTCCCTGTCACAGTCATACTCTGGACCGAGTTTTGTCCCATGGAATAAATGTTGTAGATCTTAATGTTTTTCCTCATAATCCTGGACTATCGGACCACCATTATATTACGTTTGCAATCGCAACAAATAATCTGCTCAGACCCCAACCAAGGAGCATCAAAAGTCGTGCTATAAATTCTCAGACAACACAAAGATTCCTTGATGCCCTTCCAGACTCCCTCTGCCTACCCAAGGACGTCAGAGGACAAAAATCAGTTAACCACCTAACTGAGGAACTCAATTTAACCTTGCGCAATACCCTAGATGCAGTTGCACCCCTAAAAACAAAAAACATTTGTCATAAGAAACTGGTATATTTGTCATAAGAAACTGGTATTTCTGTATACTCCCTAGTATACAGAAAATACCCGAGCTCTGAAGCAAGCTTCCAGAAAATTGGAATGGAAATGGCGCCACACCAAACTGGAAGTCTTCCGACAAGCTTGGAAAGACAGTACCGTGCAGTATCGAAGAGCCCTCACTGCTGCTCGATCATCCTATTTTTTTAACCTAATTGAGGAAAATAAGAACAATCCGAAATTTCTTTTTGATACTGTCGCAAAGCTAACTAAAAAGCAGCATTCCCCAAGTGACGATGGCTTTCACTTCAGCAGTAATAAATTCATGAACTTCTTTGAGGAAAAGATCATGATCATTAGAAAGCAAATTACGGGCTCCTCTTTAAATCTGCGTATTCCTCCAAAGCTCAGTTGTCCTGAGTCTGCACAACAAAGTATTTTAGTACTATATCTCTTGACACAATGATGAAAATAATCATGGCCTCAACCTTCAAGCTGCATACTGGATCCTATTCCAACTAAACTACTGAAAGAGCTGCTTCATGTGCTTGGCCCTCCTATGTTGAACATAATAAACGGCTCTCTATCCACCGGATGTGTACCAAACTCACTAAAAGTGGCAGTAATAAACCCTCTCTTGAAAAAGCCAAACCTTGACCCAGAAAATATAAAAAATTATCGGCCTATATCGAATCTTCCATCTTCCAAATTTTAGAAAAAGCTGTTGCGCAGCAACGCACTGCCTTCCTGAAGACAAACAATGTATACGAAATGCTTCAGTCTGGTTTTAGACCCCATCATAGCACTGAGACTGCACTTGTGAAGGTGGTAAATTACCTTTTAATGGCGTCAGACCGAGGCTCTGCATCTGTCCTCGTGCACCTAGACCTTAGTGCTGCCTTTGATACCATCGATCACCACATTCTTTTGGAGAGATTGGAAACCCAAATTGGTCTACACGGACAAGTTCTGGCCTGGTTTAGATCTTATCTGTCGGAAAGATATCAGTTTGTCTCTGTGAATGGTTTGTCCTCTGACAAATCAACTGTACATTTCGGTGTTCCTCAAGGTTCCGTTTTGGGACCACTATTGTTTTCACTATATATTTTACCTCTTGGGGATGTCATTCGAAAACATCATGTTAACTTTCACTGCTATGCGGATGACACACAGCTGTACATTTCAATGAAACATGGTGAAGCACCAAAATTGCCCTTGCTAGAAGCCTGTGTTTCAGACATAAGGAAGTGGATGGCTGCAAACCTTCTACTTTTAAACTCGGACAAAACAGAGATGCTTGTTCTAGGTCGCAAGAAACAAAGATATCTTCTGTTGAATCTGACAATTAATCTTGATGGTTGTACAGTCGTCTCAAATAAAACTGAAGGACCTCGGCGTTACTCTGGACCCTGATCTCTCTTTTGACGAACATATCAAGACTGTTTCAAGGACAGCTTTTTTCCATCTACGTAACATCGCAAAAATCAGAAACTTTCTGTCCAAAAATGATGCAGAAAAATGTATCCATGCTCTTGTTACTTCTAGGTTAGATTACTGCAATGCTCTACTTCCCGGCTACCCGGATAAAGCACTAAATAAACTTCAGTTAGTGCTAAATCCCGGCTGCTAGAATCCTGACTAGAACCAACAGATTTGATCATATTACTCCAGTGCTAGCCTCCCTACACTGGCTTCCTGTTAAGGAAAGGGCTGATTTCAAGGTTTTACTGCTAACCTACAAAGCATTACATGGGCTTGCTCCTACCTATCTTTCCGATTTGGTCCTGCCGTACATACCTACACGTACGCTACGGTCACAAGACGCAGGCCTCCTAATTGTCCCTTTAATTTCTAAGCAAACAGTTGGAGGCAGGGCTTTCTCCTATAGAGCTCCATTTTTATGGAATGGTCTGCCTACCAATGTGAGAGACGCAGACTCGGTCTCAACCTTTAAGTCTTTACTGAAGACTTATCTCTTCAGTGGGTCATATGATTGAGTGTAGTCTGGCCCACTGGTGCTCTTTCATGCCGTCCCTAGGAGGGGTGCGTCACTTGAGTGGGTTGAGTCACTGACGTGATCTTCCTGTCTGGGTTGGCGCCCCCCCTTGGGTTGTGTCGTGGCGGAGATCTTTGTGGGCTATACTCGGCCTTGTCTCAGGATGGTAAGTTGGTGGTTGAAGGTATCCCTCTAGTGGTGTGGGGGCTGTGCTTTGGCAAAGTGGGTGGGGTTATATCCTTCCTGTTTGGCCCTGTCTGGGGGTATCGTCGGATGGGGCCACAGTGTCTCCTGACCCGTCCTGTCTCAGCCTCCAGTATTTATGCTGCAGTAGTTTGTGTCGGGGGGCTACGGTCAGTTTGTTATATCTGGAGTACTTCTGTCTTATCCGGTGTCCTGTGTGAATTTAAGTATGTTCTCTCTAATTCTATCTTTCTCTCGGAGGAGGACCTGAGCCCTAGGACCACGCCTCAGGACTACCTGGCATGATGACTCCTTGCTGTCCCCAGTCCACCTGGCTGTGCTGCTGCTCTAGTTTCAACTGTTCTGCCTGCGGCTATGGAACCCTGACCTGTTCACCGGACGTGCTACCTGTCCCAGACCTGCTGTTTTCAACTCTCTAGAGACTGCAGAAGCGGTAGAGATACTCTTAATGATCGGCTATGAAAAGCCAACTGACATTTACTCCTGAGGTGCTGACTTGCTGCACCCTCGACAACTACTGTGATTATTATTATTTGAACATGCTGTTAATTTATGAACATTTGAACATCTTGGCCATGTTCTGTTATAATCTCCACCCGGCACAGCCAGAAGAGGACTGGCCACCCCTCATAGCCTGGTTCCTCTCTAGGTTTCTTCCTAGGTTTTGGCCTTTCTAGGGAGTTTTTCCTAGCCACCGTGCTTCTACACCTGCATTGCTTGCTGTTTGGGGTTTTACGCTGGGTTCCTGTACAGCACTTTGAGATATCAGCTGATGTAAGAAGAGCTATATAAATAAATTTGATTTGATTAATTTACCAGCTATGAAACAAAGCGTCAGAAATACTTTGAAAACAACTACTGCAGCATTTATTTTACTATAAATGTGATCATACTTCACTATTTATATTCACAAATGCGAGTGAAAAGCTCGCACTGTGGAGCCCTGACCACCCACCAACGTGGCTGGTGAAATAGACATCTTACCCACCAATGCCAAAATCTACCCGCATTTGGCAGGTGACGGGTGTTCATTTTAAGCCCTGACCACCAGTATCTAACATGTCACCTTGAACTGTCCTCTGGCTCTGGTGAAATACCGGTAAATACTCTTGAGCCGTGAGCAGTAGGTAGAGGTCTTCACGTATCCACCTTTACCCAGGACCCAAGCAGGTTCGGATCAAGAATTCTAAATAATGTCACGGGTCTTGGGTATATGTAATTTTAACTGATTTATCCAGAATGGGCCTTGCAGATCTGAACACGACTGCTGCAGTAGAGAGAGAAAAATGTGATCATTTATGATGCTGCTCTTGCTTTTCATGAGTGGAGCGTGTAGCTGGTTGTTGTTGGCCAATCATAAGTCATCAAGGCGGATGTAGGCTACAGTCGTAGGGCCTCGCTACGTGTGACAAAAGTTAGGAAATATCTAATCAATGGAAGATGGAATTAAAGTAACGGAACTAAATGTTAAAGGACAAGGATAGGCTACAACGACCAAGAGCCAACAGGTAGGCTGCTACTTAATATTCTGAATGGAGATGTTATTTGTACCTGTAGGATGAGAAAGCACGCACTGCCGCCTCAATTAGCCTAGCTCGCTAACTAGCTTCTTCCAGTTTGATGCAGTCATGACAGATACTACATAATCATATTTAATGATAAATAACCTAGCTATGGCAGCTATTAGTCTACTATAGCGCGAGTTGGCTTAGTTGGTTGGTTGCTGTCTCATCTCTTCCTCCACTTGTCACTCGCTCACAGTACGGCCCCTCCCCCACCTGCTAGAGTGGCACCTCGCTCATCCCTCCTCTCCTGCTTTATCAGCTCCGGTTAATAAAGTAGCTTAAAACAAAAGGGGTCTGGATTTGACCAAGTCTATACGTAACGGGTCTAGTTGTCCTCAGGTCCGTTCAAAACGGGTCTCCATATTTTTTAAATGTATTTTTGCATATCGCGGCAGGGTGGTAATGCCCCAGTTCCATTTTGGAACAGGTACATTTTTGGGGACCTGTGAAGACCTCTAGCAGTGGGGCAGCCCAGTGGCAACAGACCCAGTCTTTCTGGTTCTGATCTGTGGTCAGATCCTGTGTGTAAGAGCCTGTGTGTTACAGTTAAAGTCTCTGTGTCTCTCTGACTTGAGGACGGCATTCAGCATTCCACTGACCTCCGTGATGCTGCGTCGGGGCCTGGCCTGGGGCGCGACGGCGGCGGGGAGGTCCTCCGTGGCTACAGGGGGCGCCACTCCAGCCGCTGTTCCAGTCTGGATGTCTCTGTTGTGTCTTGGGTCCTTTCCTTCAGTCCTTTCCTGCTTGACCCCAGGACCTGCAGCCTCTGCATCTCCAGACTGACACAAGAAGAGAGGAGGTTATTACCGGTACATGAGATGAATTAGATAATGTCGTAGGGAAGTCTCACAAGCTCCCCTGTGGCAGATAAATGAAGATGTACATGTAAGCAAATTAATAGCTGAGGGAATCCTTTCTAAAAAATAAAACAGGCCACATTTGATCTACTGTTGTTAATGTTACGTTATGACACTAACCTCTATCACAATAACGTGCTGTGTTGAGGTTCCAATCCCCTCATCAACAGTGATTGGTTGGTCATCTCTCCATGTATTGTGTCCCGCTGGCTTCACAAAGCTCCTGTGGCCTCCAGTGAGATGTCCTTCACCTGAGAGTGATTGGGGGGAAAGTGGTGGTTAAATTAGTTACTGTCAATGCGCAAGGCTATATTGTACACTATTGACACTGTCTACAATTGGCAAGGATGGAAGGTAACACTTCTCATCACTTCTTGATATACTATTTATTTATTGATTAATTGATATGCATCACATTATTTTAATTGAGTATGACAATAGGAAAGTCAGTAAATCAAGGATCTGGTTAGAAAATTAGTGTCTTTGTGAAATAATAATGTTGACCTGCCTGGTAAAATAAATGTTTTTACAAGATAGCCAAGTAATTAGGGGAAGTATGGCATACTATCCAAAAACTGAACAAGACCCAATTCTGGGTAACACATTTAAACACATGCGCAGAGGGGAGCCCCGCAGCCTCTGCTCTCTGCAAAATGTACCTCTTGCCATTCCTCTGTATCTGTCAAGTATCTTGACACTATTGGGACGACTGGCGAGGACGCGCTCTCTAATTGTCCTATCTGCGCGGTCCCGTGCCACCTTTAGTTCCAATAGTTGTAGTTTCCTCCGCAATCCCCTGTTTTCTTTCTGGCTTTGCGAAATTTCCAAACGAAGCACTGCATAGTCGTCGTCTACGAGTTTACAGATCTCTGTCACTGCTGCATTCGCTAACACCTCCATGATGGAGGCTATTTGAGTGTGAAAAACCATACAGTTAGCCATTGTTAGCTAACAGCTAGATAGCGTTACCTATTAGATAACTATCAACCAAGTCCTGTCTCCAACACGAATTAAAGAATGTCTGAGGTAAGTATGTGATGTTGTGCAGTTAAATTATTCATATTTTGAGATCCAGTGTGTTAATAAGCGTCTAAATAACAACAATAAAAACGATAACGTGGAAATTGTTCTTAGTCACTGTTCACTTCCGTTCACAGTGACGCGCAGTTCGCGAACGTTTCGTTCTTCTTCTATGGTATTATGGCTGTCCGCAAACAATCGTTAGAGGTGCATGCCGCATCTTACTGTACGGGTGGTAAACTATGCAAGTATAAAATAAATCCATTGTAGGAAAGGGGGGGGGGAAACGACATCATTCACAAAAAAAACCATTCCATTTCAAGTCACATCGCCACACAGATATTCACAGGCTCAGGAGGATGTGAGGAGGGACCATCCTTTGACAGAGGCCCAATAGCATCTCTCTCCATATAATACAGGCGGTTGACGTCAACAACCCTCATCGAATATTCAAAAAAGTATTACAATAATGATGTATCCGCAAATACAAAAAGGATAGACGGGAGCTTGACAGCCCGCCATGCCACTTTGAACAACGACTCCCATTGTTAGAGCGGAGAGACATGTATCTTGTCAGTATATCCATATTCTTTCCGTAGCTGAGCACTGGCGGCTCAGTTTCTCTACTGCAAGAGCTCCTGCACCTTATATAATATTAGTTCATAAGTATTGTGGAGCTCATGCACCTAAATATAAACAATTCCGGCACCCAAAATGAGTTTAGGCACATTTCTGTCCAAGTCAAGCACTGTTTGACAGGATTTGTGCTGTGCAGTTTAAGACCATTGCAATAAATGCTACAAAGTCCGCCTTTTTAACATGCAATATATCAGGATACCTCGGTTGCTGGGGAACATTCACTGGTGTAGGCTCTACTAATATTGCTCCTTCGACTCTTCTCACCGCCTCCAGGTAGGACACACACTGGACAGACCTTACTCTTGCCACCTGTCTCCTTCACTCTTAATAGGGCAATCCTGGAATTCAGGCCATGTTCGCCACCACAATTGCAGCGTCTAACCTCCGCTGGCATTCAATACTCTTCCCTTTTGCATTCATGGCACTGACGGGGTTTGTGCATTTAGGCTTTTACAGGGTATCTCATATAGTTAACATTTACATAAGGGAGGGACTCTTCATCAAAGAACAAAAGTGTGGATGAAATTAATTTCTTCACTCATTCTACCACACGGTTCAGTCAAAGTGCACCAACCACTCCACCGACTTCCTCAGGTATTACATCTGCACATACTTTGCGCCACCCCAGAGATAACCCCCTTGATAGGCCCTCTGCTTTGAAGATACATACACAAAACATTCCACTCATATCTTCTTGAGGCCCAAATTGTGCTGCTTCTGCTCCGCGGACACACAAAACATCTAAATAAGTCCACTTCTTGTGACCCTCACTGACGCTACTTCACCCAACGCAAACATTACATTTATCGAGATTTCAAAAGGATCTCCCAGGTTCCATTGGTCCAAAACCCTCACCGACTAAAAATTAGTCTAGGAGTTTCCAATTTTCCACCTCAACTTTACTTCTCGTTCCTTTCTTTTTCTCCACTGTAACCCATTCATTATCCCTCTCCATGCTCTCTTCCCCCACAGTTTCAAACAATACATTGGTTTCCGCCATCTTTCTTCCTCCATCTCTAATACGGTGAACGGTTCATTCTTTTTGAACAACTCTTTTTACTGACTCATGATTCATTTTTGATGACTAACCAGGTTTCCATATAACATTTTTAAGCGAGTAAAGTACATGTCGGATAAAAAAAAACTCATGACAGGCTTGATGGAAACAGAACACTTTTCAAATGTCAATGAAACAAACTACGCTAGACAGCATTCACACCCTGGTGGAGGCTGAAGAGAAGGTATTTTTACTCTTCTTATTTGGTATTATGGCGGTCCGCAAACAGAAGTTGTAGGTACATGCTGCCACCTACTGTAAATCAATCAAATCAAATCAAATTTTATTAGTCACATACACATGGTTAGCAGATGTTAATGCGAGTGTAGCGAAATGCTTGTGCTTCTAGTTCCGACAATGCAGTAATAACAACAAGTAATCTAACCTAACAATTCCACAACTACTACCTTATACACACAAGTGTAAAGGGATAAAGAATATGTACATAAAGATATATGAATGAGTGATGGTACAGAACGGCATAGGCAAGATGCAGTAGATGGTATAGAGTACGGTATATACATATGAGATGAGTACTGTAGGGTATGTAAACATAAAGTGGCATAGTTTAAAGTGGCTAGTGGTACATGTATTACATAAAGATGGCAAGATGCAGTAGATGATATAGAGTACAGTATATACATATACATATGAGATGGGTAATGTAGGGTATGTAAACATTATATTAAGTGGCATTGTTTAAAGTGGCTAGTGGTACATTTTTACATAATTTCCATCAATTCCCATTTTTAAAGTGGCTGGAGTTGAGTCAGTATGTTGGCAGCGGCCGCTAAATGTTAGTGGTGGCTGTTTAACAGTCTGATGGCCTTGAGATAGAAGCTGTTTTTCAGTCTCTCGGTCCCTGCTTTGATGCACCTGTACTGACCTCGCCTTCTGGATGATAGCGGGGTGAACAGGCAGTGGCTTGGGTGGTTGTTGTCCTTGATGATCTTTATGGCCTTCCTGTGACATCGGGTGGTGTAGGTGTCCAGTTTGCCCCCGGTGATGCGTTCTGCAGACCTCACTACCCTCTGGAGAGCCTTACGGTTGTGGGCGGAGCAGTTGCCGTACCAGGCGGTGATACAGCCCGACAGGATGCTCTCGATTGTGCATCTGTAGAAGTTTGTGAGTGCTTTTGGCTATGTATCTGCCTACTATTCTTTAGTATGAATTCATTACATTTTGTGAAAAAATTGCCCTACATACTAACCCTACACCCATTAAAAACTCATTATTCCACCACTTTGGCCCTATCTGATCCTACACCAGGCCTGTAGCCTGGGAGTACAAGACACTATCGTTGAAAACACCTTGTAACTCTTCTGCAGTAAAACCTTGTACACCCAAGTACTTCTCTGCAGCTGCCACCACATCTATCCTCTGTGATTTCAGTTCCATTCCAGCGTTACAGTTGACAAACATGGGCATGAACATCAAAAAAACGAATCTAGGAATCTCCCTCCTTTACACTGCTGCCACATGACCTTAAGCTTGACACCTAAAACACCGTAATGGGTTCGGGACAAAAGCTCTCCCGGGATATCTGATACATTGTCTTTATCTGGTAAAGACTCTACATCAAAACTCAGTAGTACAGACAGTGTCTTCTGTTTCTCCACCGGGTCTGCATCGCACCAAACGTTGGGCGCCACAGTTACACTTAACACCATTCCAGTTATCACTCCTTTCAACAACACTTCACATAACTATAATATGTCAGCTAAAGAATGGTTCCCCAGATTGTATACATCTCAAGCTACACTACTACGATTTCTCCACGTTGTGGATACTCCTGTGTCTGATAAGGTTAGTCAGGAAGGAGAAGCTCTTGTAACACAGCTTACACTTGAAGGGCCTCTCCTTAGTGTGAAATTGGGCCTATTAGAGAGGCTATAATAAGTATTTTACACATCCGACAGGGAGCGTGGTTTATAATGTACAGTAGAATTTAAAAGAGTAACAGAAAGCTGATATTTTGCTTTTAAGTAGATATTAGACAAGTTTTTAGAATTAGTAGAAAGAGGAGGAAGGGAAGCGCTACTAAGGTACACTATAGTATATTTTGGTAGATAGAAGGTGCTCTTTGGTAAAAGGGGTAAATTGGTCATCAAAAAGAAAGGAGGACCAAGGCACTCTTCATATAAAGAGTGCCTTGGTACTCTTTCTTTTTGAAGTTTTTAGAATTATTTGTTGGCAGGGCAGCATATTTAGGTTCGGGAAGAAGTAAATGCAAACCTATTTAATTCAAAATATCTGTTTACAGGTCCACAACAATTTGCAAGTTTTTCTCTTTCAGAAACTTTAAATACAGCAAATGTCACTGTAAATGTTTAAAATATTTTGCCAACACCTCCAGAGACATTTGATCAAGTTCACCATTGCTATTTCCTTTATAAAACGGCCTTGGCCTAATTCCAATACTTAAAGTATACAGCAAATAAGAGCATTATTGTCACCATAAAAGGTCAATGATGGGCGCTTTTCAGGTAGAGTTTTAATGTTTGTTCACGTGCACTCAGTTTCAAGACGGGTCTGATTTATAACGGGAAACATGCATATGTTCATAAATCTCTTTTTGTACGTGCGCTGTCTTTTCAGAAATGCAACACACAGATATTTAGTGTGAAATGTACCCAACAATTACAAATGAGGCCCTTGATACGGGGCCAAGGTTTGTGACCAGCTGCTTCAGAGCTCCAGATATAATTAAGTCAGTCAGCACAGAGTTACTTTTGTATTTAATTTCAACAATATCGTCATTCACTCACAACTTGAAGTTTAGTACTTTTATTGCAGAAAACGATACATTTGATAAGTACAGTCGTGGCCAAAAGTTTTGAGAATGAAACAAATATTAATTTTCACAAAGTTTGCTGCTTCAGTATCTTTAGATATTTTTGTCAGATGTTACTATGGAATACTGAAGTATAATTACAAGCATTTCATAAGTGTCAAAGGCTTTTATTGACAATTACATGAAATTGATGCAACGAGTCAATATTTGCAGTGTTGACCCTTCTTTTTCAAGACCTCTGCAATCCGCCCTGGCATGCTGTCAATTAATTTCTGGGCCACATCCTGACTGATGGCAGCCCATTCTTGCATAATCAATGCTTGGAGTTTGTCAGAATTTGTGGATTTTTGTTTGTCCACCCGCCTCTTGAGGTTTGATCACACGTTCTCAATGGGATTAAGTTCTGGGGAGTTTCCTGGCCATGGACCCAAAATATCGATGTTTTGTTTCCCGAGCCACTTAATTATCACTTTTGCCTTATGTCAAGGTGCTCCATCATGCTGGAAAAGGCCTTTTTCGTCACAACTGTTCCTGGACAACAATCGAACTGCTCTCCTTGAAGTTCTTGATGATGTGATAAATGGTTGATTTAGGTGAAATCTTACTGGCAGCAATATCCTTGCCTATGAAGCCCTTTTTGTGCAAAGCAATGATGATGGCACGTGTTTCCTTCCAGGTAACCATGGTTGACAGAGGAAGAACAATGATTCCAAGCACCACCCTCCTTTTGAACCTTCCAGTCTGTTATTCGAACTCAATCAGCATGACAGAGTGATTTCCAACCTTGTCCTCGTCAACACTCACACCTGTGTTAACGAGAGAATCAATGACATGTCAGCTGGTCCTTTTGTGGCAGGGCTGAAATGCAGGTGATTTTTTTTTTTTAGGATTCAGTTCATTTGCATGGCAAAGAGGGACTTTGCAATTAATCTGATCACTCTTCATAACATTCTGGAGCATATGCAAATTGCCATCAAACAAACTGAGGCAGCAGACTTTGTGAAAATTTATATTTGTGTCATTCTCAAAACGTTTGGCCACGACTGTAGAATAACTTTGCTAACTATGGTAACACTTTACCTTCAAACTAACTAGTGTGCTAAATTACTAAAATGTAAATATAAATGTACTACATATCACTATGCGTATTCTGAGGTACCTCCTCTCTGAGAACCTCTTCCCCTTGTGGAACTCCAGGTGCATGTTCAGCTGGTGGGAGAACCTCTTCTCACACTGGGGCAGCTGTAGGATTCCTACCCTGTGTGGACTCTCTGGTGCCTCTTCAGGCTGGAGGAGTGGGAGAAACTAGCCCGGCACAGGTGGCAGCCGAATGGTTTCTCCCCTGTGTGGACCCTCTGGTGCCTCTTCAGGTTGGACGAATCTGAGAAACTGGCTTGGCACAGGTGGCAGCCGAATGGCTTCTCCCCCGTGTGCATCCTCTGGTGGATCTCTACTTGTTTGGGGAAACTGAAGGCTTTCCCACAGAACGAACACTGGAAGCGCTTCTCTTTGCCACCGGATCTGATTATAGCGTTACTACTACTGTCATTTGTCAATGGGCTTGTGTAGCTATTTAGTGTTGAGGCACTGGCATTGTCTGAGGTCTGGTTTAACATTAGGAGAGTGTGAGGAGGATTAAGGCCAGGGAGTGTCTGTGTTATCGCAGGGTCAATGTTCCAGTTGATAGATCCTATAGAAGGCAGGCTGAAGGCAGCACCTGTTAGGGGGTTAACCTGAGGTGCCATCAGTCTCTCTGAATCACAACTATAGGAACAGGACGGAGCATCGCTAGCCGAGTCTGTTCTCAGACAGACACCTCCTCGTCCCCGCAGACCAAATCTACACCTCGCCCTGGTCTCAGCTAGTCTATTGTCATGGAGACTAAGTTCGGTTGTTGTTTTGTGTTCTGTTGTCTGTTTCTGGTTGTGGTTAATAGTGTTGTTCCCCAGCCCAGAGTTGAGGACGCTGTCCCATCCACTGACTTCCACTATGTCGCCTCTGGTCCTGACCTGCTCAGTGGTGATGTCCCTTGGGCCCTTGGTTGCACCTGTTGGGGTCTGGGAATTCAAGCTGGCTGCCCAGTCTCCTCTGTTAGCCTCCAACCAACCACCTGCAGGAAGAGGTTAGAAAACAGACTTTACAGACATGGCTTTTTTTTGTTGTCAATAACTTGGTCAAGTTTGTACATTATAATGTGTGTTCTACTGATTTCATTTTATGAATGAAGAGAAAAACAATTGCCAGGTGCATCACTATTCCCAATGAAGATCTATTACTGTATGTAGGCTATATGTATTTCTCTCTTACCTTGCTCCCCCATCTTTAGTCCACTCAGCAAGTTAATGCTCTCTGGTTCGTCCTCAATTGTCTCCTCTTTGACCAGCAGCAGATCAAGATTCCCATCCTCCATGTCTACTGACTGTAAGATATGTTGAGGGACTGCTATGAGTACTAGGCAAACATGTTAGTTGATTTGATACTAGGCAAACGTGTTAATTGATTTGATTTCTTGACACTCTTTAATGGTTTGATAATTCAAAGGCATGGTCCCACACTTACGACAAAATTCATCAAGACCTGGGCCCGTATCTACAAAGAGTCTCAGAGTAAGAGTGCTGTTATTCATTATGATCTAAAAGGCTAAACTGATATTAGATCAGCACTCCTACTCCGAGAAGCTATGTGGATACAGGCCCTGACCTAATACCATTCAGACAGTAGTTCACAGTGGGCTCACCTCAGTGAGACTGTGTGTGGTCCTGTGCTGCTCAGCTGGTTCCTCTGTGGGTTCAGGAGGAGGTGTAGTCTGGTTGTCCTCCATGACCATGGTCCCCTCAGGGTTCCCCAGACCCTCCTCACATCCCTCCTCCTTCACCAGCAGCACCTCTGGACCCTCATCCTGGAAGAGACAGGATGATACAGATTACACAGACAAACACTTGGGACGGCAGGTAGCCTAGTGGTTAGAGTGTTGGACTAGTAAGCGGAAGGTTGCAAGATCGAATCCCCGCGCTGACAAGGTAAAAATCTGTTGTTCTGCCCCTGAACAAGGCAGCTAACCCACTGTTCCTAGGCCGTCATTGAAAATGGGAATTTGTTCTTAACCGACTTGCCTAGTTAAATAAAGGTAAAATAAAATAACTCTCCCTCAGGTACGTACACACAGATAAGTACACTTTCAACATGGAGTGTTCACCCATACCCTATACGTTTGAATCCTATACTGTATTTACAGAATGACTTCATTGTTGTTGGACATAAATATGATGTTGTGGGTAAAAAAATAAGTTAGCTATGATAAGTCAAAAGTCAGACAAACCTGACTGGACGTGTAGAGTAGGTGTTTGTTAGTGTGTAGGTATATTTAGTAAGTGTATATTGGTTATAAAGCACTGTCGGGTGTATGCAGAATAGGTTGAGATCATATGTGATGTATATTAAAGAGAATCTCAATAAAAGTCTTAGAATGAAAAGTCCCATTTTGTGTTTATTAAACAGAAACAAGTTTTAAATACTCCATATGAAAACCACACATACAGTTGAAGTCGGAAGTTTACATACACTAAAGTTGGAGTCATTAAAACTCGTTTTTCAACCACTCCACAAATTTCTTGTTAACAAACTATAGTTTTGGCAAGTCGGTTAGGACATCTACTTTGTGTGTTACACAAGTAATTTTTCCAACAATTGTTTACAGACAGATTAATTCACTGTATCACAATTCCAGTGGGTCAGACGTTTACGTACACTAAGTTGACTGTGCCTTTAAACACCTTGGAAAATTCCAGAAAATTATGTCATGGCTTTAGAAGCCTCTGATAGGCTAATTGACATAATTTGAGTCAATTGGAGGTGTACCTGTGGATGTATTTCAAGGCCTACCTTCAAACTCCGTGCCTCTTTGCTTGACATCATGGGAAAATCAAAAGAAATCAGCCAAGACCTCAGAAAAACAATTGTAGACCTCCACAAGTCTGGTTCATCCTTGGGAGCAATTTCCAAATGCATGAAGGTACCACGTTCATTGGTACAAGCCGTAGTACGCAAGTATAAACAACATGGGACCACGCAACTGTCATACCGCTCAGGAAGGAGACACGTCTCCTAGAGATGAACGTACTTTGGTGCGAAAAGTGCAAATCAATCCCAGAACAACAGCAAAGGACCTTGTGAAGATGCTGGAGGAAACAGGTACAAAAGTATCTATATCCACAGTAAAACAAGTTCTATATTGACATAACCTGAAAGGCCGCTCAGCAAGGAAGAAGCCACTGCTCCAAAACAGCCATAAAAAAGCCAGACTACGGTTTGCAACTGCACATGGGGACAAAAATCGTACTTTTTGGAGAAATGTCCTCTGGTCTGATGAAACAAAAATAGAACTGTTTGGCCATAATGACCTTAGTTATGTTTGGAGGAAAAAGGGGGAGGCTTGCAAGCCGAAGAACACCATCCCAACCGTGAAGCATGGGGGTGGCAACATCATGTTGTGGGGGTGCTTTGCTGCAGGAGGGACTGGTGCACTTCACAAAATAGATGGCATCATGAGGTAGGAAAATTATGTGGATATATTGAAGCAACATCTCAAGACATCAGTCAGGAAATGGGTCTTCCAAATGGACAATGACCCCAAGCATACTTCCAAAGTTGTGGCAAAATGGCTTAAGGACAACAAAGTCAAGGTATTGGAGTGGCCATCACAAAGCCCTGACCAAAAACCTATAGAAAATTTGTGGGCAGAACTGAAAAAGCTTGTGCGAGCAAGGCCTATAAAACCTGACTCAGTTACACCAGGTCTGTCAGGAGGAATTCACCCAACTTATTGTGGGATGCTTGTGGAAGGCTACCCGAAACGTTTGACCCAAGGTAAACAATTTAAAGGCAATGCTTCCAAATACTAATTGAGTGTATGTAAACTTCTGACCGACTGGGAATGTGATGAAAGAAAGAAAAGCTGAAATAATTCACTACTATTATTTTGACATTCATAAAATAAAGTGATCATCCTAACTGACCTAAGACAGGGAATTTTTACTTGGATTAAATGTCAGGAATTGTGAAAACTGAGTTTAAATGTATTTGGCTGCGGTGCATGTAAACTTTACGACTTCAACTGTACGTCTCATTTTAAAAAATCTGCATGAACTTGATAAACTGCATTCATTTTCTCATTAAAAGTGTCGTTGGGGTAAAAAAAATAAGTACTTGAATGGAAGTTATGAACATGCATTTGAGAACATCATACAGCAGGGGTCTCCAACCTTTTCTAGCATAAGAGCTACTTAAAAAAAAAATGAAACATGTTCCAAGCCACTATTTTTTCCCCTAGCTTTCAAAAAGGCACGTTCTTCTCTCCCCTGCAACTCTTCCCTGGGTCCTTAGTGTGAGAGAAAGTTGTGTTTTCTGTCAATATACCTGGTAAATTCATAGTTAATAAACAACTAAGGGGGGCCCTATAAAATGAGATTTCCCCCCCAAATGATCTCATGTTATATTTTTCCTGTTTTTTCACTCTTAAAATTACAATTGCTCATAGAGAAAACAACGAAATCAAATGCTTAAATCACATCAGAACACTTTTTTTGGTCGGTCTGGAAGAACACAAAAAAACTAATTCCCCTTTAATTGCGCATCTGGCCCTTTAATTGTGCGTCTAGTGAGTGAGGAATGTGCCGTCTAGCGATGGTTCTGTACTGCTGCTGCTCATTTCATGGCAAAGTTTGCAAATAATAGATACAAACACAATATTTAATTGAGAAGGTTTTGGGGGAACTCAAAAAGACAGTTATCACATCAACTGGCGACACAGAGTGATAGACAAATGCCTGCACCAGACAGACAGACGGGCGGGCAATTTTGCTGAAAATTAATTGCCAGATATTGTGTTAAGTTTGGCTTTTTAAGCCAATAGTGACTAACCAGGGGTGGGATAATGTCAATGCAGGGATGATTAGATAATAGCTGGAAGCTTGCTGTGTCTGATACTTGTGAGATTTGTTGGAACACATGAAAAGTGCATGTACTTTCAGAAATGTTTGGCAAGCTACTCATAGGTGGAGACACCAGAGATGGCAACATTGACGGGAGTGGGGTCCAGAAAAAATCTGACCTCATCATGAGGGCCCGCAGTGGCTCACAGGTCTGTGACACACCCCCCGTGAGCAAAACATTTTAGTGGCCCCCCTCTTGACAGCAGAGAGAAACTTTTTTTTCAAATTCCTGCAATTCTACACATTTTGCCATTAGGTGGAGAAATGTCTGCCAATTGCCCAGCCCTGGCCTACATAGTACAAACACAACATGTAACAGGCTTTTTAGGGTTATATATGTCTTTATATATCACACAATGTCTGGATGCATTATTCTATCCAAGAATATTCAACACTGAAATCTGTTAATCTCGTTATTCCAAATGCATCTGTGGGTCTTTTCTACTGACAACAATAAAAATGCACCATTGTCTTTAGTGATGGGTTTGATCTCAAGTCAGAAGCTATCAGGTGGAATGGTTATTTTCTATGTTTCTATTGAGTGGAATGTTTTTTCTGCTGGTGTATCCTGAGGTAGGTCCTCTCTGAAAACCTCTTCTCACACAGAGGGCAGCTGTAGGGTTTCTCCCCTGTGTGGCCCCTCTGGTGCCTCTTCAGGTCACCAGCCTGGGCGAAACGCATGTGACACTGGGTACAGCTGTAGGGTTTTTCTCCTGTGTGGATCATCTGGTGTCTCTTCAGGTGGCCAGCCTGGGTGAAGCTCATATGACACTGGGTACAACTAAAGGGTTTCTCCCCTGTGTGGATCCTCTGGTGGATCTCCACCTTCTGGAGGCAGCGGAAGCCTTTGTTACAGAACATGCAGAGGAACCGTTTCTCTTTACTATTGCCTGATGAGGCTCCCCCTCCTTGAGCCTGGGCTCTAGCCCTGTCGTTTGAGTTCAATACCTGATCGAAAAGGACGCGGCTGTGTGAATTGGAAAGCCCTATCGACGTGGACAGTGGGTCGCTATCCCCGAGCACATGTAAAGGGGAGTGGGTAACGACATTTGGATTTGTCTCTAAGCTTTTCCTGTAATCTAAGAAATCTCTGCCCTGTGAGTGTCCGTCTCCTAGGTGACTATCTGCATTCCATGTGGGAGGAGCATCGCCCTCCACTTTCACAGTCATCTCATCTACCACTATAACCTCCCCTTTCTTATCTAGGCACCCTTGAGAGTATAAACTACTACTGTACTGGTTCCAATCCTCTTTAGACAGATCAGTCTGTGTCTCTAAACCCAAGGATATGTTGCCAGGGTCCATCTCTGTAGCATAAGAACAAGACGGATCATCACCTCCGGTGTCTAACACGTCACCATCCCTACAGGAATGAACTGTCCTCTGGCGAAATATAGGTAAACACTCTGAGCTAGAAGCAGGAGGACAGCGCAGTGGCCCCAGCCTCTCTGGGTCTGATCTGTGGTCAGATCCTGTGTGTAACAGCCTGCGTGTTACAGTTAAAGTGTTGGTATCTGTCTCTGTCTTGAGGACGGTGTTCAGCAGTCCACTGACCTCCGTGATGCTGTGTCGGGTTCTGGGCTGCGCTGAGGTGGTTGTGGGGTCCTTCGTGGCTACAGGGGGCACTCCAGCCAGTCCAGTCTCAATGTCATCACTGTGCCGTGGGTCCTCCTCTTCTTTAGACCTCTCCAGTTTGACCCCAGGAGCTGCAGCCTCTGTATCTGCAGACTGACACAAGAAGAGTGGAGGGTGTTACCGGTAAATGAGTTGAATCGTATAACAATATCGTAGGGAAGCCTCACAAGCTCCCTTATGGCAGATAAATAAGGATGTACATGTAAGCAAGTGAATAGCTGAGAGGATCCTTTCTGAAATAAGTGGGCCACATTTGATTTACAAAGTAACACATTTTTAATGCAACACTATTACACTAACCTCTATCACAATAACATGCTGGGTTGAGGTTCCACTCCCCTCATCAACAGTGATTGGTTGGTCATCTCTCCATGTATTGTGTCCTGCTGGCTTCACAAAGCTCTTGTGGCCTCCAGGTAGATGTCCTTCACCTGAGAAAGTGATTGGGGGAAAAGAGATTGTTAGGTTAGCTACTGTCTGCTCAACGGTATAGACCCTTGTCTGTGTTTGCAAACATTGCTGCATGAGGGGGCAGGGTGCAATTTGGTTGCAGAACACAGGGAGTTCTCATAGAACACCAGGAAGAAAGAAAAATATTCACATGTTGCTTTTGAGTGCATTTCACACTACCTTGGGATTTTAATTGGACCCCTGGAAGGCATAATTCTTCCTGATGTGTATTACCTGTAGGTGTCGACACCGTCAGCCCAGCCGGTAGTGCTGAGTGACTAACCAAAATGTCAGATGTTTTTCGGTTTCTTAACAACTAATTGACCAACATCTGCGGAGTAGGCATGGAGACTGAAAGACAATTTATGCTTGATCTGTTAATGTTGGAAGTTCTGACGCAATTGCGGCGCCTATGGACGCATGCTAAGGCCAAAGCAAGCTCCATATTGCATTGCGGAGGGCTCTGCATTGACATGTTTGGTTGACAGAAGGTGGGGGCGGTATGTCCTGTATAAACACAAACTCACTTCCTTGACAACTTCCTTCGCAATAGCGGTGCTCCGCTAAGCGCAAGAGGTATGAAAGCCCTGATTTCTGCAGACGCGGCATCGCAGTTGTTATGTTCTGTTAATTACTGATGTCCCCTTTAAGAATGGAGCATCCTTGGTCATGCGCAGTGTTGTTCTATGTTATTCTGGTACTAACTGATTCCAGTAAAATGTGAAGCTCCAGTACCATTTATTGTATTCAGAGTCTTTCTTATTATATAACTAAGTAATAAGAGCTAAGACACTACAGCAGTAAATGCTGTACTGCCACTTCAGGTGACGAATTGACCATGAAGAACCTTTAAGAGAAGCGAGAACGCGCAATCGAGAAGGCTAGAAAGCAGTTGCTTCGCGAGCCTGAAAATACATGATGTAAGTAATTGATAGTTGGTATTCAGCAGTCAAAGTATGACTTATTTACTTTGAAGAACTACTAAAATTTAGATTTTGTCAGACAGCATAGGCAGCAGCTCTATAGAGGTTAGTTGATGACTTGGAATGAAATAATAAAGTAATCAAATAAAACATTTTATTCAAGTAATGTGAATAAATGGTTAATAAGTGATAAGCAGTAAAGGCAGTCACTACCATCGTGGGTATTTTATTAATTGTAATATTCTGTGTTATAGCGTTCAACCCACATAATGCATAGCGCTAATCGTTCAGCAATGCCAGCCTGTAATACACTCCTGTCCCCGGTGGACCGACTCGTACATAAAGCAGCCTCCATTCAGCTGCAAAGGCATCAGTATTTTTTATGTTTGTGTGTGACGAAGACGATTAGTGATTAAGGCAGTAGCCTAACCTAGCCTGTTAACGTTAGCTAGCTACTACTAGTGGATATAATTTTAGCTAAAAGTAATCTATAGAGATTTGAAACAATTTGCTACCATGTCTAAGAGACAAAAAAAAAATCGCTTCCTGATAGTTTTTAACAATGAGAAGAGAGGCACAATCGCTAAACCACAGAAATTAGCTGGTTAAATTGATAAGCGTGCAGCAATGTCCATCAGCCTGTGTGAAGAATGATAAGCCTATGAGGACAGGCCATTCATTCGCCGAGAACAACGAGCCCGTTTGCTGATTCTTGCAGCGAAGACCACAAACCGGAGGATTCCGAGCCATGCATTTCCACCAATGATGACAGCTCTCTGGCTGGACAAGAACAGGTGGTCGCACCAGGCACAGCCACACCTCCAAACAATGCCGGCGAAGACGCTACTATCTTGGAACCGGATTCAGATTCGTCGCTACCCGTCCCCGATGACAGTGGTGGTGCTGCTGATGAATCCGACTTCCAGACAAAAAAATTGAAAAGGTCCCAGTGAGTGGCCAAAATATATGAATGGATCTTTACGGGATATGTTAGTGCAGGCTGGGCCACATCAGGAGGAGGAGGGGAATTTCCCAAGAAATGAAGGGCAACGAAAGTTTTCAGTGGCCCACTACAATAGGAGGATGGCGAACAGGGAGAGAGTGGAGAGACCATGGCTTGTCTATTCCAAGCAACATGATGCATGCAGCCTTCTGTTTTTGCTGCAAACTTTATTCACACGAGTGCAAATCTGCGCTGGTCAGGGATGGAATCAGGGACTGGAAGAATCAGTGACACCTCCTCAGCTCGCATGAGAACTCGCATGACCACCTAGATAGTTTCTAGAGGTGGAAGGAGCTGGAGGCTGATGTCCAGGCAAACTCAGATGATTTGAGGCCCATGGACAGCTACCGAGAGAAAACATAGCGGACTGCAATGCAGCACCACAGCAGAGGAAAGCGGCCACTAGGCGGAGACGAAACAAATAAATGCTGAAACGGAGGTTGGACAATAAAATTCGATTTGGTCATTGAATTGACAAAGCTTATTTTACACTGCTCCAGCGAAACGAGGCCCGCCATACATTTATGAAAGCACTTGTTTCCAAAGCTCAAATGATCTTACTGTTTTACAGTTCTACAGGAATATTAAAATATATGTTAAATATGTTATAACATTTTTATTTTTATTGTAATTGTAACAATTGTGGTGTCGTGACATTTTATTTAACCTTTATTTAACCAGGTAGGCAAGTTGAGAACAAGATCTCATTTACAATTGCGACCTGGCCAAGATAAAGCAAAGCAGTTCGACACATACAACAACACAGAGTTGCACATGGAGTAAAACAAAAATACAGTCAATAATAAGTCTATATACAATGTGAGCAAATGAGGTGAGATAAGGGAGAAAAGGCCATGGTGGCGAAGTAAATACAATATAGCAAGTAAAACACTGGAATGGTAGATTTGCAGTGGAAGAATGTGTAAAATAGAAATAGCCATGTGTTATAATAGGTGGGATATTATTAATAAGAAACTCAGTTTCCTACTATAGGTAGTAGGTTGCATAGTGATAGCAACATTGCAACTCTCCGATGCAGGGTTTAAAGTCAAATTCTCTTCTGCCTGGTAAGGGACCTCCAAAAGATGTTATGGGCATAAACACAGAATTACATAATTGGAGCCTATTTCTTCATCTTCCAAAAAAGAAGTGGTAAGCCTACCTGTTTGACAGACACAATTATCCTATCCATAGATGTCGGTATAGCCAAATACTCCAATACTGTCGCATGCACTGATTAAATACCTCTGTCTGGGAAGGGCTTGGTGTGTTTGACTAAAACCAGGGCTCGAATTGAGTGAGGGTATCACACATCCCTTTTGCCCTTTTCTTTAACAAAGGGTATCTATTGTTTGCTTTATGTTTTGAAATAAATACAAAACGTATCCAGATTATATGAAGCGTTCTATAACAATGCTTAACTGATGCCTTATGGTAGAAACAAGCTCTAAAATGCCTGCGAAAGACGTGACTGATGCCTGTGTGGATATATTGATTCCTCTCTATGACAATCTGAAGCTAAACTGCAGCCTATAATATTCGAGGAGTTTCAAAAAATTTACTTTGCTATTCTGTCCCTATTAATTGAGCTTTTCTCTTTCTGAAAAGAGAAGATGTTTGTTTAAACCCAGGCAGATTTTAGGGACGCACACTTCTGTTGTTGGGTTATACCATAGACGAGTAGCCAGCAGTTGAAGCTTACAGTTTTCTGCATCAGTAGAACCTCTGTCTGGGTGGAAAGGTAATTTTTGAAAGTGCCATGCTTAGATTCATACGGATGTGGATGTCTAAGACGTAATTATTATTGTCTCACATAGGGCGGCAGAACGTCCAGGGCATTGGTGATTTTATCAATGAAATCAGATTGAAAATATTAGGCTGTTATTGACATTGAACTGATTATATAGCCTACTAACCAGATGTGTTGATTGTTTAACTTGTAGCATAGGCATATTAATTGGACTGCTATTATGTTCTGTTCTTCCGACTTTTAGCTGAGAAAAAAATGGCCCAAGGCCAAACGTATTGGGGGAGGGGCAGATTTGTCTCGCCTAGGGCGGCAGAACTGTCTGAATATATATATATATATTATTATTTAAAACATGTATCACTACCATTCTAGGGTGGCTAATGCTACTTCCTGATGTTGCCAGGAGTACAGACTCACTTGGTGTGCAACATCCGAAAGTTGTCCGAAAATGGTGGTGGATTTTTTATTAGACCAGTACGCACATTTCGTCCGTGTTTTCTCCACTGACGAGCCATTAAATCAAGTTAAGGAGGAAACTGAATCCTTTGCAGCCTGAATGGAGGATGTTTTATGTACCAGCCGGTCCATAGGGGACAAGTGTATTGCTAGCTGCATACATTAAAGTCGGACGTAAAATGACAAACAAAATAAAAGGCCGGTTGGGCTAGGCTATATATGAACGGCGACAGGCTCCGCCTTCTGATAAACGTACCTCTTGCCATTCCTTTGTATCGGTCGAGGATCTTGACACTACTTGGGCGACTGGCGAGGGCGCGCTCTCGCATTATTCTCTCTGCGCGCTCCCGTGCCACCTTTAGTTCCAATAGCTGTAGCTTCCTCCGCAGTCCCCTGTTTTCTTTCTGGCTTTGAGTTATTTCCAAACGAAACACTGCATAGTCGTCGTCTACGACTTTACAGATCTCTGCCACGGCTGCATTCGCTAGCACCTCCATAATGGAGGCTATTTGAGTGTGAAAAACCATACAGTTAACGTTAGCCATTTTTAGCTAACCAGCAGCCAGCTAGCATCTATACAAAGCCCGGTGATCAACGCGAATTAAAAGCTGCCTGGGGTAATTATGCGAAGCTGTGCAGTTAAAAGCGTCACCGTTTTAGTTCCAGGGTGTTAATAAACGTCTAAATAACATCAATAAAAACGCTTGTTTCTGGTCACTGTTTACTTCCGTTCTTCTTTAAAGTTTTATGGCCGACTACACCTATTGGTGTATAGCTGCCACCTACTGTCTTCTTTGATATTATGGTGGTCCGAAAACAAATGCTATAGGTCCATGCCGCCACCTACTGTTTTGGATGTATATCAGCCCAAGTAATGAACAAAGTAAACAAGAACAAAACTCAATCTACTCCTTTATTCGGGATCTAGGGCCTGAGAAGGAAGAGCATCTTCGGACAGTATTTTTTGCAATGTTTCAGCAGTGAAGTCCTGGAAACCCCAAAACATTTCAGCTCCAGTTTCTTTGACTCTGTTTATGCAGTACAATTGATCATATATGCGATAAACACCCTAAAATCCACCTTCACAATCAGCATATCAGTTTCCCTCAACTGTTGAACAACACTCAGTCTCCACAGTCTCCGGAGCATCCACCGCCATGCCTTCAGCTCCACTCTCTCATTCAACTACCTCACGTGCCATTGTGTAGATTACCTGCTGTATAGCCCTAACCCTTGCCACTTCATACTCCTTTACCCTAACCGGGCACTCCGGGGAATTGGGAACGTGGTTGCCATCACAATTACAACATCGTCCACCCTCAGATTCTTCAACAACATTCCTTCGGCACACACTTGATACATGTCCATACCTTTTGCAATTCCGGCAAAACAGCGTCTTGGATACAGAAGCTCTCACCGCAGATATAACATATCCCATCTTCACATGTGAAGGGAGATACTCTTCGTCAAACATCAATAATACCGACAGGCTTTCTTCTTTCTCCCATCCAGTACACGGCGTGCTCCAACTACTCCTCGTAAACCACGATGCCTCCACATTTCGGGGCGGCAGGTAGCCTAGTGGTTAGAGTGTTGGGCCAGTTACCGAACGGTTGCTGGATTGAATCCCTGAGCTAGCTGACAAGGTACAAATCTGTCGTTCTGCCCCGGAACAAGGCAGATAACCCACTGTTCCGTGGTAGGCAGTCATTGTAAATAAGAATTTGTTCTTAACTGAATTGCATAGTTAAATAAAAAATGTTTAAATCCAACGCATGCCAGAGATGACACCTTTTAACAGTGCTCTGCTACAAAAATCAAAACTCTCCACTTCATAAAGCGATAGTTTGTCGATAATGCCTTTTCCTTCTGCTCTTTCAGCACACAAGAAATCAAAACAAAACCACTTCTGGTCACTCTGACCAACTCCACCTTTCCCAATGCATCCCTTACCATCCTTGATACTTCAAACGGATATCCCAAAAAAGCATCATTGTCAGTGAACCTAACTCCAACCAAAAACCTATACTCATTAACAACATTAGCCCTTTTTGTTCCATTTTCCTTTATCACCATCTTCCACTCTTCAACCAAACTATAAGGACCCACTCTCTCCACAAATCTCACTCCCACTGGGCCAGAATCATCCTTTAAATCATTGGAATGAGGCCCGAACGCGGCAGTCCTCACCGCGGGTTCCTCATCCACGCTCCCGTCAGATTCCATTTCCCAGCTATTAGAGCAGTATCCCTCTTTTTACACATGACACCAACCTCCCTTACCACCCCGCTTCCCTTTACACTCAACTCATTCTTGGCTGTCATCACTACACCTGCCATCGCAATTGATTCACCTTCACTTGTCATGTTCAATTTGTTCTCTAGCTCTTCCAGAAGTTCTGTGCAATCCTCCATTCCATATTCACTCAGAACATAATTCACTTTTCTTCTGTTTCCCTTGTCCACCATATTCTCCTTCACCAAGTCTTCCAGAAGGTTTGTACAATCCCCCACTCCATACTTATTCATAATATAATAATTCTTCCTTTTTCCCTAACCCAATTGCCTGAAGTTGAATGCCTGAAGTTGGGCAAGTAAGACTGGTGCTGCTTATGTCACAACCGTTGCCTTCTTTTTCAAGGCTTTATTGGCAGACTACATCCAAAAAAGGTGTATTTCCGCCACCTACTGGGTGGAGTAAAAACAAAGATACTTTAACAAGATTTGTATTTTTATTTTATCCACATATCCTCAAAAAACTAAACAAAAGTTAATATACTCCTTCACTTACTCCAATGTACTCAGATCCCTACACAGACTCTGGGGCCTGAGAGGGGGAAGCATCTTCAGACATTATTTACTGCAATGTGTCAGCTGTGAAATCCTGGCAATCCAAGAACCTTTTAGCCGCTTTAAAAATGATTTTCAGTTTCTTAGATTTATTGTTATTTTGTCCTGTATAATTAATCACCTGCTCAATAAACTTAACAAAATCAACCTTCTTCACGATTAGTATTTCAGGATCTCTCAACTGACTGACATCCACAGACTGTTGGGCATCATCCGCTGCCATAGCTTCATCATCTCTACTCACTGCTTCGCCAATTTCTGGACAACTATGGATTTAGAACCACGTAGAGTTATTGCAAGTCACAAAGAAAACAGATGATTCCACTATTCCAGCACCATTTCAACATCGTCTAATCACCAGTGCTTAGTCTAATACAGTGACGGTCTAACAGTGACAACTTAAAGATACCAACAATTATTTAGTCCATATGATGTGACTGTTCATGGTAAGGACTTATGTGTACGTGTAAGTAGAAAAAAAACATATTGACTCAACCTATTTGTAGAGAAACGCCAATGCATCCTCCTCTTCCATGTTGCATAAACGTTCTATGACTCTCTCATACACGCTTTTAGTTTTTGTTGTCCTAGGCTACCAGGCTAAAATGCTTGCTCGCTAGCCTAACTTCCTTTCATGGGCAACGATGCACCAGGCCAGTTAGTTAACATTAGCCTAAGGTACTACATCTAGATACATGTTGAACTTCCATCCTCTCAGGCCAGGGGCACAATGTACGAATTTATGGTAAGATCAGACTTGCCGTTATAATCAATGGCCAGTGTGGAGAATTAAGTAAAACCACAAGTCGAAATCCCTATCTCCATCCATGGCTAATGAGGGAAAGGAAAGACTTTACTTAGCTAGCTAGCCATTGGAGGACAACGACAACAGGATGCAACAATTCAAGTTCTGTCAATGATGTTTGGCTTGTAATGTGATGTGATTGGTCTGAAGCCAAATCGACACTGACTTCCCTTGAGACTTTTTGTTGTTGTTGCCCTTCCCTTGCTTTCAATGCTATGGTGGCAACAATGTCATGCGCTTTTTGACTAGACAGCATAGATGGGCTACACATACAGAGACAGAGGGGCGCTGTTTCGTTCACTTGGATGCTTTATCCTGGTGAGATACATCCAGCCTCTTGTGAATTGAAGGAAATGTATGGAACACAGAGAGACAAAATAAATTGTTTTGTATGTATTTTTCTTTATTTCTTGGTAATTTTTTGGAGGAAGCCTAGCTTCCCTTGGCATCCATGAATACAAGCCACTCCATATTATTACTGTTCATGGTTGCACCTCCTCTACTTCCAATTACACTGTAGAGAACATATCTTATTGGTTGAAACTCAAACGGTGTGGTTAAATGAAAAATGCTGTTCTTTGAAATACGGTACTGCTTATTACAATACACTTCCAATCTCCTATGATCAGTATCTTTTGAAATATTTACCTTAACTGATGTAGATGGAATAAAGTCATTCTATTATTTTATACTCTATTCTTTCTAACATGCAGACTACTTTAGAAAGAACAGTGGGTTAGCAAGAATAGAGTAGAAAAGAATAGAACGACTTTATTCCATCTACATCACCTCAATAAGGTAAATATTCAACTGTCTTTGTTCTAGGCTAGGTTTAAGGTCTCTCTCTAAAAACAGGTGTTCACAAAAGCTTGTTTCTATAATTTGTGTCCAAGCATCATAGCTGCACTTTTTGTTTATGGTTGATGCAGATTGTTGTCCATTAGCCAATGAGTGTTTATCAATGAGTTCAAAGCACGTGAATGTATCCAACTGGTATTAACGACTTCACAACTGGTAAGAGCGGCAGGTAGCCTAGCGATTAGAGCGTTGGGCAGTAACCGAAAGGTCGGCTCGAATACCAGAGACGACAAGGTGAAAAATCTGTCGATGTGCCCTTGAGCACTTAACCCTAATTTGATCCAGGGGGCGCCATACTACTATGGCTGACCCTATAAAACAAAAATATTTCACTGCACCTATGCGGTGCGTGACAAAACACCACCTCAAAATTGGTTTCGAACGCAGCATTAGTCTTTGAGCTCCCTCCTTGACCTCTAGGCCTCTTGTTTGGGTGTTGTTGGGATTGTGAGCTGTGTTATAGGCTAGGTACACTGCATTCGGAAAGTATTCAGACCCCTTAACTTTTTCCACATTTTGTTACGTTATAGCCTTATTCGAAAATGGATACATACCTATGTAAATACGTTTTTATTTTTAATAAATGTGTAAAAATGTGTAAAACCCTGTTTTCACTTTAACATTATGGGGTATTGTGTGTAGATTGATAAGTACAATTTTAAATTGTATACATTTTAGAATAAGGATGCAACATAAAATCTGGAAAATGGGAAGGGATCTGAATACTTTATGAATGCACTGTACCTCTTGTGGGAAAGCCCATTCTGGCACTGTCTGTATTGGTGGGGTAACCATGAGCTACTGTAATTGAGGAAGGCTAGATCTAAGTCCAGGCCCTTCTATGAACCCAGTCACGAGGCATTAGATGAGACCCTGAAGGAGAAGACATACTTCCTGATACACTACCACCAGGGGGGTCTCCCACTACTTTCTGTGAAGGCTGAAGCCCAGGGTGACCTGCTCTGTTAATCATTGATAACGGTTTATATAAGAAACAATTTTCTGTACACACAGAAACATGATAATAATAAAATGTTAACCACAGTCAAGCCAATCTCTACAACAGGGATTCAAGTACCTAACAATATGGAGCCATTAGTTAAAAAAATATATATAATAATTACATGTCCATATGTGTTGATTCAAGAATGAAGTAGACAAAATCTACGCCTCGCCCTAGTCTTAGCCAGTATGTTGTCATGGAGACTAAGTTTGGTTGTTGTTCTGTGTTCGACTGCCAGTTTCTGGTTGTGGTGAAAAGTGTTGTCCCCAGCCCAGATTTGAAGACGCTGTCTTATCCAGGGACCTCCACTATGTCGCCTCTGGTCCTGGCCTGCTCTGTGATGTGTCCCCTGTGCCCTTGTCTGCACCCGTCTGGGTCTGGGAATCCAAGATGGACACCCAGTCTCCTCTGTTAGCCTCCAGCCAACCAGCTACAGAAAGAGGTTAGAAAATGTGACCCGTTTCAGAAAGCTAGGCGTATGTCGCACGTCATTACTTCACAGGAGAGGCATTTGAACATAACAAAAAAAAAAAAAAATCAAAATGCAGTTATGGGCAGAAATGCCTTCTGGAAAATGTCCAGAAGGTCACATGACCCATTACAGTGACTGTCAATCATCAAATCATTGGAATGAGAAAAACAATCTATAAATAATGTTTATTTTGCATGTGCAGTTGGTGGTGGTAATGCACCTTAAAGTTGGTTGCCAACCGCCATATAAAGTCCAAAGAAGAAGAAGCCTGAAGGAGGAGAGATTACTAGAAACAAAATCTGTTTACCCTTTTATCTGTGGATTAATTGTCAGAGTAGAGGACCTTGTGTATTTCAGGTAAATTAACAACCCAATGTTTATATCCCAGGACAAATTAGCCAGCAACAGCAAGCTAGCTAGCTAAATTGCGATAAATGTTTAATGCTTTTCGACCTGTCCCCAAATGAATACAGTTGGTTCAGAGTTCGTTTTGATATTTCAACCTGCGTGTCCAGATCGCGTCTGGTGTGGGTGGACAAAATCAACATGGACGCATGCGTGTGAGCGGTGTGGTCAGCATGTAAGGCACTGAGGAGGCGTCTCTACAGGGTAGGGGGGCATCGTGGGTTAGGGGAGGGTTTGGCCGGGGGGGGGGGGGGGGGCATTACTTTGCTCATTGTGCTCTAGCTACTCCTTGTGGCGGGCCGGGCGCCTGCAGGCTGACCTCAGTTGTCAGGTGAACGGTGTTTCTTTCGACACATTGGTGCGGCTGGCTTCCTGGTTAAGCAAGCAGGTGTTAAGAAGCGCGGTTTGGGGGCCTCCTGGGTGGCGCAGTGGTCTAGGGCACTGCACTAGCGTCGTCCGGGTTAGGGTTTGGCCGGTAGGGATATCCTTGTCTCATCGTTCACCAGCGACTCCTGTAGCGGGCCGGGCGCAGTGCGCGCAAACCAAGGTAGCCAGGTGCACAGTGTTTCCTCCGACACATTGGTGCGGCTGGCTTCCGGGTTGGAGGTGTAACAGTATAACTTTAAACCGTCCCCTCGCCCCAACACGGGCGCGAACCAGGGACCCTCTGCACACATCAACAACGGTCGCCCACGAAGCATCGTTACCCATCGCTCCACAAAGGCCACGGCCCTTGCAGAGCAAGGGGAAACCCTACTTAAGTCTCAGAGCAAGTGACGTAACTGATTGAAATGCTAGTAGCGCGTACCCGCTAACTAGCTAGCCATTTCACATCCGTTACACTCACCCCCCTTTCAACCTCCTCCTTTTCCGCAGCAACCAGTGATCCAGGTCAACAGCATCAATGTAACAGTATAACTTTAGACCGTCCCCTCGCCCCGACACGGGCAAGAACCAGGGACCCTCTGCACACATCAACAACTGACACCCACGAAGCGTCGTTACCCATCGCTCCACAAAAGCCGCGGCCCTTGCAGAGCAAGGTGCAACACCACTTCTAGGTTTCAGAGCAAGTGACGTAACTGATTGAAACGCTAGTAGCGCGTACCCGCTAACTAGCTAGCCATTTCACATCCGTTACAGAGGCGCGCTGTGTTAAGAAGCAGTGCGGCTTGGTTGGGTTGTGTTTCGGAGGACGCATGGCTTTCGACCTTCGTCTCTCCCGAGCCCGTACGGGAGTTGTAGCGATAAGACAAGATAGTAATTACTAACAATTGGATACCACGAAAAGGGGGTAAAAAAAAATGTAAAAAGAAAAAAAAGAAGCGCGGTTTGGGGGGTCATGTTTCGGAGGACGCATGACTCGACCTTCGCCTCACGATCGCGTTGGGGAGTTGCAGCGATGAGACAAGATCGAGAGAAGGGGGTAAAAGACAACAAATGACCAACTTTAAAAAATATATAAATAATAAGTTGTATACAAATCCCTTTCATTTGAAACGTTAATCATTACAGGCAATACTATAGCTACAATGTCAATTGCACAATTGGTTCTGTGTTAATTGGTTCTGTATCCTGATTGTCTATGGCGTCAGATGAGTGCCAAATCGAGATGGAGCACGCGAGCAAGAATATACATCACAGAACGAGCAGATTTGTATCGCATAAACTACTTTGAGCGTGCATAAGTTGGGCTGGAAATTAAACTTGAGAGCTTGAAACATTGATATTGAACAAGTTGAAAATCATTGTTGAATGCAATAATTTAGTCCGAGAGAATTTTTTCCCCCTGAAGAAGCATTTATCAAATGGGAAAACTCAGATGTTTCTGCACTCTCACGAATACACCCGGCCTATGCATGAAAGTCTCATCTCACACACACAATTTCCATTTTGCTCTCATTGTACATCTCACGGAGTGAATGTTTTACAGTTCTACATCGTGGGGCTCTGCTCCTAGTGGTTACCCAAGGTGCCAGGGTTCCGGTCTAGAAGTTCGGATATTGATTGAACGATCCGTACACGGATCGAAGAGCTTACTCTTTCACATTCCGAAAACCTTAAGGTGATATTGTATTTAATAATGTATTCCGTTTCCTTAGGGAGAATGGTTTAATTGGGTAGGGATGTGAACGAGGCTTTAGACCTTCCCTGTCCACACTCCAGTTCAATTGGTTGCGGTAATGCATCACTAAAGTTGGTTGCCAACCGCCATTTAAAAACCACCGAAGAAGTGTAAACGGAAGTGAACAGTAACCAAGAACAATATCCACGGCAGCGTTGTTATTGTTATTTATCACCTTGGAACTTAAAATATTACTTATGTAACTGCACAGCATCACATACTTACCCCGGGCAGTGTTTAATTCGCGTTGGAGACAGGACTTGGTTGATAGATGTTATCAAGGTAACGCTAGCTAGCTGCTAACGTTAGCTAACAACAATGGCTAACTGTAGGCCTATGGTTTTTCACACTCAAATAGTCTCCATCATGGAGGTGTTAGCGAATGCAGCTGTGGCAGACATCTGTAAACTCGTAGACGACGACTATGCAGTGTTTCGTTTGGAAATAACTCAAAGTCAGAATGAAAGCAGGGCATTACGGAGGAAACTACAGCTACTTGAAATGAAGGTGACACGGGAGCGCGCAGAAAGAACAACGCGAGAGCGTGCACGTCCCAGTAGTGTCAAGATCCTCGACCGATACAAAGGAATGGCAAGAGGTAGGCTACATTTAGCAGAAGGCCGAGGCTGCGGGGCCTGTCGTCCCGATCACATCTGCCCATGTGTGATGTTAGATGTGCTAACCACATATGGTTACCCAGAATTGAGTCTTGGTCAGTTTTGGAATTGTATGAAATAATTCCCCAGGTTACTTAGCTAACTTGCAGAAAGACACTATCATATTCTATCCAGATTCTTGATTTACTGGCATTTCCTATTATTTACTAATTGAAAACAATGAGGCATGGAACTTAATACATTGATCAATACATAGTAAATCAAGAAGTGTTACCTCACATCCTTGCCAATTGTAGACAGTGTCAAAAATGTCAATAGTGTACAATATACCGTTGAGCATTGACAGTGCCTAACCTAACCACCTCTTTTCCCCCAATCACTCTCTCAGGTGAAGGACATCTCACTGGAGGCTACAGGAGCTCTGTGAAACCATCGGGTCACAATACATTGAGAGATGACCAACCAATCACTGTTGATGAGGGTAGTGGAACCTCAACCCAGCATGTTATTGTGATAGAGGTTAGTGTAATAGTATTACATAAAAATTACAGTACATCAAATGTGGCCCGTTTATTTCAGAAAGGCTTCCCTCAGCTATTCATTTGCTCACATCCCAACAACATTAATAACCACTCCTTTTCTTGTGTCAGTCTGCAGATGAAAATGCAGCAGGTCCTGGGGTCAAGCTGGAGAGGACTGAACGAGAGAAGGACCCACGGCACCAGACTGGAGCAGCGGCTGGAGTGTCGCCCTCTGTAGCCAGTGAGGAACTCGCCACTGCGCCAAAGGCCAGGACCCGACGCAGGATCACGGAGGTCAGTGGAACGCTGAACGCCGTCCTCAAGTCAGAGACAGACACCGAGACTTTAACTGTAACACAAAGGCTCTTACACGCAGGATCTGACCACAGATCAGACCCAGAGAGACTGGGCTGTCCTCCTGTTCCCGGCTCAGAAAACTTTCTGGTATTTCACCAGAGCCAGGGGACAGTTAATTCCAGTGGAGATGGAGATGGTGATGGTGACACGTTAGACACTGGCGGTGATCCATCTTGTTCTTACGCTACAGTGATGGACCCTGGCAACATGCTCTTGGGTTTAGAGACACAGACTGATCTGTCTAGACGGGACTGGAACCGGTACAGTAGTAGTGTATACTCTGAAGGGTGCCTAGATAAGAAAGGGGAGGTTATAGTGGTAGATGAGGTGACTGTGAAAGTGGAGGGCGACGCTCCTCCCACATGGAATGCAGATAGTCACGTAGAAGATGGACACTCACAGAACAGAGATTTCTTTGATTACAGGGGAAGCTTAGAGACAAATCTAAATGTCGCGACCCACTCTCCTTTACACTCGTTCAGGGATCATGATGCCGTATTCACGTCGAAGGCACTTTCCGATTCACATGGCAGCGTTCTTTTCGATCAGGCATTGAACTCAAATGACAGGGCTATAGCCCAGACTCAGGGAGGGGGGGCCACATCTGGCAATAGTAAAGAGAAACGGTTCCTCTGCATGTTCTGTAACAAAGGTTTTAGCTGCCCCCAGAAGGTGGAGATCCACCAGAGGGTCCACACTGGAGAGAAACCCTTCAGCTGTACCCAGTGTCATATGTGCTTTGCAGAGGCTGGCAACCTGAAGAGGCACCAGAGGGTCCACACAGGGGTGAAACCCTTCAGCTGTACCCAGTGTCAAATGCGCTTTGCTCAGGCTGGCGACCTTAAGAGGCACCAGAGGGTTCACACAGGGGAGAAACCATTCAGTTGCCCCCACTGTGAGAAGAGGTTTTCCCGCCAGCACCAGCTGAAGATGCACCTGAAGGTTCACACGGAAGAGAGGCCATTCGCCTGTACACACTGCAGGAAGAGGTTCTCAGAGAGGAGCTACCTCAGGATACACCAGCAGAAAAACCATTCCACTCAATAACATAGAAAGTAACCATTCCACTCGATAGCTTCTGACATTTAGATCAAACTCTTCATTAAAGACAGATTAATTTTCATTGTTGTCAGCATAAAGATAACGAGAGTAATAGATTTGTGTTGAATATTTCTGGGTAGAATATTGCTTCCAGACATTGTGTGTTATATATATATGGCATATTTCAGCCTAAAAAGTCTGTTAGATGTTGTGTTTGTACTGTGTAGCCTATATAATGTTCACAAATGCCTGTTTCAGTACTTCTATTCAACTACTTAATGTTTTTCCTAAGACACTTGTAATGAGAAAATGAATGCAGTTCATCTAGTTCATGCAGATTTTTGTTGTGTGTATGTGTGGTTTTCATATGGTGTATTTAAAACTTGTTTATGTTTAATAAACACAAAATGGGACTTTTCATTCTAAGATTTTCATTGAGACTCCCTTCATCACATCTTCTCACCCTATTCTGCATACACACTACAGCGCTTCATAGCCAAGTTAGTCACTAGTTAACAAAGTCATTATTATGACTAAATCCTGCCTATTTCTAAAATGTATCTTCTTAAAATTAGATTTTAAACCTAAACTTAACTACACTGATATATATACATTATGCCTAACCCTAATCTTAAAATAAAACCAAAAAGCACATTTTTGTTTTCATTAATGTTTACGATATAGCCAATTCTTATTGTGTGGCTGTGTTAATTAGGGACAACCAATACCTAACAAACACCTACTATACAAGTTAAAAGAGTTTAGTCATGTTTGTCTGATGATGCCTTTTGACTAATCATAGCTTATATTTAACCTCAACATATTTCAAATCAAATCAAACTTTATTTGTCACATGCACCAAATACAACAGTTGTAGACTTTACTGTGAAATGCTTACTTACAAGCCCTTAACCAACAGTGCAGTTCAAGAAGATGGGTTTAAAAACAAGGAAGTCATTCTACAGTATAGGACTCAAACAACGTTGGGATGGGTAAACACTCCATGTTGAAAGTGTTTTTATTATCTGTGTGTACGTACCTGAGGGAGTGTATGTCTGTGTAATCTGTATCACCTGTCTCTTCCAGGAGGAGGAGAGTCCAGAGGTGCTGCTGGTGAAGGAGGAGGGGTATGAGGAGGGTCTGGGGAACCCTGAGGGGACCATGGTCATGGAGGACAACCAGACTACACCACCTCCTGAACCCACAGAGGAAACAGCTGAGCAGCATAGGACCACACACAGTCACACTGAGGTGAGTCCACTGTGAACTACTGCCTGAATGGTATTAGGTAAGGGCTCTTATCCACAATACCTCTTAGAGTGGGAGTGCTGATCTAAGATCAGTTGTGCCTTTTAGATCATAATTAATATTAATATATAGACAGGTGGGGACCTGGGCCCAGAACTATCTTAATAAGAAAAAATAATTAAAGTTCATAAGATAGTAAGTGCAATTCCTCAACAATATCTTAGAATTCACGATGTTCTGATGAGCTTCTCAAATATCTTCTTAGGAATCCTCTTAAGATGGTTGTTGCTAGGTAACCGTTTGTGGCAATCATGTTAGCATATTTTGTACTGAGATCACCAAAACATGTTCTTGGGTTTAAATATTCAATACTGAAACATTCCGATGAAGTTTGTGAGTGAATGAAACATGTTCAATCGCTTTCATTAGCTTTTTCTCTCACTGCCCTGAGTTTAAGACAAGGATTTAGCTATCTTGGAATTAATAACGTTTCCAATAAGTTTATTTTCAAGAATCTAATTTCTTCTTAGGAGAAACATAAGAAATAGCACAAAAACATTTCCAATAACCTTTTTGAGGAATATAAACTTTTCTTAACTTTCTTCTTAAGTCTATAGTTAAGGAAAAAATGGCAGGTAACTTAAGGATCCGCCACTTTTTTAAAAAATGTTCACCTAAAATGACATACCCAAATCTAACTGCCTATAGCTCAGGACCTGAAGCCAGGATATGCATATTCTTGATACCATTTGAAAGGAAACACTTTGAAGTTTGTGGAAATGTTAAATTAATGTAGGAGAATATAACACATTAGATCTGGTAAAAGATAATACAAAGGAAAAAAATGTTTTTTTTGTATTTTATTTGTACCGTCATCTTTGAAATGCAAGAGAAAGGCCATAATGTATTATTCCAGCCCAGGCACAATTTAGATTTTGGCCAAAATGTTGTATCAAGACTGCCCAAATTTGCCTAATTGGTTTATTAATACATTTTCAAGTTCATAACTGTGCACTCTCTTCAAACAGTAATATGGTATTATTTCACTGTAATAGCTACTGTAAATTGGGCAGTGCAGTTAGATTAACAAGAATTTAAGCTTTCTGCCAATATCAGATATGTCTATGTCCTGGGAAATGTTCTTTTTACTTACAACCTCATGCTAATCACATTAGCCTACGTTAGCTCAAATGTCCCGCGTGGAACCCACCGATCCTGTAGAGGTTTTAAGAATACATTTCTTCTTAAGAAGGTTTTGTGAATCTGGGCCCTGATCCTCGATCAGCATTTCTACTCAGAGAAAAGCCTCTCTTTTTTAAATTATTATTTCTTTACAACACACCACACTCTACCAACAGCAAAACACACCACATTTCAACACATTACATTGTTCTCTCTCATCCTGGTCTAAATCCGTTTTTGAATACTATTAAGCACAAGATAAAGTCTCGGTATGTTGAGCTCAACAGTCGGTTTATTTTTCAACATGTTATATTGGGCAATGCAGAAGTGCTTATTGTAAATATTTATGGGCTCCTGAGTGGCGCAGCAGTCTAAGACATTGCATCTCAGTGCTAGAGGCATCACTACAGTATCCTGGTTCGATCCTGGACTGTATCACAACGGGCCGTGATTGGGAGTCCCATAGGGCGGCACACAATTGGCCCAGTGTCGTCCGGGGTAGGCCGTCATTGTAAATAAGAATTTTTGTTTTTAACTGACTTGCCTAGTTAAATAAATGTAAATTAAAAAAATAAAAAAATAATGAGGATATGTCTTTGCTTTTTTTCCTGATATTCAGTGTCGACTATACAATTCCCCAGAAATACTATGTATTATATGAGGGGATTTTAATCAAATATGGAATGTGGAGGACAGATCAAGTAAGAAAGCCTTTCCAGCTACAAAATCTATAACATTACTATTGGATATGATCAATAACAATGGGCTTGTAGACATCTGGCAAATAATTAATCCAGTAGACAATATACATTTTACTCTCCAGTCCACAAGGTCTACTCCAGACTAGACTAGTTTTTTCGGTCCAACTTACAATCAGTGACAATAGATAACATTATTATCTGATCACAGTCAGGTAAAGTTGGTTGTAGAAATGGAGGTAAGCATAGAACTGTTGCGGTATTACCGTCACACCGGCAGTCACGAGTCACGAAAGCAGTCAAATTCCATGTGACCTTTTAGTCACGGTAATCCAAGCTCTGATACTGCTGATGGTCCTGGTACTCAGCACTCTATTGTCCCTCGAATCACACTGACATCAATGCAAATGTATTCGAAAATCTAATCAAACACTTCATGAGAGCCCATGAGCTCATGTTGTGCAACATTTCAAAAGGCTATGCAATTGCGTGAGAAAACAGAGTGAGGGCCTCTACTGAAAATAGGAGGATCAGTTTTATATACGCTAGGCCTACTATATCTATTTCTCAACTTTCCTAATATTAAGCACATTGCTTATATTTACAACAGGAGTATAGCCTACCTGGCTGACATGAAAATAAACCACGGGGAAAAGCGTCCTCCGCTCGCTATTTAAGTGCATAGATGACATGTATTTTTCCCCGCTGACCCTGTTTTGATACAGGTGCATGATAATGGTCCATTCTAAATCAAAACAAATTTCACACATATATTATTTAGTATATGTAAAGACAAGATTAAATCAAGAATAGTCTGATGGGTGACAATATTAGCCTATCACTTGTGAATGATGCCTTAGCATAAGAAACAATGCATTTTTTAGAAACTTTTTCAAATCATAGTCACACACCTCATGTAGCCTAGCCCATAGGCCTACATGTTTTAATAAGGTTTTTCACAACTAAAAAGAGGCCAAATAACTACTTAAAATTAAGCACATTAATCCACTTTACAAGGGGTGTAGAGCCTAACTGGCATATATAAGCAGCGCCTGAGTTTCAAGTTTGTGGAAGATCATTTTCACCATAAAAATGCACCCTTATAATAACAGTATTACATGCATAATTGCATTTGCGGTGTTTTCCGCTAATGGAACATTCACGCTTATAGCCTACTACCATGTGCGCATTGCAGCGCTTATAATGTGAAGAAATAGCCTAATAGTTTATTAACTTTTTAAGCTAAACGTTCTGATCTGTTGCGTCAGTGACATTGTGTAAAAAAGTTTTTGTTGATGTTAGTGGTTGTATTAATTTGAGATCTATCGAATCCCACAACTGTCCCAGACTATGTTTGGAATATTTATTTCTTGCACAGAATATAATAGGCCAACTTTTGTACTATGGGGGATAGTAGATTGACTAGTGCTTTTGCTGTTCGTTAGGCCTACTCATATTGTTGGCTGACAAAAAGTAAATGTGGACAGTTCTTCCAATATTTCAGGAAACTAGGCGTATGTTGTGAGTCACTACTTCACAGGAAAGCCGTTTGAATGTAAACTTTTTTTAAATCAAAATGCGTTTTTTGGCAGAAATGCCTTCTCTAACATGTGAATTTTCATGTGCCTTTATAACAAATTATGCCGTCTGTAAATACAAATAAAATGGTTAAATTACGAGCCTAGTTGGTTAGGCCAGCAACCTTCCCGGTAGCCATGATTGGCTAAGATAATGAGTGGGCTGGACATGCATAGAGATGAGTTTGGATTGGTCTGCCATACAGCATGCTTCTGTCTATTTGAGCTGGTCAGTATGTCTAGGTAATCATGTCTAACGTGGCTTTTTAAAAAATGTATCCTGTAGTAAAACTGCATAAGCCTAATGTCAAGTTAAAGTGTACTGTTAGCTAGCTAAAAGTAGCTGGCTGGCTTGCTAGCTAACGTTATGTGTATGCTCTCCACTTTCTGGAGACTGAATTTTGAAATCGGTGAAATTTGAGTATGATAGCTAAGGAGATGGAGAAAACACCTGTCTCCGGATTACATCTTCAAACTAAGGGCAACCATGGCATCAGACAGGAGACGCGTCCAATCATGATGTATACAAGTAAAATAGTCTAGCTAGCTACATTTTCAGATATTACACATTTCTAATTTTGACAGAAAGTGGTTTCATTTCAAGTTAAAGTGTACTGTTAGCAAGCTAACATTATGTGTATGATCTTATTCTTCGTATCTCAGACACATTTGCTTGACTAGTTATAGCCTAATGTTAGCTAGCTAACATTGAACCTGGTTGGTTAGCTACCTGCAGATTCATGCAGGTAGCTAACCAACCAGGTTCATGAGTTGGGATTATGAGTTGAGATTGTGGTTCATTGTTTAGCTAGCTAGCTACATGTCTTAACAAAAGACTCTACTATGCAAGTATCCATTTCAATAGTGTCACTGCAGCAACTGTTGATAGACGTACTAGCTACGGCTACTGTTATTTTTCACTGTCTTTTTACTGTTGTTTTTATTTCTTTACTTACCTATTATTCACCTAATACCTTTAAAAAAAATGCACTGTTGGTTAGAGCCTGTAAGTAAGCATTTCACTGTAAGATCTACACCTGTTGTATTTGGCGCACGTGACAAATAAACTTTGATAAACTGGTAAATTCGCTCTGGCTATCTACTCCGATTTCAGACCACGGGTAAGATAGTCTAGCTAGCTACATTTTCAGATATGACACGTTTCTAATTTTGACATAGTCTTTTCATTTCAAGTTAAAGTGTACTGTTAGCTAGCTAACGTTAGCTTGCTTGCTAACTAACATTACGTGTATGATCTTATAATTCGTATCTCAGAGCCACTAGTTATAGCCTAAAGTTATTTAGCTAACATTTAACCTGGTTAGTTAGGTACCTGCAGGTTCATGCAGGGTAGAACATCATGAGTTGGGATTATGGGTCATTGTTTAGCTAGCTAGCTACATGTCTTAACAAAAGACTCTCGTCTTAGTGTGCCAGAGCGCAGAATTCCGGATGAATTTACGAATGCTCAACATCCATGAATATGGCCGGTGTCAGTAAACTCTCTGAATTTACGTCAGACAATCTGACAGCACAGTTGCAGTCACCGACACTCTGGATAACATAAAAGCCTAACCAGCTCTGCTAGGGCGAGTAATTTTCAGTGAGCTGTTCTCTCTCACTTATGTGCCTGGAAGTAGCTAGCAAGTTAGTACAGAACGCTCGGATCAACCCTTAAAGCTTAAGAGGGTGTGAACGATGCTGAATGGGTGTAGACAAAGAAGGGCTCTCCAATAGTAGTACCAAAACATTCAAAGGCCATTTTCTCAAAAGTGAGTTTACAAGTTTATCAACTTTCAAAGCAAAATTACTTTCCCATTGTTCCTCAGCGGTAGTGTATGATATACCATTTTCTAGCGCTGAGTCTCTACTTTTATCCAATGTAAAAAAAACACAATTGAAAATTTAGCTACATAAGACCTATTTGAGCCGGTTTTCAATATGCACCTCGGAATTGGATAAGGACGCGCACAGTTGCGTGCGTCCCTGATGAGTCTGTCTTCACTTGTAGCCTGTGAGAAAGACCTGATCACGTGATGGAGCGCGCAGCACTCAGGGAGAAGCGCACAACGGCCACTGGCCACACAAAGGGGATGCCGCTGTGAAATTCCAGGCATTATCAAGTGCTTGTCAAATTATGAATGAGTGACTGTTGTAGTGTGTACAGCCAGCACAAAAAAACTAAGCAGAGCTCATGCCTTTCAAGCAACTTTTTTCAAATGATCATTTGTCGCATCATGTAGCTTTACAATGTATTCAAAATCTAAACATGTAGCCCAACGTTTATAGAACAACTAAAGTTACATTAATAACATTAAATTAAGCATATAGTAATACCTATTTCTTTGTTAACCTCTCAACACAGAATGTGTGCACTCTCAAATTGTTTGGAGAAAATATCCTTTCTATTTTATTCATCTTTGTTCAGTTGTATTCTTCATACGATAAAATAATGCCACGGAATTCTAAGAAAATCTTGTCTGCTAAATGAACTAGTGTAGCCCACAGCCATTTGGCATACTGTAGCCAGATCAGGACCTAACATAAGGACAACTCAGAGTAAGCTTTTCTGTTCTTACTTTTTCTTTATATCATGCTTCTTTAGACCTGTCTAAAATAAATAATGGATTTATTGTGAAGGTGTAGGCTATATTACATGGATTTATTAGACTTTTTAAAATGTAGATGTTCCAAAGGTCTGCATCAGTGGCTTGTAGGCTACACGTGGAAGCCAGGAGATGCTAAATATGTTTGTTAATTAACTGTCAATTACCGTGAGACCGACAGTGTCAACCAAATAAATCACTGGCTGAGGACTGTCACAGCCCTAGTTAAGCCTACCCAAAAAGTACAAATGGTGATTTAACCCTTCACCATTGTCAACATGATTTTGTACCTTTTATTTGTAGAGCAAAAAGTCAACTGTGATTTTATTTTTGTTTGGGAAGCCTTGAAGGTTGTTTTGAGGGGTAACATTTTAGAGCTACTGAAATCAAAGGCACCAGGAAGTGATGGTTATACCTCAGAATTTTAGAAGCAGTTTGTAACTATACCTTCACCAATAGTGCTTAGACTGTATAACCATTTTTGGGATCATTGTACAGTGAATAGAACTACTGCAGTTATCACGCTCCTTCCTAAAGGGGGGAAAGACCTGTGTCAATGCTCTAACTATAGACCAATCGCTTTACTGCATGTTGATTCCAAGATACTTTCTAAACTATTAGCAAACAGACTTTGGAAAGTTATTCACTCTTTGATTTCAACTGACCAGGTTGGTTTCATTTGAAAAAGATATAACTCAATATTTTTTCTATACAATGGAAAGATTTGGGTTTGATTCTTTGTTTATAAGATGGGTCTGCAGTATATACAATAGCCCGAGAGCAGCAGTTATAACAAATTGTATATCTCCTTTATGTTGGAGAGGGGCACAAGGTAGGGATGTCCGATATCTCCGTTGCTCTTTGTTTTAGCATTAGAAACATTAGCAGAAGCCATAAGACGACAAAGTGATATTGAAGGTATTGTGGTGGAAAATCATGAGCATCAACTGGCAATGTACACAGATGACATGTTGTTTGTTAGGAATCCTGAAATGTCAATTACGGGCTACTCGATTTGGTCAATGAATATACAGAGATTGCTGGCTTCAGAAAAAGTCAGAGGTACTCCGCTAAATTATCGATGCACTGAAGACCAAATTTCAGTTTTCAATTTAGCTTGGGCACCAAGGTCTGAATTATCTTGGTATTTTCCTATCATCAAATAAAAAGTTCATGCTTGAAAAGAACTTGGAAGCTATTTTGAATTCCTTGAAAGCCGACTTTGTGAGATGGTCCTCCCTTTTTTTAATGTTCTGAGCAAGAATTTAAATAATACACATTACAGTGGCTCCAACAATCAATTACAAACAAAGCATGCTGCTTCTCAATCTACCACAATCCATCTTTAAGAAGATCAATTAAATTATCAGTCATAAGTTTGGACACACCAACTCATTCCAGAGTTTTTCTTTAATTTTGTACTGTTTTCTACATTGTAGAATAATAGTGAAGACATCAGAACTATGAAATAAACATATGGAATCATGTAGTAACCAAAAAAGTGTTAAACAAATCAAAATATATTTTATATTTGAGATTCTTCAAAGTAGCCACCCTTTGCACGCTCTTTGCATTCTCTCAACCAGCTTCATGAGGTAGTCGCCTGGAATGCATTTCAATTAACAGGTGTGCCTTGTTAAAAGTTAATTTGTGGAATTTCTTTCCTTAATGCATTTGAGTTGTGTTGTGGCAAGGTAGGGGTGGTATACAGAAGATAGCCATATTTAGTAAAATACCAAGTCCATATTATGGCAAGAACAGCTCAAATAAGCAAAGCGAATTGACAGTCCATCATTAATTTAAGATATGAAGGTCAGTCAATGCGGAAAATTTCAAGAACTTTGAAAGTTCCTTCAAGTGCAGTCACAAAAACCATCCAGCGCTATGATGAAACTGGCTCTCATGAGGACCGCCATAGGAAAGGAAGACCCAGAGTTACCTTCAAAGTAGCAACCCTTTGCCTTGATGACAGCTTTGCACACTCTTGGTATTCTCTCAATCTGCTTCATGAGGAGTGCTTTTCCAACAGTCTTGAAGGAGTTCCCACATATGTTGAGCACAGGCAGTCAAGCCGGCACATAAAACAATTAAATTTAAACATAATTTGAACGAATTGAAAAGTTACATAAAGGATGTCCATTCCAAAAACCACCTGGCATCCAGGGTGTACAAATTATTAAATGAAAAAACAAGGGGACTACACCTTCCCTTAAGGGAAAAATAGGGTGAAGATTATAAAATAGAAAAAATGTAAAGGAAAAAGGTGTCAACACTGTTTTAGAATGTAAAGACATTCTAAAACACATAGTTTAGCATAATATAATCAACAGAACTTACTGACCTCTGTGTAAAATGAACAAGGCAAAAATGACAACTGACAGCAAATGTTGGCGATGTAAATCAGATGATGCTAGGCTTTGAAGCTACTGTCTTAGAGTGAACAAAAACAGGGGGAAATGTATGTCATTGATACCAAATCATTATACCAATCAATAAAATATCATTCATACAAATCATGTCAACAATGAGAAACTGAACTGCTGGCATTTCTTTCTCTGTGACTGCAAATGTATCATTATTCATACTATCAATTACCTATTTATATGTTTATTGTTTTTGAAATTTTGTTGCAGTCCTCCCATATATGCAACATTATTGTTTATTTATTTTTCAGGGATGAATTCATGTGATATGCAAAGGAAATAAAGGAAAGTATAGAGATGTGGAGAGAATTTTGCAGGTTTAAAGCTTGTTTCCTGCAATTCTACACATTTTGTCATGAGGTGCAAAGAAAATTTTGCCGTTTTAAAGCTAATTTTGTTGCAATTCTATACAATTCTCTCCACCAACAAGAGGGGTGTCAACAGCTTGTCATGAACAGTGCTTGTGCCCATAGAAATAGACGAGGCGCATATGCGGGATGTTCCCCAAAGCTGGAATGTGGGACCCCGAGTGAAACAATTTGGGAACCCCTGGTCTACCGGCTCCGCTGATTCAGCCTCCCTCTGTGCTCGCTCAGCGTCCAACTGAGCATGTTCTTCCTCAGTAAATTCTGGCTCGAATAAACATGTCTCTGAATAAAAATTGTCTTCTTCTTCTACCTCCAAGTCCAACATGATTTATCTAATGTTATGATGACTTGCCAATAAGCAAGTTAGCTACGAGAGTACACAACAGCTAGCAGCTTCCCGGGAGTTTTTGTTTTCAAAACGACACCAAGTCTCACAGGAAGAGAGAGCAGGCAGAACCCAAAGTAGTCCGTAAAATCAGGAAGTTGATAGAATCTCATTGCTTACGATTATCAGTAATTTTAACAAATGTATAAATATTGATTACTATGTAAGACTATAAATTACCAACCACCCAGCTTTGGAGAAGTCAGAAGGTCTATTTCCCTGCTTTTGAGAGGAGCTGGCTAGCAAATACCCATAGATTTCCAGCAATTGCTCTAAGCTAACGATTTGCTACCTTCAACTTCCTTCAAATTGCACGCAGAGACATAAAAATGGTATCCATGAGTTCGTCTGACTCTGGTTAAGTAGGAAATTCCCAAATACCAAAGTATCCCTTTAATAGACCAATAAGAAATAGCGTTCCAAACCTCTCTACCAATAACAGCTAGTTTTCATTTTCCCCTCCCCAATCAGACCACGCCCAGACAGTCCTATCTAAAATCTTGCTTGAAAAATTGCTCTTTGCTAAGAAGCTATTTAATTGAAATCAATCACAGTAAGGTATTTAATTGTTACCCAGAAATGATTTTATATTGAGATAAAAGCAGGTGCATTGGACCTTTAAGTCTGGGACCATGACTTTGAATTATTAAACCATTAAAGGGTTTGTTTGGGATTTTGGCAATTAAGCTCTTTATCTTCTTCCCCAGAGACCGATGAAGTTGTGGAAACCATTTTACGTCTCTGTATGTAGGAAGTTTGAGGTAACTTTTCAAGCCAGTGCTAACTAGCTCACCGTAAACACTGGAAGTATTTGGGTACAGCTAGCATACTAGGTGTACCCGAAGACTTCCATTCTTTGCACTAAGCTAGTTAGCATGGGCTCTCCAAATTACCTCTAACTGCCTGCATACTGGATGCAGAGACATAATAATGGTATACAGCATTTAATCTGACTCTGGGGGAGGAGATAAGGGCTTCATTCCCAAAATCCGGAACTATCCTTTTAAAGAGTGTCAAGTAAGCAAATCACCTAACATGTTTGCATCATTTCAAATCACCTAACATGTTTGCATTGTACTCATAGCAATCCCTCATTGCCCAATCAGAAGATGCTCCATAGCAGGGTGCTCATATCAGATTTCTTGATCCAACATCCTCTCACTCTGTATCTCTTACAGGAAGTAGACATGGAGGATGGGAAGCCTGATCTGCTGCTGGTCAAAGAGGAGACAATAGAAGACGAACCAGAGAGCATTGATCTGCTGAGTGGACTAAAGATGGGGGAGCAAGGTAAGAGAGACATACATATACAGAACATAATAGATATAGTGATGCATCTACATAAAATTAAATCAATAAAACTGAGTATACCAAACATTAGGAACATTCCTAATATTGAGTTGCACCCCCCCCCCCCCCTCCCCACACACACACACACACACACACTTTTGCCCTCAGAACTGCCACAATTCATCAGGGTATGGACTCCACAAGGTGTCGAAATCGTTCCACAGGCATGCTGGCCCATGTTGACTCCAATGCTTCCCATAGTTGTGTCAAGTTGTCTGGATGTCCTTTGGGTGGTGGACCATTGTTGATACAGACGGGAAACTGTTGAGAGTGGAGGAAAAAACAGTAGCGTTGCAGTTCTTGACACAAACCAGTGCGCCTGGCACCTACTACCATACCTCCTTCAAAAGGCACTTGAATTTTTTGTCTTGCGCATTCACCCTCTGAATGGCACACATACACAAGTCATGTCTCAATTGTCTCAAGGTTTAAAAATCCTTATTTAACCTGTCTCCTCCCCTTCAGTTACAATGATTGAAGTGGATTTAACAAGTGACATCAATAAGGAATCATAGCTTTCACCTGGATTCACCTGGCCAATCTGTCATGAAAAGAGCAGGTGTTCTTAATGTTTTGTATACTCAGTGTATGTTTACAACAAACAATGTATAAACTTGATGATTTCATTGACACAAAAAACTCCATATGTAGAGTTTTCTGCCATGTTTGTAAAGTCTATTTTCTAACCTTTTCCTGCAGGTGATTGGTTGGAGGATAACAGAGGAGACTGGGGAGCCATCTTGGATTCCCAGACCCAGACTGCTACAACCAAGGGCCCAGGGGACAACATCACTGAGCAGGCCAGGACCAGAGGCGAGATAGTGGAGGTCAGTGGATGGGACAGCGACCTCAACTCTGGGCTGGGGAACAACACTGTTAACCACAACCAGAAACAGACAGTCGAAAACAAAACCACAACCGAACATAGTCTTCATGGCAACAGACTGGATGAAACCAGGATGAGGCGTAGATTGAGTCTGCAGGGACGGGGAGGTGTCCGTATGAGAACAGACACAGACTCGGCTAGCGATGCTCCTTCCTGCTCCTATAGTTGTGATTCAGAGAGACTGATGGGGCCTCAGGTTAACCCCCTAACAGGTGCTGCCTTCAGCCTGCCTTCTATGGGATCTATCAACTGGAACATGGACCCTGCGACAACACAGACACTCCCTGGCCTTCATCCTCCTCACACTCTCCTAATGTTAAACCAGACCTCAGACAATGCCAGTGCCTCAACATTAAATGGCTGCACAAGCCTATTGACAAATGACAGTAGTAGAGATGGAATGAGTAAAGGTGGCAGCACCAAAGAGAAGCGCTTCCAGTGTTCGTTCTGTGGGAAAGCCTTCAGTTTCCCCAAACAGGTGGAGATCCACCAGAGGATGCACACGGGGGAGAAACCGTTCGGCTGCCATCTGTGCCGGGCCAGTTTTTCTCAATCGTCCAGCCTGAATAGGCACCAGAGAGTCCACACGGGGGAGAAACCCTACAGCTGTACCCAGTGTGAGAAGAGGTTCTCCCGCCAGCACCAGCTGAAGATGCACCTGAAGGTCCACACAGGAGAGAGGCCATTTGCCTGTATGCACTGCGGGAAGAGGTTCTCAGAGAAGAGCTACCTCAGGATACACCAGCAGAAAATGCACACGGCCCATGTATAGAGTATAGTGACATGTAATGTAGTTAATTATGTTGTTTTTATATGTAGTGTGGAACTGGATGATGTGAACTGAGGAAGGAATGAGTATGATGAGGCAGAGTAGATGATATAGTGATGGTTGGTGTGAATAGTGTCTGTAAAAATGCTTCACTGATGAAGAGTGACAACCTGTCATGTTGTTTAATCTGGTGTTTTATAATGAGTGCCTTAATTCATGTTTACTTGGCATAAAGTAGTGAAGATGTGTGTAATGTAAGGTTGAACCTTTTCCCAAAGTATTCTGGTTACCATATTGAGAAAAGTTATTATTCTGGTCACGTATCATTTTGTGCAATAAAAGTACTGTATTTCACATCATGTGTGTGACCATTTTGTTCAAATGAAATACAAAATTGACTCTGTGATGACTGTCTTGGTTATTTTTGTATCATTCCAGGGACTGAGTTTGCCTTGTCTCAGTCGAACCAAAACATTATACTTCATGAATCAACACATATGGACATTATTATTATTTGTTTCTAATAAACTCCAATACTCCATATTTTTTGGTACTTGAATCACAGTGTTAGAGATGAGCTTGACTGTGGCTAACATTTGATAATGTCATGTTTCTGTTTGGACAGCAAAGAGTTTCTTATATAAACCTTTACATTATCTTCTGTACAATGTGTTTACAGTCTGCAGTCCATGAGGGCCTGCTGATAATTGGTGTTACTGGTGGAAGAGACCAGACCCTTGAGGCGGCTGGTCACAAAACCTGGCCCCGGATCAGAACCCTGGATCAGGAGCCGTCGCTGTTCCTTCCCGAGTCGCAACTAGGACCGAACCTCGAGGGACAGAGACTCCACCACCACACCGAACACAACCAGTGGACAGGTGGACTGAACAACCTCCATCGGGGATCCAGTTTGCAGCCCAGACCCTTTTCTTCACTGTCTCAGTGCGGGGATGGAGCTGGGCCAGGGGCTGATAGACCCTCCTGTTCCTATGACACACACACCACAATATCCATCATGAACAGAGTAGGTCAGCCTGGGCTTCAGCCTTCACAGAGAGTGGTGGGAGATCCCCCTGGACCTGGGTCTAGCCTTCCTCAGCTGCTTCATGGTTACCCCACGAATACAGACAGGGTCAGGGTGGGCAGTCACCACAAGAGGTACCTAGCCTATAACACAGTACACAATCCCAACAACACCCAAACAATGGCTCCATGTCATGGAGGGCTCTCTGGTGTCAATGGGTCAAAATGTGGGAGCCCGAGCATTGGGACGGACGCCGGCAAGCCGTACGCCTGCGCTACGTGTGGGAAGCGCTTCGCTAAGGCGAAATATGTGAAGCAGCACCAGACCGTTCACACCAAGGACAGCTTCAAGTGCAAACTATGTTACAAGAGCTTCTCCTTCCTGAGTAGCCTTATCAGACATAGGAATGTCCACAACAGGGAGAAATCGTAGCTGAGATGTACACGAGGGATGTCTGGGAACTAGTTTTCTATTTTGATGAAGTCCCTCAGTTGAGTATCTGGATATGCTCACATTCTCACATGGTACAGACAGGGCTCCCGAGTGGCGCAGCGGTCTAATGCACTGCATCTCAGTGCAAGAGGCATCACTACAGTCCCTGGTTCGAGTCCAGGCTGTATCACATCCGGCCGTGATTGGGAGTCCCATAGGGCGGCGCATAATTGGCCCAGCATCGTCCGGGTTTGGCCGGGGTAGGCCGGAATTGTAAATAAGAATTTGTTCTTAACTGATTTTTTTTTTTTGGTGTGCTAGCATAGCCAAAACACTGTCACGTTATTGAAGAGTAACACAATATTTCCCCTCGGATTTTGTTTTTTCTTATGTTCTATTCATAAAATATACTTTTTTAATAACAAATCAGGTCTGCTGAGATGACATGACCCGGAGGTCATGCTTTCATTGGAGAAGAGGTCCAAAAACAACCCCTACTGTGTCCCTTTCCCCTATAGCCCTCCCATGGCACTGGGTAGTAGTTGGGGGTTGTCCTTAATCAGCTATTTTGTCATCCTCCCCTCTATCAACTTTCATCTCCCATATCTGTTATGTGTATTATTGTTATGAATCCCCCATGGCTGTAGCAAACATTGCCACTCAATAATTGACTTACTCAGTCACACAAGTCAGTCACTGTTGGCTATATTTATACTGATGTACATCATCATGTCACTGTGTTCATCAATGCAACTACTACCAAAACATTCTCAACTCAAGTCCCTCTTACTCTAACTGTTTTTGTTATGAAAACCCCCAGAGCTCACAAGCCTATCTATCTATCTATCATCTATGATATGGGATCTTTACAAACAGTCCTTGACCTCAAGCTGTTTGCAGTAAATGGCCTGAATTCTCCAGGTCTTGTGATGACGGGTGAAATATTAAACATGAACGAATGTAACCCTGTACTTGATATTACAGACTGACTGTTCTCTACAAACTGGAGTGTACATCCTTTAACCCTTTGTTAAATTGTCATTTGAAACAGGCTTTTATAAATACCTGTTTTTAGAGACAGTAAACCTAGGCTAGAACAAGTATAG